>NC_063335.1:73527564-73560065 GCF_021869965.1 Rhincodon typus | reverse complement strand
CCATTCCTGAAGAAGGGTCTCGACCCAAAACGTCAGCTTTCCTGCTCCTCTGATGCTGCTTGGCTTGCTGTGTTCATCTAGCTCTACACCTTGTTATCTCAGATTCTCCAGCATTAGCAGTTCCTACTATCTCAAATATAAACACTGACTGGTTCATTTAGGCATTATAAAATAATTTGGCAACTATTGATTTTTCCTTTATGTTTTTGATTTATTTCTCCCTGTTTTCTCCTCTTTCCTAATAAATGCGTCCTTGTGTATTTTGGGATCACTGGTTCATGATTAGGAGAGAGAATGTTGGCTGAGATTACTTTGCCTAATATTGACACAAATTGTTGTATTATTATATTGCTAGACCAGTTGCAAATACCTAATTCATACAGCCTAGATATCAGAACTGCAAACATCCTTGACTGTGAGTTACAGCATAATCCAATCCATCCTTTTATCATTTGTCATTAAACGCCCTGTACTATAATGTTATCTTTAAACTTTTGCCTGCTTAGGAACTCTCAGCATATTGTCTGCAAATCTACTTTGGTTGATTTTTCAATAATGGTTTGAATTCTAGTGTGAAAAGTAAACAAAAATAACATTGGGATGTTACCTTTAACTCAGGGAGTTTGGAATAGAGGACAATAGGGTCAGCATGGATCTTGCAGCTGCTCCTGGAATTGCAGGCTTAGTTAAAGATTTACGATAGTGTTATTACAGTTATTATTTTTCAGTATTATAAGATTTTATTAATTTTGTTTCATTAACATTAAAAAAACCAAACAAAAAGAATCACATTTATTTTAATGAGTTTTTCAGGGTCTATAGTGAACAGCTGCGTTTTTTTAAAATTCTAATTTCAAACATTTAAAAAGACCATAAGCATTTTAAGGGGATTTTTATTTACATTGCAAAAGTTTTGTTTTTAAAAGCCAAACAGTTTTTTTTTAAACAAAAGAGTTGCGTTTTCATTTTGGAAAGTCTGACACATGGTCGGCTCTGGAGAAGATATAATTTCTTCGAAGTATATCAAAGAGGAGTCATTTTTGATTCAGTTAATCAGCTAAGTGGTTGATTTTATTTAAGTTTTATAAATTTGATACATACATTTAATTTTTTTTCATTTTAATATATTTTCTGTAGGTAATGAAAGGTAGTTTATATATCAGGTGTTATTGAAAGTTCTGTTTTTTTTGGCTTAATGAGAAAAGGCTTAATGTTATTCAGGTCATATGTGAAATAGAGAGCAAGAAGGCTAGTAGATTTAGAAAAGTTATGACACAGCAGGATCAGTCGGATAGATGGATGACTGTTGGAAAAAGTAAGAAGACTGTTCAGATGTCTCTGGTGACTATTCCTCTAACAAATAGATATTCATTTTTTGGAACCATTGAAAGGGATACTCTCTCCAAGGAAAATAGACAGGGCAGTCAGTTATTGGACACTTGGAATGATTCTTATGTTATGCAGCATTTGACAAAATTTAATAGAATTATTGTTATAGGGGACTCTCCTGTCAGGGGCACAGACAGGAGATTTTGTGCCAGTGAGCGTAAATTTAGGATGCTTTCTTGATGCTAGGATTAAGAACATCTCTAAAATTTTCTAGCATATTGTTAAAGGTGAGATTGAGAAGCCAGAAATTATTGTACACATTGGTAGGAATAATTTTCTAGGGAAAAGATTAAAGCAGTGAATTTAAGAGGCTAGGTAGAGGATTAAAAATAGAACCTTAAAAGTAGTAATCTCTGGTTTACTCCCAATGCCAAACTCAAATGAAGGAAGGAACAAAAGGATAAAGGAGATAAATCAATGGCTGAAGAGCGAGTGTATTATTCAGAGATTCAGGTTTTTGGACAATTGGAATGTCTTTTGGAATAGAAAAGACCTGTTCAAAAAGGATGGGTCTAACCTGAACTGGAAAGGGACAAATATCTTAACAGGGAGATTTGCTTGTTCCATGAAGGGAGACTTTATGCTGATAGAGAGGGGGAGTGGAGGAATTCTAAGTAGCAGTGTAAGTAGAAAGATTGATGGGGATGGTTCTGAATGTGAAGAGACCACGTCAATTAGAAAAGAAAGAAAAGAAAGAATCCAAGCATGTGGTAACTCTGAAGAACCAAACTGCATTTATTTCAATGCGAGGGGTCTTACAGGTAAGGCTGATGAACTTACAGCATGTTTAAGAACATGGGATTTGGACATCACAGCTATTACAGAAATTGGGCTGAGAGATGGACAAGACCAGTAGCTCAATGTTTTAGATGCTATAGGAAGGACAGAAAAGGAGGCAAGGGGTAGTGGTGTAGTTTTGATTAATAGTATAATCCTATTGTACCATAGTGCCACCTCCCCCACCCCAACAGTAAGAGGGAAATTGAGAAACAAATATGAAGGGAGATCTCAGATACATGTAATCATAATAAGGTTGTAATAATGGGGGATTTTAATTTTCCAAACATTGACTAGAGCTACCATAGTATTAAAGGTTTGGATGGTGAAGAATTTGTCAAATGCTTTAAAGAAAATTTTCTTTAGCAATATGTGAATGCTCCTACTAGAGAAGGAGCAAAACTAGACCTTCTTTTGGGCTATAAGGCAGAGCAGGTAACTGAAGTAAACGCGGGGGAACACTTTGGATCTAGTGATCATTATTTTATTAGTTTCAAAACGGTTATGGACAAGAATAAGCTATTCATAAGAGTTAAAGTTTTTCTTGGAGTAAGGCAAATTTTTCACGGTATGAGACAAGAACTTTCAAAAGTTGATTGGAGTAAACTGTATGCAGGTAAAAGGACATCTAACAAGTGGGAAGCTTTCAAGAATTTGACGATGACAGCTCAGAGGCATTATGTTCCTGTTAGAGTGAAGGGTAAGGCTGATAAGATTAAGGAACAATGGATGAATAAAGATATTAAAATCCTAGTCAAGAATAATGGAGAATCTTATTTTAGATATGGACAACTTGGTTCAATTGAATCTCTTATCAACGTAAAGAGACTATGGACATCCTTGAGAAAGAAATCAGGAAGGCAAAAAAAGGATAAGATAGCATTGGCAGATAAAGTTAAGGATAATCCAAGAGATTCTACAAAGGGCAAGAGGGTAACTAGAGAAAGTGAAGGGCCTCTTAAAGATCCAAGGGATCATTTTTGTGTTGAACCCAAGAAGATGGGAGAGACACAAAATGAATATTTCGCGTCAATTTTTACTGTAGAGAAAGATATGGAGTCTAGAGCATGCACAGAAGTAAACTTTGATGTTGAAAAAACAGTTCACATTACAGAAGAAGTAGTCCTGAAGGTCTTAGAGAATATAAAGATGGATAAATCTCCAGGACCTGATCTGAGGTATCCCAGAACGTTGCGGGAGGTAAGGGAGAAAATTGTGAGACCCTTTGCAGAAATATTTGCATCATCTATAACTGTGGGTGAGGTGCCTGATGAGTGTAGGGTAGCTAATGTTGTACCCTTGTTTAAGAAAGGTTGTAAAGAGAAACTGGGGAGCTATAGACCTGTGAGTCTGACTTTGGTTGTGGGTAAATTGTTGGAGGTGATTACAAAAGTAGAATTTATGGACATTCAGAGAGGCAAAAATTGATCAGGAATAGTCAGCATAGTTTTATGTGAGGAAAATCATGTCTCACAAACTTGATTGAGTTATTTGAGGAAGTGACCAAAAAGATTGATGATGGCAGAGCAGGAGACATTGTTTATTTGGACTTTAGTAAAGCCTTTGACAAGGTTCCACACGGTAGACTAATTAGTGAAGTTAGGTCACACAGGATTCTGGGTGAGCTTGCCAATTGGATACTAATTGGCTGAATGGCAGGAGACGGAGTGGTGGTGGAGGGTTACTTTTTGGACTGGAGGCCTGTCACCAGTGGTGTTCCGCAGGGATCGGTTCTGGGTCTTCTTTTGTTTATCATTTATGTAAATGATTTGGATGAGAATATATAAGGCTTGGTTAGTAAGTTTGCTGATGACATCAAAATTGGTGGCATAGTAGACAGAGAAGAAGGTTTTCTAAGATTACAAAGCGATCTTGAACAAATGAGCTAATTGGCTGAAAAATGGCAGATGGAGTTCAATCTGCATCAATGCTAGGTTTTGCATTTTGCTACAACAAACGAGGGCAGGGCTTATACAATTAATGGTAGGATCTTAGGTAGTGTTGTAGAACAGAGGTAGCTAATGGTGCAGGTACATAATTCTTTGAGATTTACACCACTTATAGACAGGATAGTTAAAAACGCATTTGGCAGGCTTGCCTTCATTGCTTAGTCCTTTGAATATAAGAACTGAAAGAACTGTGGATGCTGTAAATCAGGAACAAAAACAGAAGTTGCTGGAAAAGCTCAGCAGGTCTGGCAACATCTGTGAATAAAAAATCAGAGTTAACGTTTCGGGTCTGGTAACCCTTCCTCAGAACTTTTGAGTATAGGAGTTGAGAAGTCATGTTGAGGTTGTACAGGACACTGGTGAGGCCTCTTCTGGAATACTGTGTCCAGTTCTGGTCCCCCAGTTATAGGAAGGATATTATTAAGCTGGAGAGGGTTCAGAAGAGATTTACCAGGATGTTGCTGGGTATGAAGGGTTTGAGTTATAAAGAAAGGCTGGGTAGGCTGGGACTTTTTTCACTGGAGCGGAGGAGGTCGACAGGCAACCTGATAGAAGTTTATAAAATAATGAGAGGTATAGATAGAGTTAATGGTAGTTGTTTTTTTTTTCCCTAGGGTAGGGGATTTCAAGACTAGGGGGCACATTTTTAAGGTGAGAGGACAGAGATTTAAAAAAGACACGAGAGGCAAATGTTTTACATAGAGGGTGGTGCATGTGTTGAATGAACTTCCTGAGGAAGTGGTGGATGTGGGTACAATTACAATGTTCAAAAGATACTTGCAGAGGTACATCTATATAAAAGGTTTGGAGGGAAATGAGCCAGGGATCAGACAGGTGGGACGAGTTTAGTTTGGGATTATATTCGGCATAGACTGGTTGGACCGAAAGGTCTGTTTCCATGCTGTATGACTCAATGACTCTATGTTACATGAGGTGATAAGGCTGAAGGACAACTGTGAACATGGGTTGCACAGTTTATATGGACACAGAAATTAAGGGAAGTAAGAGGTAGTGAACTCGGAGGGCAAGGTGAATTGAAAGGATGCTTGAAATTACCAAGGATGAGAATCCACATAGCCTGCATATCCCTAGTCACTATGGAAAATTTTAACATGGCCAATTCGCCTAAGCTGCACATCTTTGGACTGTGAGAGGAAACCAGAGCACCTGACGGAAACGTGATGCTAACTCCACACCTACAGTCACCCAAGGCTGGAATCGAACTCTGATTCCTGGTACTGTGAGGCAGCTGTGATAACCGCTGTGCCACTGTGCCAACCTCATCTACGTTTTCTAATCCAATTTCCCAACAGTTAACCCATTGCCTTATATACTATAGCATTTCAAGTGCTCATCTAAATACTCAGTCAAAGTCTTGAGGTTTCCCATCTCTCGCACCCTTTTAGGCAAAGTTTAGCCTAGTGGTATTATCATTAGACAATTTGTCCAGAGACCGAGGTAAAGTTCTAAAAACCCGGATTTGAATCCTGTTATGGCAGATGGTGGAATTTGAATTCAATAAAAATGTCGGATAAAGAGTCTAATGATGACCATGAAACCATTATCAATGCTGAAAAAACCCACTCTGTTCACTAATGTGCTTTAGAGAAGAAAACTGCCACCCTTACCTGGTCTGGACTACATGTGATTCCAGACTCACAACAATGTGGTTGACTCTTAACTTCCTCTGGGCAATTAGGGATAGGCAGTAAATGCTGGCTTAACAGTGATGCCCACATCCCATGAATTACTCATAAAAAAGATATCCACCATCCTCTGGGTAATTATTTTTTTCCTATCTACTTTATACTCTCTTCACCTAAGTCATCAACAGGGATTGTAAATAGTTTGAAAACCAGCATATATCCAGCAGCTTTCCATTAGTCAGTCTGCCAAACTGAAACTATTCTGTTTATTCAAATTAACCAATGCTCTATGTAGCTAATATGTTATCCCCAACTCCATAAACCCTAATCTTGTGTGTTAACTGTGTGGTGACTTATAGAATGACTTTTGAAAATCAAAGTATACTGCATCTACTGGTTTTCCTTTACATGTGCTAGCAGTGATGTCATGGAGATCTTCTGATACAGCAGGTAGTGTCATCTAAGCCAGAAGATCCAGGTTCAAATCCCATCTCATGAAGCTGTGTCCATAATATGGCCAAAACATTCTTCCAATATATATCAATGGCAGGCAGCAAAAGCATGGGAGATTCCTGGTCAGTTATGTAGGGGAAAGAAACTGGAGCCTCTACCAACACTATCCATAATACCAGCTACAATAAATATTTAAAAATGTATGTTACCACAACAACTTAGACTCCTTGGTGGGCCAGTTAGCTGAATGCCCAGTGTAGATCAGACTGATGACAACAGCATGGGGTTTGATTCCCATTTTGGCTGAGGTGCATTTGGGACCAGCTTCCTTGACCTACTCAGAGTGGAGATAGTGCACTGTGGATTGGATCTGCTTAGGGTAGAGAACTGAAGTAGAAGTCATTACTTCCTCTCAAAATTCTAATGCATTTTCCAAATATAATTCCTTTTCACAAAATCAACTTTCCTGAATAGTAATTCTACATTTGCTAACTTCTGCCTGGACTGTTCTAGAATCTAACAACTTTTAGCAAATCACAACCAGCATATCCACTATTTCTGCAGCTACCTTAGAGAAACTTGGGAAGTTGGTCCTCACACAGGGAGTGGTCAGGGTATGGAATGCACTGCTTGTAAGTGTGGTGGAGGAAGGTTTAATGGAAGCATTCAAAAGGGTTTTGGATGATTATTTACATTGGAACAATATCCAAGGAAAAGGCAGGAGAGTGGCACCAAGTTAAAATGCTTACAGAGCCAGTTCAGACACAATGGCCAAATTCTTTCTTGTACACTGCAACAATTCTGTGATCCTGTGACTTTTTTTTGTCCCCTGGGTTTCTCTGATATTTTCTTCCACTGATATTACTTCAACTTCCTTACTCTTATTGGCCTCCAACATGTAATTTTTCTCTTCGACCGAGACAAAATATTTGTTCAATATTTTTGCTACTTCCTCATTCCCATGATATTTTCTCTCGTTCTGCCTCTAAAGAACGAATATTTACTTCAGCACTCTCCATCTTATATACTTGTAAAAGCTCTTACTGTTGGGTTTTATATTCAGAATCATAGAGTCATACAGCACAGACACAGACCCCTCAGTCCAACCAGTCCATGCCAACCACAATCCCAACTAAACTAGTCCCACCTGCCTGCGTTTGGCCCATATCCATCCAAACACTTCTGATTTGTACTTATGTATGGATGTATCTGGAATCATAGAATCCTTACAGTGTGGAAACAGGCGCTTTGGCCCAACAAGTCCACACCCTTGGAGCATCCCACCCAGACCCATCCCCCTATAACTCACTTAAACTACATATCCCTGAACACTACAGGCAATTTGGCATGGCCAATCCACCTCGCCTGCACATCTTTGGACTGTGGGAGGAAACCGGAGCACCCAGAGGAAACCTCACACACTCGGGGAGAACGTGCAAAGTCCACACAGACAGTCGCCCGAGGGTGGAATCAAACCTGGGTCCCTGGCGCTGTGAGGCAACAGTGCTAACCACTGAGCCACCATGCCACCCCTCCATTTATCCAAATAACTTTTAAACATTCTAACTGTACCCACATCCACCACTTCCTCTGGAAGTGCATTCCACACTCAAACTACTGTTTGTGTAAAAAAATTGTCGCTAATGTCTTTTTTAAATCTTTCATCTCTCACCTTAAAAATATGCCCCCAATCTTGAAATCCCCCAAACTAAAGAATAAACACCTGCCATTCACATTGCCTAAAGCCCTCACGATTTTATAAAACTCGAAAGGACACCCCTCAACCTCCTATGCTCCAGTGAAAAAGACCCAGCCAATCCAGCCTCTCCTTATATCTCAAACCCTCCATTCCCGGCAACATTCTGGTAAATCTTTTATGAAACTTCCTCAGCTTAAAAATATCCTTCCACTAACAGGGAGACCAAAAAAGGACAGACCTCACCAACGTGCTGTACAACCTCAACATAATGTCCCAACTCCTATTATCAAAGGTGTGAGCAAAGAAGGCAAGTATGCTATTTATTTCAGAATCCCCTTCCCCTCCCCCAATTCTGAAGAAGGGTCTCGATCCGAAACGTCAGCTTTCCTGCTCCTCTGATGCTGCTTGGCCTGCTGTGTTCATCCAGCTCTACACCGTGTTATCTCAGATTCTCCAGCATCGGCAGTTCCTACTATCTCTGTAACAATTTTAACCCAACTGCGAAGCCTTTTCTAAGGATGCCCACCTTAAAGAAGTTACCCTCCTCCCTCCGGAAAAACCTTAGCGCATCCCTCTCCCACTGCAACCCTCCTGTACTCTCTTCGGCCCTGAAACTGCTCGACCACGTCCTAAAGCAAACCAGGTACTGCAGCCCCATTACCTTTCTGAGTACCTGCCTACGGAACCGGATCATCCCCAACGGACTACAGTGTACATTTAAGCCTTCCCAATTTGGCCCCAACTGCGACGACCGCTACATTCAGAACATTGATATTCTACAGAAGCGTTTCTCCCTACGACTTCTGAAATACACACTCGCTGCAATGCGCCGGCATCTCCAAATACTACAATTAATCCTACCCCAGCACAGAGCCTCCCTGTCCCAGACCTGCAAAGGACCTGTGAGTTTACCCTCCCTCTACTGACCCCTTCTCCCGCCTCCAACACACCCCCTCCTCCTGGACACCACCCCAAGGCCTCCTACCCTCCCTCAACCTCTTCATCTCTAATTGCTGTCGAGACATCGATCACCTAAAACTCTCCACCCCTCTCACCCACTCCAACCTCTTCCCCACAGAACGCGCAGCCCTCCGCTCCAATCCCAGCCTCACCATAAAACCCACGGACAAGGGAGGTGCAGTTGTAGTATGGCGCACTGACCTCTACATCGCCGAGGCCAGACGCCAGCTCTCTGACACCTCCTCCTATCGCCCCCTTGATCATGACCCCACCCCCAAGCACCAAACCATCATCTCCCAAACCATCCACAACCTCATCACCTCAGGTGACCTCCCACCCACAGCCTCTAACCTCATCATTCCCCAACCCCGCACTGCCCGCTTCTATCTCCTTCCCAAAATCCACAAACCTGACTGCCCTGGTCGACCCATTGTCTCTGCCTGCTCCTGCCCCACCGAACTTATCTCCACCTATCTTGACTCCATTTTCTCCCCTTTGGTCCAGGCACTCCCTACCTATGTCCGTGATATCACCCACGCTCTCCACCTCCTCCAGAACTTCCAATTCCCCGGTCCCCAACACCTCACCTTTACCATGGACGTCCAGTCCCTACACACCTGCATTCCCCATGCAGATGGCCTAAAGGCCCTCTGCTTCTTCCTGTCCCACAGGCCGGACCAGTCCTCGTCCACTGACACCCTCATCTGCTTAGCCGAACTCGTCCTCACCCTCAACAACTTCTCTTTCAATTCCTCCCACTTCCTACAGACAAAGGGGGTGGCCATGGGTACCCGCATGGGCCCAAGCTATGCCTGCCCCTTTGTAGGATACGTGGAACAATCCCTCTTCCAAAGCTACACTGGCCCTATCCCCCACCTCTTCCTCCATTACATTGATGACTGTATCGGTGCCGCCTCATGCTCCCACGAGGAGCTTGAACAGTTCATCCACTCACTAACACCTTCCACCCCAACCTTAAGTTCACCTGGACCATCTCTGATACCTCTCTCTCCTTCCTGGACCTCTCTGTCTCCATCTCTGGCATCTACCTCAAAACCGATATCCATTTCAAACCTACCGGCTCCCACAACTACCTAGAATACACCTCCTCTCACCCACCTTCCTGCAAAAAGGCCATCCCCTATTCCCAATTCCTTCACCTCCGCCTCATCTGCTCCCGAGATGAGGCATTCCACTCCCGGACATCCCAGATGTCCTCTTTTTTCAAGGACCGCAACTTCCCCTCCACAGTGGTTGAAAATGCCCTCGACCATGTCTCCTGCATTTCCCGCAACTCATCCCTCACACCCCCTACCCGCAATAACAACCAAAACAGAATCCCTTTCGTCCTCACGTACCACCCCACCAACCTCCAAATCCAACGCATCATCCTCCGACATTTCCGCCATCTGCAATCTGACCCCACTACCAAAGACATTTTTCCCTCCCCACCCTTACCTGCTTTCCGGAGGGACCACTCTCTCCGTGACTCCCTTGTCCGCTCCACACTCCCCTCCAGCCCCACCACCCCCGGCACTTTTCCCTGCAACCGAAGCAAGTGCTACACCTGCCCCTACACCTCCCCCCTCACCCTCATCCCAGGCCCTAAGAAGACCTTCCATATCAAACAGATGTTCACCTGCACATCTGCTAATGTGATATACTGTATCCGCTGTTCCCGTTGTGGCCTCCTCTACATCGGGGAAACCAAGCGGAGGCTTGGGGACCGCTTTGCGGAACACCCACACTCAGTTCGCAACAAACAACTACACCTCCCAGTCGCGAACCATTTCAACTCCCCCTCCCACTCCCTGGACAACACGTCCATCCTGGGCCTCCTGCATTGCCACAATGACGCCACCCGAAAGCTGCAGGAACAGCATCTCATCTTTCGCTTGGGAACCCTGCAGCCCAATGGTATCAATGTGGACTTCACAAGCTTCAAAATCTCCCTTCCCCCGACCGCATCCCGAAACCAGCCCCTCTAGTCCCTGCCTCCCTAACCATTCCTCCCACCTCAAACTCCACCCCCATCTCCTACCCACTAACCTCATCCCGCCTCCTTGACATGTCTGTCCTCCCTGGACCGACCTATCCCCTCCCTAACTCCCCACCTACGTTCACCTTCTCTGGCTCCAACCCCACCTCTGTGACCTGTCTGTCTCCTCTCCACCTATCTTCTCCTTTATCCATCTTCTATCCGCCTCCCCCTCTCTCCCTATTTATTTCAGAATCCCCTTCCCCTCCCCCATTTCTGAAGAAGGGTCTCGACCCTAAACATCAGCTTTCCTGCTCCTCTGATGCTTCTTGGCCTGCTGTGTTCATCCAGCTCTACACCGTGTCATCTCAAATATGCTGAATACCTTCTTAACCACCCTATCCATATGTGATGCAAACTTAAAGTAATTATGTACTTGAACTCCTCGGTCTGTTTGTTCTACAACACTATCCAAGGCCGTACTTTTAACTGTATAAGTTCTACCCTTGTTTGTTTTACCAAAATTCAATATCTCGCATTCATCCAAATTAAACTCTTTCTGCCATTCTTCAGCCCATTGACCCAACTGATCAAGATCTCTTTGTAATCTTAGATAACCTCTTTCACTGTCCACTATTCCTCCAATCTTGGGTATCATTCGCAAACTTACTAACTATGCTTTCTATATTCTCATCTAAATCATTTGTATAAATGACAACAAAAGTGGACCCAGCAACGATCCCCATGGATCACCACTGGTCACAGGCCTCCAGTCCGAAAAACAACTCTCCACCATCATTCTCTGTCTCCAGCTGTGAAACCAATTTTGTATACAATTGACAAGCTCACCCTGAATCCCATATGATCTAACTTTATTAATTAGTCTACTATGCAGAATCTTGTCAAAGGCTTTACCAAAGACCAAGTAAAGAATGTCTACTGCTCTACCATCATCAATCTTTTTGGTTATTTGCCTTCCTGATCTCCCACTTAAGAATGTCCCAACACTCTTCATACTGTTCAAGAGATACATTTGAAACCAGTTGCTTTTCTCTAATGTGATTCCTTTTTATTCTTTACGAGAACCTCAATATCTTTATTTATCCATTGTTCTCTAATTGTATCAGCCTTACCTTTCACTCTAACAGGAACATAATGACTCTGAACACTCGTTATCAGACTTTTGGAAGTCTCCCACTAATCAGATGTCCCTTTACCTACAAACAGTATACCCCATTCAATTTTTGAAAGTTCTCATCTCATACCATTAAAATTTACCTTACTCCAAGTAAAAACTTTAACTTTTATGGAAGGCTTATACTTTTCCTTAACTATTTTAAAAGTAAGAGAAAAATGATCACTGAGCCCAAGTGCTCTCTACTATCACTTCAGTCACTTGTTCTGTCTTATTACCAAGAGAAGGTCAAGTTTTGCTCCTTCTCTAGTTGGAACATTTACGTGCAGGTATTTCTCCTATAACACGATAGTTCTTGTGTGACCTCGCGCTGCAGAAAATCGTGCTATAGGAAATTGCATTATAGGGAAATCGCTATACCAAACAGCATCCACTATTGATCAAACGTGTTACAGCCAATTTGTCTTAACGAAACACGTGTTACAGCAGTACTACCTGTATTAATAAAGAAAATGTTCTTGAACACTTTTAACTAATTCACCATTCAAACATTTAACACTATGGTTGTCCCAGTCAATGTTTGGAAAATTAAAATCACCTGCTATTACAACTTTATTATTCTTACATATATCTGAGATCTTGCTACATATTTGTTCCTCAATTTCACTCTGACTAATGGGAGGTCTACAGTACAATCCCATCAATTTATTTCTAATTTCAACCCATATTTTTTCACTGGATGAATTTTCAGAAATATTTTCTCTAGTTACAACAGTAATGTTACCGTTAAAACACCACTCCCCCTCCTCTATTGCCTCTTTTTCTATCCTTCTTATAGCATCTGAAACCCAAAATATTGAGTGGCCAGACCTGTCCATCCCTCAGCCAGGTTTCTGTAATAGCTGTCACATCCCAATCGCATGTTCCCAAACATGCCCTGGGTTCATCAACCTTACCTGTAAGACCCCTTGCATTGAAATAAATGCAGTTTAATTCCTCAAAGTTACTTTGTTCTCTGACTTGCTCTTGTCTGTCTTTTCTATTCTTGGCTTGATTGCTCTTATATTTGATTTTATTTCCTTTTTGTCAACTTTTTGGTGGCTCTTTATTGATTTCTAAAACGTTCCTAATACTCAGATCACTTCTGGTACCTCATCCTTTTCAAACTGGAGATTCAATTTTGAAACATTGCAACTGTAACCTCCCATTCAGAGAAAAATCCTAGTCCACTTCATCCCTTTCACTGTGGTTGTTTTCCCATCATTATTTCACATGTTCCCATCTCTGATTACCATACGTCAACAATTTTTCTATTCTTCCCTTTTTGGATTTTCCAAACTCTTTCCTCTGTTTCTCTCTGTTTACTTTCCTTCCTTCCTTCCTTCTTTCTGATTGGATTCAATTATCTCTTGTACTTTAACACCACTTAGTTTAAGTGCTGTGCTTGGTGTCAACTTTGCAAGTACATCAAGTGAGTTGACTAATATGGTGCAATTTTAAAGGAAGCTCAGGAACAGTGAGAATTAGTCTGCACATACACAAATGTTTAAACTAAAGCTATTTTAAAGAAGTGTAAAGTTCCTTGGATTTGAAATATGGATATAGAGTTCAAAAACAAGAAAAGTTTCAAAGGTTATACATTATTATTTAGACCTCGGCTAGAGTATACAGGGCATCACATTTTAGAAAGGATGTTGAGCCTTGGAGAACATACTGCAGTGATTTATTAGAATGGTACCAGCGATTGTAGATTTTGGTAATCCAGAGACACAAGAAAAGGTGGGATTCTTTTTCTTACAAAACATTAAGGGGAAGTTTATTAAGGATCTTTAAATTATAGGGGCTTTCGTAATGTCGACAGAAATAAACTTTTCGCTGCCAGGAAGGTCAGGACCTGTGGGAAAAAGCCAACATGTGAAGATAATTAATAACTTTTTCAGGAGTCAGTTCAAGCATGACAGGCCAAGTGGTTTCTTTTTTCATGAGAAGTGGGCATCACTGACTGGGCCAGCATGTATTGTCCATTCCTTGTTCCCCATGAGAAGATGGTGGTGAGCTGCTTTCCTGAACTACAACAGTCCATTTGCTTTAGGTAGAGCCAAAATGCCTTTAGTCAGGGAGTTACAGGATTTTGTCCAGCAACACTCATGTAATGACTGTGTATGTTCAAATCAGAATGTTGAGTGGTTTAGAAGGGAAATTGTAGGTGGTGATTTTCTTATATATCTGCTACCCTGTCCTTCAAGATGGCAGTGCTCATGGGTTTGAAAGCTGCT
This sequence comes from Rhincodon typus, assembly GCF_021869965.1. NCBI lineage: Eukaryota > Metazoa > Chordata > Chondrichthyes > Orectolobiformes > Rhincodontidae > Rhincodon > Rhincodon typus. Next base: position 73,545,803 of record NC_063335.1, on the reverse strand, counting down.
TTCTAAGGAGCCACGGTGAATTTTTGCAGTGCATCTTGCTACTGAGCTTTAGTGGTGGAGGGAATGAAGGTGAGAGATAGATCATCCAATTCTGGATGTTGTGCCAAGTTTTGTCCTGGATAGCTTCTTCAGCATGTTAGAGCTGCACTCATCCAAGCATGCCAGGAATATTTAATTACACTTCCGACTTATGCCTTGTTGATGGTACACGAGACTTGGGGAGTCAGTTAATCACTACAGAATCCCTTGTCTCTGGCCTCTTCTTGTTGCCACTGTATTTTTTTGACTAATCCAGTTTTTAATCAATTGTAACTCCCAGGTTGTTGATAGTGGGGAATACAGCGATAGTAGGACTATTGAATTACTTGGGATGATAGCTGGATTTTCCTTTCTTGCAGATGGTCATTCCCTGGCATTTGAGTGCTGTAGTGAGGTTAAGAGCTGAGCGGACTAACAGGACCCTAACTGAGCTTCTTCAGTGAACAGGTTATTGCTAAGCAATTGCTGCTTGATCACACTGTTTTTGACCCCTCCCATAATTTCACAGATGTTTGACAGCAGACTGAGGGGGAGTAATTGGCTGGATTGAATATTTTCTGCTTCTTGTGTACGAGACATAACTGGGTAATTTTTCCCATTGTCAAATAGATGCCAATATTGTAACTGCTTTTGAGAAGTTTGGCTAGGGGTGTGATAAGCTCTGCAGCGCAAGTCTTCAGTACTATTCCTGCTATGTTATTAGGGTCCACAGCCTTTGCAGTATCCAGTGTCTCCAGCCATTTCTTGATATCATGTAGTGTGAATAAAATCAGAAGAATACTGGCATCTCTGATGCTGGGGACTTCTGGAAGTCATCAAGATGGATCATCCAATTAACACTTCTGTCTGAAAACTGTTGTAAATGCTTCCCCCTTATTTTTTACACTGATTAGCTGGGCTCCCCCAAAATTGAGGGTGAGGATGATTATGGAGCTTCCTCTTCCAGTGAGTTATTTAATTGTCCATCACCATTCATGACTGGATATGGCAGGATTGCAAAGCTTAGATGTGATAGGTTGGTTACTGAGCTTTGCCTATCATTTGCTGCTTATGCTGCTTGACACCCAGGTAGTCCTGTTTTCAGCTTCATTAACGTTGAAAACTCATTTGTAGATAAGCCTGGTGCTGCTCCTGGCATGTCCTTCCACAATCCTTATTGAACCAGGGTGTATTCCTGGCTTAATAAAAACCGAAAGAACTGGGAATGAAATAAATCAGGAACAAAAACAGAAGTTGCTGGAAATGCTCAGCAAGTCTGGCAGCATCTGTGAAGAAAAATCAGAGTTAACATTTCGGGTCCGGTGACCCTTCCTCAGAACTGGGTTCTGGCTTGATGGCAGTGGTTGGTTGGGGGATGTGCTGGGTCATGAGGTTGTAGGTTATGTTGGAGTACAATTCTGCTGCTGCAGATGGATCAAGGTTCCTGATGGATGCCCAGCGTCTGAGCTGAACAATTCGCTAACTAAGACACAAAACAGTGGTTGCTAATCTAACAAATGAAGGAGACTGATTTTTGGGAATGTTTAGAATCTTCACAGAAAAGAACAGATTTTATGTATTTCCAACATCCATCACTCATGGACATACACAAAAAAATTGTGTGTGCGCATTTAATTAATATATCTAGAAATGAAAGATACTTGCAGTCACGGTAAGCATGAAACTATCATGATCATTGCAAAAACCCATCTGATTCACTAATGTCCTTTACAGTGGGAAGCTGCCATCCTTATCTGGTCTGACTCTGCACTTGACTCCAGGCCTACAACAATATGGTTGGTGCTTAATTGCTTCCCTGAAATGGCCAACATGCCACTCACTTTAAGGATAATGGGGGTGGGCAACAAATACTGCCAATGCTTAGTTGAGACCACATCGTTTTGATGACAAATTAGAAAACACAATTTGCTGGCCTATCAAATTGTATCCTTCAGTGTGCAAGTAACCAATAGATTTTTCACCTGAATTCTATCCTGTAAGAACTGCCATTCCTTATCATCCACATCCTCATAAATATCCAATGCCTTTCCTTCCCCTGCAGATACTGAATGTAAATATTTGTTCCAATTTTGGTTATCCAGAGAGACAGGAGAAGACAGGATTCATTTCCTTGCAGAAGATTAAGGGGAAATTTATTAAGGATCTTTAAATAATAGGGGCTTTAGTAGAGTCGACAAAATAAACTTTGCACTGGCAGGAAGGTCAGGACCTATGGGTAAAAGCCAATGTGTGAAAATAATTAATATTTTTTTCCAAGAAAGCAGAAAGCAATACCTCAGTATGAATACGGAAACGTTAAAAAAATGATCACGAGTAGACCATACAGCCCATTGAGCCTCTCTGTTATTCAATGAGATCTTGACGGATCTTTGGTCTCGATTCCATTTTCCCACGCTCCCTTGATTCCCTGAGAAGCCAAAAATCTGTTGATTCCAACCTTAAATATATAAAATGATGGAGTATCGACAAACTTCTGGGATAAGGAATTCCAAAGATTTACAAATCGTTGGTCAACATTTGTTTGATATATTTGTTCCAAATATATCGCAGCCTCCTTTCTTTCTCCCTCTGCAATTTCCTCCAATAACATTTGTAAGGTTCTGCCTTTTGCATTATGTCATCAACCATATTCACTTATTTCTCACTCCCACACATTCTGGTTTAGACAGAATATTGCTATTTGCTCTTGCAATCTTTCTCAAAAGTGTCCATAAAAGATTTCACCATCCATTTTATTACTTCTCCTAACATATTTCTGTCACTATTTGGTGTCAATTTGTCACCTCTGAAAATCTATATTTAAGTTTTACTTTTAAGACAATAAAATTGCAAATTGTTTTTCTTAAAAAAAATTAAATGTAAAGTTCAACCAGGTATTGTAAGTGGCATCAGGGCAATTCCATGATTTGGAACTGGGCATTGATGACAAGATAAACTAAAGTGAATAGGTTTTGGGGGTGTGGTTTCAACCTTTTTATTTCTCCCATTTTTTATGTCTATGGGTTAATATTTCAATGGTAAACATAGCTGACCCATTTTGGAGTGCTGGAGAAGAAGACATGTTGATAGTTCAGATTATGTGATCAGAATGTGAGAAAGGCAAAACACTGGTAAGTCTAACTGCCAGACTGGAAAGAACAGACAGTCCCACTGGGGTGGGGGAAGGGGAGACAGGGTGACAGAAAATGTAACAAGCAACGCTAAAAGAAAGGGATGGAATGGGTTCACAATTTGAAGGTATTGAACTCAAAATTGAGTGCAGAAGGTTGTAAACTGCCTAGTTTGAAGATGAGATGTTGCTCCTCCAGTATACGCTGAGTCGCTTGAGCATTGCAGAATGCTGAGGACAGACAAGTGGGCATGCAAGCAAGACATTGCGTCAAAATGATCGGCTACGGGAAGGTTGTGGTCATGCTTGTGCACAGATAGGAGGTGTTCTGCAAAGCTGTCACCCAGTCTGTATTTAGTTTCTCCAATGTAGAGTAGGCCACATTGGGTGCAGTGAATACGATACATAAGATTGAAGGAGGTACAGGTGAAATGCTGTTTCACCTGGAAAGACTGTTTAGGCCCTTGGACGATGAGCAGGGAGGAGGTGAAGGGGCAGGTGTTGCACCTTCTGCGTTTACATGGGAAGGTGCCGTGGGAAGGGGGCGTGGTGTTGGTGGTCAAGGAATAGACTAGTGTGTCTCTGAGTGAATGATCCCTGCAAAATGCACATGGCGGAGTCAGCAGATTGTCTGCTGGAATTGTCTGAAATGGCAGAGAATGATCCTTTGAATATGGAGGCTGGTGGGGTGGAAAGTGAGAACAGGGGTACCCGATCACACTGTTGTGAGTGATGGGAAGGGACAGGGGCAGAAGCACGGGTGATAGATCGGATGCAGTTGAGGGCCCTGTCAACCACAGTGGGCAGGAAACCATGGTTATGGAAGAAGGAAGCCATGTCAGCAGCGCTGTTTTGGAAGGTGGCATCATCTGAACAGATATGCCATAGGCAAAGGAACTGGGAGAATAGGATGGAATCCTTGCAGGATGTGGTGTGGGAAGAGCTGTAGTGAAGGTAGCTATGGGAGTCAGTGGCTTTGTTGTGGATGGCAGTGGAAATTTAATCCTAAAATGGAGACAGAGAGGTCAAGGAAAGGAAGGGAAGTGTCGGAAATGAACGATGTACAAATTATAGAGGGGTGGAAATTGGAGGCAAAATGAACAAATTTTTCAAGGTCCAGGCGAGAGCACGAAGCTGCATGGAAACAGTTGTCCATGTACTAAGAATAGAGGTTGGGAGGGGACCAGTGTAGGACTGGAATAAAGATTATTCCACATACCCAATAAAGAGGCAGGCATCATGGGACCCATGCGGGTGCCCATAGCCACTCCTTTGACTTGGCAGAAGTCAGATGAAATAACGGAGAAATTGTTCAGTGAGAGAACAAGTTCAGCCAAGCCGACGAGAGTGCTGGTGGATGGGGATTGTTCAGGCTTCTGGTCGAGGAAGACGCTGAGAGCTCTCAGACCATCCTGGTGGGGAATGGAGGCATAGAGGAATTGAACATCCATGGTGAACAGGAGGCAGTTAAGGCCAGGGAACCGGAAATTGTCAATATGGCAGAGGGCATCAGAGGAATAGCAGGTGTAGGTGGGCTGGGTCTGGACAAGTGAAGAGAGGATGAGGTCACGGTAGAAGGAAATGAGCTCAGTGGAGCAGGAACAGGATGATACGATGGGCCTACCAGGGCAGTCTGGTTTGTGGACTGTGGGAAGGAGGCAGAAGCAGACTATCCAGGGTTGGGAGACTATAAGGTTAGAGGTGTGTGGGGATCTCTGGAGGTAATGAGGATGGTGACAGTCCTGGCAACGATGGCGTGATGTTCGGATGTGGGGTCATAGTCCACGGGGAGGTAGGAAGAAGTGTCCGAGAGTTGGCATTGAGCCTCTGTAGGATAAAGATCAGTACGCCAGACCACAACAGCACCACCTTTGTCAGGGGTGTTTTACATTTGACTTGTGTATTCTTGTACACCAGTCACTGAAAGCAAGCATGCAGGTGCAGCAGGCAGTAAAGAAGGCAAGTAGTATGTTGACCTTCAAAGTGAGAGGTTTTGAGTACAGGAGTAGGGACGTCTTGCTGCAATTGTATGGGGCTTTGGTGAGTCCACACCTGGAGTATTGTGTGCAGTTTTGGTCTCCTTAACCGAGGAAGGATGTTCTTGCTATAGGAAGTGCAGTAAAGGTTTATCAGACTGATTTCTGGGATGACAGAAATGATATATAAGTGGAGGTTGAATCAGTTAGGATATTTGCTGAAGTTCAAAGAATAAGGGGCATCTCTTAGAAAGCTATAAAATTCTAACAGGTCTAGACAAGCTAGATGGAGGAAGGATATTCCCAATCGCAGGGGGAGTCCAGAACCAGGGATCACTATCTAAGGATACAAGATAAATTATTTAGGATTGAGATGGGGAGAAATTTCTTCACCCAGAAAGTGGTGAGCCTGTGAAATCTGCCACCACAGAAAGCAGTCCAGGTCAAAATAATATATGGTTTCAAGGAGTTGGACGTAGCACTTGGGCTAAAGGGATAAAGGATATGAGGGAATAGTAGGAAAGAAGAGTTGGATGATTAGCCATGATCATAATGCATGTTACAGCAGGCTCAGAGGGATGAATGGTCTAGTCCTGCTCCTATTTTGTGTTTCTAAGTCCCAACATCACAACAGTGTTTTGGCCAGAAGGATTTATTCAACCTGTTGTATCTGCACTGGTTCTTCAAATGATCATCATTACATACTCCAATTCATTGCATTTTTTTTCACCTTACCCTTGCATGTTATTTATATCTAAATAATCTAATGTCCTTTAGGGAAGGAAATCTGTCCTTACGTAGTCTGGCCTACAAGGGACTACAGACCCACAATAATGTGTTAACTCGTAAATGCCCTCTGGTCAGTTAGGGATGGGTGATAAATGCTGGCCTAGCCAATGATGGCCACAGTCTGTGAAACATAGAAACATAGAAGATAGGAGCAGGAGGTCACCATTCGGCCCTTCAAGCCTGCTGTGCCATTCTTCACAATCACATATATTAACGATATAGATCAGAGTGTGCAGGAAACAGTTTTGAAGTTTTCAGATGACACAAAAGTTGGAAGAATTTTAGATGTGTTCTAATAAATTTGTTCAGAGATGTTGTTATGCAACTCTGGAGTAGTTAGACATGAACCCATGCTGATTGTCCAACTCAATAGCCTAATCCTGCTTTCTCCCCATAACCTGTGATCCCATTCACCCCAAGTGCGATATCTCGTCGCCTCTTGAATACATTCAATGTTTTGGCATCAACTGCTTCCTGTGGTAGTGAATTCCACAGGCTCACCATTCTTTAAGTGAGGAAATGTCTCCTCATCTGTCTTAAATCGTCTTATCCCGAATCCTCAAACTGTGACCCCCGGTTCTGGACACACCCAGCATCAGGAACATCCTCCTTATGTCCACCCTGTCCAGTCCTATTAGAATTTTATAAGTCTCTATGAGATCTCCCCTCATTTGTCTGAATTCTACCGAAAATAACAGAATAGAAAAATAATTCAGTACCCTTTTGAATGGTTCAATTGAACCTGCCTCCATCACAGTTCGAGGTTATGCATTCCATGTCCTAACTACTCGCTATATGAAAGATTCTCCTAGCTCCTTTTGCAAATTATTTCAAATCTGTGCCATCTGGTTCTTGAACCTTTTATGAGCTGGGACAGTTTCTCCCTATCTACTCTATCAAGCCCACTTATAATTTTGAAAACCTCCTGTAACTTTCTTGTCTCAAAAGGAGACCAGTCCCAATTTCTTCAATCTACCCTCAAATTTTTCATCCTTAGAACTATTCCTATAAATCACTTCTGTACTCTGTCCAATGCATTCACATCTTTTTAATAATGTGGCACCCAGAACTGTAGACGACATTCCAGGTGAGGCCTAACAAGTGTTTTGTACAAGTTCAACATCACCTTCTTGTACTTTTATGCCCCTATTAATAAAGCTGAGGATACTGTATACTTTATTAACTGCTCTCTCGGCTTGTCTTGCCATCTTCAATGATCGTGTTACATATACACACAAGTCTCCTTCACCCCCTTTAAAATTATACACATTTTAAATCGTCTTTCAGTGTTCTTCCTTCAAAATGCGTCGCCCCACACTTCTCTGCATTGAACTCCATCTGCCATTTATCTCTCCCAATATGTCTGCCTTTTAAGATGAGAATAGCGCAGAACTCCCAGTTTACAATTCTTTCAAAGGGCACTTGTAGTACTTTAGTAGTTTACTCCTTTCTGAACTAGAGACATGGGTTCATGTCTAACTACTCCAGTGTTGCATGACAACATCCCTGAACAAATTTATTAGAATACATCTAAAATTCTTCCAAGTTTTGTTTCATCTGAAAACTTCAAAACTGTTTCCTGCACATTCTGATCTGGATCATTAATCTCTATCAGGAATAGCAAGAGTCCCAACGTTAACCTCCAGGAAACTGCAAGACAAACCCTCCTCGAGCTGGAAATAAAAACCCATTGAGTGCTACTCTCTGTCTCCTATCACGCAGACATTTCATATCCACATTGCCAATTTTCCTTTTATTCCATGTCCTAAGAGTTTCCTCATAAATCTGTTGTGTGGCACTAACCCTAATTACACTTTTGTCAATTCCGTATTTAGACCATAACACCGTAGATATAGGAGCAGAAATTAGGCCATTTGGCCCATTGAGTCTGCTCCACCATTCAATCCCGCTTTCTCCCTGTAACCTTTGATCCCCTTGACAATCAAGAACCTATCTATTTCTGTCTTAAATATACTCAATGATCTGGCGTCCATAGCCCTCTGTGGCAATGAATTCCATAGATTCACCACTCTTTGGCTGAAGAAGTTTCTCCTTATCTCCGTTCTAAAGGGTCTTTCCTATCCTCTAAGGCTGTGCCCTCGGGTCCTAATCTCTCCTGCTAATGGAAACATCTTCCCAATGTCCACTCTATCCAGGCCATTCAGTATTCTGTAAGTTTAATTCAATCGCCAACCCCCCTCCACCATCCTTCTAAACTCCATCAAGTATAGACCCAGAGTTTCAAATGTTCCTCATAAGTTAAGACTTTCATTCCTGGTACAATTCTCATGAATGTCCTCTGGACCTGCTCCAGAGCCAGTACATCTTTCCTGAGGCATGGGGCCCAAAATTGCTCACAGTACTCTAAACATGGTCTGGCCAGAGCCTTATAAAACCTCAGAAGTACATCTCTGCTTTTATATTCTAGTCCTCTTGAAATAAATGCCAACATTGTATTTGCCTTCCTAACTACTGACTCAACCGGCAAGTTTACCTCAAGAGAACCCTGGACTGGAACTCCCAAGTCCCTTTGCACTTCAGAAAATAGTCTACATCTCTATTCTTCCTACCAAAGTGCATGAGCTCACATTTGCCCATGTTGTATTCCATCTACCACTTCTTTGCCCATTCTTCTAAACTATCTAAATCCTACTGCAGCCTCCCTGCCTCCTCAACACTACCTGTTCCTCCACCGACATTTGTATCATCTGTAAACTTAGTCAGAATGCCCCACAGTTGCTTCATCTAGTTCATTAATGTATAAAGTGAAAAGTTGTGGTCCCAGCACTGACCCTTGTAGAACACCACTCGTCACTGGCTGCCATCCTGAGAAGGACCCTTTTATTCCCACACTCAGCTTTCTGCCAGACAGCCAACCTACTATCCATGCTGGTACTTTGCCTCTAGCCCTATGGGCTCTTATCTTACTCAGCAGCCTCCTGCGTGGCACCTTCTCAAAGGCCTTCTGGAAGGCCAAATAGATAACAGCCATTGGGTCTCCTTGGTTTAACCTGCTCTTTACTTGCTCAAAGAATTCTGACAGATTTATCAGGCATGACCTTCCCTTGATGAAGCTATGCTGACTTTGTCCTATTTTACTATGCATTTCCAAGTATTCAGAAATCCAATCCTTAACAATAGACTCCGAAATCTTACCAACAATTGAGGTCAGGCTAATTGGCCTGTAATTTCTTGTCTTTTGCCTTACTCCATTCTTAAATGGGGGGTTACATTCATGATTTCGCAGTCCTTTGGGAGCCCCCTGACTGCAGTGATTCCAGAAAGATCACCACTAAAGCCTCCACTATCTCTTCAGTTATCGCTTTCAGAACTCTGGGGTGTAGTCCATCTGGTCCTGGCTATTTATCCACCTTCAGACCTTTCAGTTTTTCTCGCACCTTCTCCTTGGTGATGTCCACCAGACTGAGTTCTACCCCACTCCCCAACTCTCGAATTTTTGGGATGTTACTTGTGTCTTCCACCGTGAAGACTGACACAAATTACTTGTTCAGTTCCTCCGCCAAGACTGGTCTTGACAATGTCAATAAATTTCAACAATCAAAATTCTACTACATGCATTCTATCTGTACTCTCTTTTACTCATCATTTCCATCTTCAGTTACACTGCTGCCCTGTTCTCCAACTCACTGACTTCACAACCCTTGCCTTTGCTGAAAATCTCTTGATTACCTTGCCTTGCCTTGCCCTGCCAATCCCTACCTTTTGCAATCTCCTCTGGCGCTATATCCTTTCTTGCATAGATGAATTCCTGAATCTAGCCTTGTCTGTGCCTCCACCCTTTCCCTTGGCATCAACATCGGTGACAAAGCTTTCAAGCTGCTTCAGTCCTGAACTTCGACCCCCAGAAGTCTCTCCCCACTGTTCAAACAAAAAAGAAAACCTCATTGAAAGCTACATGCCTGTGCTAGCAGTTGGCTATCCCTGAACTTCTTCTGAAAGGCAAAGCTTCCCTTCTCTTTAGCTGACAGGCCACAATTTTGTCTTTAGTTTCTCATTTCCTCCAACAGTACTCCAGCTACCATCAGGCTTGTCGGGTGCGCAACCGTTGAAGGCCTAAGCAGCGCGTGCGCAGTATCTTCGGGTCGGCTTCCTCGGAGCGTTTGAACAGGAAGGCGGACATGTTGATCAGGAAAAGAAAGTGCAAATTGACGAGTGCATTTTCAGGAAGAAGAAAAAAATCATTTTGCGTTCTCACCGCCGTTAAGAAAGAAGTTGAGGAATTGCAAAGAACATTATTTTTCTTTTAAAAACAGCCTCGTTGAGATTGCAAAGGTGCTGCCGATCCGTGAACTGAGTTTTATGTGAAGCGATGGGCACACAGGATGTTAACCGCGCGCTGTGTTATTCGCTCTGAAGAAATATTTGCAGAAGTTCATGTTCCTGAGCTTAAGCTGTCAACGGACCAGATGTGCTGCTGTTCAGGCTTGTAACCAACGCTTGACACAGTGTTTTCTTTAACTTTATTCTAAAACAAAATTACACCTTTCTACTTAGTCAAATAGCCGGGTTGACGAATCTGTATATAAGTACATTTTCAGTACATTCTCTTTGTAAACGAGCCACTGTCCTGCTGAACTTTGAAGAGGAACTTGAGACTTGGAAAGTGTTTCTTCTGTTTATTTTTTTAAAAATGCGACTGATAGTTCGAAGCTCCGTAACAGTTTATACGGTTCCAATTGGGGAAAAGAAACTATTTGGTGAAATTATACTGTGAAGCCGTTTTCTGCGATTTTCACATGCGCCTACCTGATGGTTGCTTCGTGAAGAAGCTGACAGTCATATCGGAAGTGCTTATTTTGTTCAGATTTTGATTTCTTTTGAACTTGAAAATATCTTTACAATACACCGTAGACACCATGTCTTCTGGGGATAGTTTGGAAGCTCGATTTGAAAAAATCGAATTTATGTTAAAGGATCCCAAGTGCGAAGTGAATAGTGAATGTTTGCTGGTAAGTGAGGTTTAATGTTTTTCTCTTGATGCTCTAATTATTGTGACCAGAACTTAAATGTGATCTACAAGTTTCAAGGCAAGATATACAATGGATTTTAAGATGTGTTCTTCATCTGACTTTCAAAGACATGATTTGTGAGAACAGTGATTTATATCTCTGTTTAGTTCTGTTGAATTAATGGATTATATAGATATGAACTTGTGTCAAAAATATTTAGACTATTTTCTGAATGGGTGCTGTTACAACGCACAGTATTGTTTGTTTTCTGTATGACAACTAAGAAAAATCGAATTGCTAAATCAGTAAGAGTTGAACCATGGTATTTTGAATTATTATGATTGATATACAGATTCAGTACAAGTATCCTACACTGCTTGCAATTTGTTCCTTTGACATCTGTGAAAGGCTCATGTCACCCCAAACTTTACAGATATTCCGTATATACTCGAGTAAAAGTCAATCCCCTATGTTTGGCCCAAAATTCTGGTATTTTCCATATATCTCGTATAAAAGTCGACCCTAGTTCTTCACAGATAACAGGTCAACATTTGTGAGTCAAGGTGTTATCCTGTACATAAATGTTACAATGAGGAAATGAATTTTTCATGCTATTATGTGTGTTGATGTACATGTCATAGCAACATTAGGCTACAAATTTTTGAAGTTCCTTATCAAACAGGCACTATAATTACTATCATTCGTATTCACTTTTTGTATGGCCATCCTACTTCGCTCTGCATTTCCAGGCCGCCCCGCTCGGCCCGGGGCCTCCAGGCCGCCCCGCACCACCGGGGGCCTCCAGGCTGTCCCACTTGGCGCGGGGGCCTACAGGCCGCCGGGCTCTGCACCGTTCTGGCCCTCAGCTGCACTGATGATGTCCTCACTGCTCCAAGATAAGTTTTCTTAAAAAAGAGAGAATAACTAGGGAAAAAAAGAAAAGTGAACAGAATAAATACCAATTCATTTTTGTTTTTATTGTCTTCATCTAGTAATTACTGTAATTTGTTTTTTTTCTTTACTTATTTAGAGATCAATTAGGCTTCTGCTAATGATATGGTCTGAATTTTGGCTGGCATGCATATCAGCCCCTAAAACATAGTGTCCATGTAATAGTCGACCCCATAAATTTAACCTTAAAAATTGGTCTAAATAATTTGACTTTTACACAAGTATATTTGGTAATTCAGGTTATAAATACAAATTGTCATTAATAATTTCTGCGATAACTGGAGTTCCTACTAATTAGAATAGTGTTGAATATTCTAAGATAGAACATGAGAAATCAAAATATTCCGTAATGTGTTTATAATTTGGCATTTCTAAATGAAAATAAAATACAATTTTTCCAATATGCGATGAACAGATATTTGTATGATACCACACAGCTTCTGCTTGGAGTTTTGTTAAGAAGGGAGTTTTAGGACATTGTGACAGTGTGGGAATTTCCACAAATGTCCAGATGAGGATGGTGTGTGACTTTGAGGCGATGGTGTTTCCATGACATTTACTCAATTATTCCTTTCATTCAAATTTTTGCAGAACTGGGAGATGCTGCTGAGCTTAGTGAGTTGCTGGAAGAACACAGCAGGCCAGGCAGCATCAGAGGAGCAGGAAAGCTGGTGTTTCGGGTCGGGACCCTTCTTTAGAAATGGGAGAGGGAAAGGGGGCTGAGATAAATAGAGAGAGGGGGTGGTGATAGCAGGTAGATAGTGGAGCGGATAGGTGGAAGAGAAGACAGACAGATCAAGGAGGTGGGGATGAAGCTAGTAAAGGTGAGTGTAGGTCGGCAGTGGTGGGGATTGGTCAGTGAGGTGGGAGGAGCGGATAGGTGAGAGAGAAGACAGACAGGTCAAGGGGGCGGGGAGGGGGGGGGGGGGGTTTGGGCTTGGGATGAGGTCAGGGGTGTGGAGATTTTGAAGCTAATAAAGTCCACATTGAGACCATTGGGTTGTAGGATTCCAAGGCGGAATATGAGGTGCAGAACCTCCAGTTTCTCGGTGGCATCGTTGTGACACCGGAAGAGACCCAGGATAGACATGTCGTCCAGGGAGTGGGAGGGGGAGTTGAAGTGGTTTGTGACTGGGAGGTGTTGTCGTTTGTCGCGAACCGAGTGTAGGTGCTCTACAAAGTGTCCGAGCCTCCACTTGGTCTCACCGATGTCAAGGAGGAACACATCAGGAACAGCTGATATAGTAACCCGATATGGCCTCCTCCACATTGGTGAGACCAAGCGGAGGCTCGGAGACCACATTGTAGAGCACCTACGCTCGGTTCGCGACAAACGACAATACCTCCCAGTCGCAAACTACTTCAACTCCCCCTCCTACTCCCTGGACGACATGTCCATCCTGGGCCGCCTCTGGTGTCACAACGATGCCACCCGGAAACTGGAGGAACAGCACTTCATATTCCGCCTTGGAAGCCTACAACCTAATGGTCTCAGTGTGGACTTTACTAGCTTCAAAATCTCCACACCCCTGACTTCATCCCAAGACCAGCCCCCACCTCATCCCCACCTCATTGACCTGTCCGTCTTTTCTCCCACCTGTCCGCTCCTCCCACCTCACTGACCAATCCCCACTGCTGCCTACCTACACTCACCTTTACTAGCTTTATCCCCGCCTCCTTGACCTGTCCGTCTTCTCTCCCACCTATCCGCTCCACCATCTACCTGCTATCACCACATCCCCCTCTCTATTTATCTCAGAGCCCCCTTCCCCTCCCCCATTTCTAAAGAAGGGTCCCGACCCAAAACGTCAGCTTTCCTGCTGCTCTGATGCTGCCTGGCCTGCTCTGTTCCTCCAGCTCCACACCTTGTTATCTCGCAATCCAGCATCAGCAGATCTTACTATCTTCTTGCTGCTTTGCATACATGCTGCAGCAGTAGACTACCTTGATGGAAAAACAGACAGTGAGTTTATTGGTTGAAGTGCTGATTAAGCAGATTGCTCTGTCCTGAATATTATTTTGTATGCATTTCATGAATATGCATTCATTCAGATAAGTCATCAATATTTCATAACACTTTTTAGGTGTTAGCCATGGCTTAATGTTAGTTCTCTTGCTCTCAGATGATTATGGGTCCAAATGTTGTTTGAGAGACTTGCACAGATAATCTAGGCTGACAATGCTGTACTATAAGGTGTAGGAGCAGAAGCAAGCCACTTGGCCCATTGCCGTACAATAACATCCTGGCTGGTCTGATAATCCTCAACTCCACTTTCTAGTCTTTTCCCCACGCTACGATTCTCTTACTAATTAAAAATCTGTATACCTCGACCTTAAATAATGAATGAAACTGCCTCCATAGCCCTCAGAAGTAGAGTTCCACAGATTCATTACACTGAGAAGAAATTCCTCCTCATCTAGGTGTTAAATGGTAACCCCTTATTCTGAGATTATGCCCTATGATCCTAGAATATCTGTTAAGTGGAAACAACCTCTCAGCATCTAACCTGTCTTATCCTCTAAGAATCTTTTGTGCTTCAATAAGGTCACCTCTCATTGTTCTAAACTCCAGTGAAAACAGTATATACAGATATTAAGGAGAGCTCATTGTGCCGTTTTGCTGCTTATTCAGACAATGAAGGCCATCAGTTTAACTGGGGCAAAGTAACCATAGTAGCCCAAGCCAAACAAAGACACGCACGGGAATTCCTAGAGGCATAGTTCTTCACCCATACTTCAAACAACAAACATATAGAATTGGACCCTATATATAAACCCATACAGATCAAAACCGGAAGTGACAGTACTCACCGTAACAGACTGGACAGTATAAATTCCAAGTGGAGTAGAATAGCATCTCTTCATTGGAGGCTCCACTGATGATGTCACCTAGCATGGTGATGAAACGTCTGAACAAAAACAAGCCAGCTCGGCGAGCAAGGTCAACACAACCCGAGCTACAGATATTTGCCAAAACTTTAAAGCTTTCTGCAATTAAATAATATTAAGCTCTTGTATTATTTTGCCAAAGTGCATAATCTCACACTTTCCCACGTTATATTCCGTCTACAAAGATTTTGCTGACTCAGGTTAACCTATCAATATACCTGCGCAGTTTCTGTGCTGTCATCAGCATCCCACCCGTGGCAGTTGTACGTTCTTTTCCCTCATCCCAGTGATTAATATAAACATCCTAAATAAATAATTGTGGCCTGAACACTGTTCCCTGTGACATCCCAGTAGTTACAGGGTACCATCCAGAAAATGTCTCCTTATCTCAAATATTGTTATCTTTTCTATTAGTCGGCCAATTGACACTCAGATTGAATCATTACTTACTCCATCTGCCTCTCAGATTAGTGTAAAGAATCCTGTGGCACTATTTAAGGAAGAGCAGGGGAACCTTATTCGGTGTCCTGGTTAATAATCATCTCCTAACATTTCTAAAATGTTTATTTGTTATTGTCCTATTTCTTTTTGTCAGAGTTTCCTGTGTGTTCCTTACATTGTAGCAATTACTACACTTCAAGTAGTACTTAATTGTTCAAAGTACATTGGGATTTCCAAGGATCGTGGACTGTTCAATTTAAATATCACACGCATTACTTGTGCCTTATAAATGGGAGCATTTTGAGGGTTTGGGAGGTGAACCATGATCACAGGACACTTGGCTTCAGGGGTGTTCTTTAGCTACTGTGTTCATTTTGCCTGATGTAGTTCAACTTCAGTAATTGGTGCCATCTCGGATGCTGGTAGAGAATTTGGTTTTACAGTTGAAGGTTGGGTAGAGTGCTAGACTTTTCTTCTTGGCAGTGGTTATTCCCTGCTACGTATGTAGTGCTGATTTTACTTCTTCAGCTCTAATCTGTTTGCCATCATGATGCTTGTGTAAAGTGGTATTTTGTTGTATTTCTAAAAACCATTAATTGCAACAACAACTTGTATTTATGTCTAAAATAATAATAAACTGCACTAAGATACTTGTGAACATAAGAAAACAAAATTTGACACTGTGTAACATAGAGATATTAAATAGATGACCAAAATCTTGTGAAATTTTAGGCTTGAAGAAGTTCCTTAAAGGAGAAGAGTGGAAAGCTATAGGGGTAGGCAATTTGATCATTGGGAACAGACAAGCATTTCTATGACCAGAGATATGATTACAGCTAGTATGTGCCTCTGTTGTACCAGGATCAAGGATGTCACAAAGTGGTTTCAGAATGTTATTTTTGGGGAGCGTAAAGAGCCAGAGGTTGTGGTCCACATTAGCACTAATGACATTGATAGAAAAAGAGAATGAGGCCCTGAAAGTAGAATTAAGGGAGCTAGATGAAAATAAAAAGCAAGACATAAGGCCAGTTATCTCAGGATTTCTCCCAGTGTTATGCTAATGAGGGGAGGAACTGAGAAAATAAATATTGGTTGGGGATTGGTGCTAGGGAAATTGGGATTAAAGGTTGATACATTCCTAAGGCCCGATTATCTACACTCCAGAATGTTTGAGGATATGGCTGTAGAAACAGTGGATGCCTTGGTGGTCATCTTTCAAGATTTTATAGACTCTGGAACAGTGCCTGTAGATTGGAATGTAGCAAATGTAACCCCATTATTTTAAGAAAGGAAGTAGAGAGAAAACAGGGAATTATAGACTGGTTAACCAAACATTGGTAGTAGGAAAAATGTTAGAGTCCATTATAAAATATTCAGTAACAGAGACAGGGTCAGACAGAGTCAGCATGGATTTACAAAAGCTTGACAAAGCTACTGGAATTTTTGAGATAGTAGGAACTGCAGATGCTGGAGAATCTGAGATAACAAGGTGTAGAGCTGGATGAACACAGGTGAAGCAGCATCAGAGGAGCAGGAAAGCTAATGTTTCGGGCCTAGACACTTCAGAAAAGGGGTGGGGGGGAAGCTAGTGGATATGGTTTACTTGGACTTTCAGAAGGCTTTTGATGAGGTCGCACGTAAGAGATTAGAATGTAAAATTAAAGTGTGAGATTAGAGATTGTGTACCGACATGGATAGAGAACTGGTTGGCAGAAAGGAAATAAAGAGTAAAAATAAATAAGTATTTTTCCAAGTGGCAGCTGGTAACTGGAAGGGTACTGCAAGGAATAGTGCTTGCACCCTAGCTAGTCACGATGTATATTAATTATTTAGATGAGGGATCGAAGTCTAATATCTCCAATTTATAGGCGACAAATGGGGATGGGAGAGTGAACTGTAAGGTGGATGCAAAGATGCTTCAATGTGATTTGAACAAGTTGAGTGAGTGGGCAAATGCTTGGCAGATAAAATATAATGTGGATAAATGTGAGGTTATCCGCTTTGATAGCAAAAGCAGGAAGGCAGATTGCTATGTGAATGGTGATAGTTTGTGAAAGAGGCCTCTTTGTAGGTTACGTGGAACAATCCCTCTTCCGTACCTACACCGGCCCTAAACTCCACCTCTTCCTCCGTTACATTGATGACTGTATCGGCGCCGCCTCGTGCTCCCACGAGGAGCTCGAACAGTTCATACACTTCACTAACACCTTCCACCCCAACCTTAAGTTTACCTGCACCATCTCTAACACCTCTCTCCCCTTCCTGGACCTCTCTGTCTCCATATCGGGCAACCACCTGGAAACCGATATTCATTTCAAGCCCACCGACTCCCACAGCTACCTAGAATACTCCTCCTCCCACCCACCTTCCTGCAAAAATGCTATCCCCTATTCCCAATTCCTTCGGCTCCGCCGCATCTGCTCCCAGGATGAGGCATTCCACTCCCGTACATCTCAGTTGTCCTCGTTTTTCAAGGACCGTAACTTCCCCTCCTCGGTGGTCGAGAACGCCCTCAACCGTGTCTCCCACATCTCCCGCACCTCATCCCTCACACCCCGTCCACGCAATAAGAACCAAAAAAGAATCCCCCTCGTCCTCACGTACCACCCCACCAACCTCCGGATCCAACGCATCATCCTCCGACACTTCCGCCATCTGCAATCCGACCCCACCACCAAAGACATCTTTCCCTCCCCACCCTTATCTGCTTTCCGGAGGGACAACTCTCTCCGTGACTCCCTTGTCCGCTCCACACTCCCCTCCAGCTCCACCACACCCGGCACTTTTCCCTGCAACCGCAGGAAGTGCTACACCTGCCCCCATACCTCCTCCCTCACCCCCATCCCAGGCCCCAAGAAGACTTTCCACATCAAGCAGATGTTCACCTGCACATCTGCCAATGTGGTATACTGCATCCGCTGTACCCGGTGTGGCTTCCTCTACATCGGGGAAACCAAGCGGAGACTCGGGGACCGCTTTGCAGAACACCTACGCTCGGTTCGCAATAAACAACTGCACCTCCCAGTCGCGAACCATTTCAGCTCCCCCTCCCATTCCTCAGACGACATGTCCATC
>NC_063335.1:73523720-73527064 GCF_021869965.1 Rhincodon typus | reverse complement strand
GTACTTAGCACATGTAGAACAATATTTTGGAGGTTATTCTATCTAATACAACTGGTCATTCCCAATCTATTAAAATAAACTAGGTTAAAATCAAGAATAAAAAATATTTTACAAGTGAGAAATGCAAATTAATCACTGAGAACTAAATCCAGTTTTCTAATCGGTTTACAGGTCAGGAACCTGACGCAGGATAAATTATGGGCCAACCTTCTTGGGTGTTGCTGGAACTGCACTCATCAAGGCAAGGAGGGAATATTCCATCACACTTCTGACTTGTGCTTATAAATGGTGGACGTGTTTTGGGGAGTTACCTGCTGCTCATGGTGAGACTTGAACCAGATCCCCAAATGTTACGTTTGTCTCTGGATTACTAGTCCAGTGATAACACCACTGTGCCATTTCCTTCCTTCAGTCAGCATTGGTATGATGGGCTGAATGGGTTACTTGTTCTTAAATATTTTATTATTATCTTCTATCTTAACATTTTTACAAAACTTAATGGAATTCTATGTTTCATTACAAAAAGGTGTAGAATACAAAGCTAAGATGGTTAATGAGTCTTTAAAAATTGTATTCACAGGGTCTGGACTTGTGGGAAAGTCCAGCTTTTACTCCAGATTCTCATGGAATTGAGAGGCTTTCTAAGTTATTTCATATGCAGTTCACAGCAGCAGTTTCAGACTGTCAGAATTTCCTCTACACAGGACACTGGTGTGGCTGGGGGTTCATGGCTACCATTGCTCAAACACCCTTTTTACATGAGATTTATTTAGCTAAGTTCCACAGAGAGATTGGAGGTTATGGCTCTGGATGATTATACCAAGCATCTGTGATAACCATGAAAAATATGTATTACTGGCCATGTTAACATAACTTTTATTTTACTTTGCTAAGGATGATATTGAGACTTTAGACAGACGAAAACACTAATTCCCAACGAAACTGCTTAGTACCAGAAAATGCAAAGACTTCAAAAAAAAAAATGGATTGCAGATCAACAATGATAGAAGAGTTTATGAAGTTATAAAAAATGATGGGGAACAGGAGATTATAGATATACACAGTTTCCAGTAGTCAGGAGATCTAAATGAATGGTTCTCATGAATTTTTATCAAATCAGTATCTTTCAAGAATAAAATTAGATAAGTGCAGCGAAAGGTCAGTGGTATATAATGTTCATAATGCAGGGTAATGGGTCAAAATATAGATTAAAAAGAATATATGTGGCTAACTACTTTTGCTCCTCATGCAATTGACTACAATTTGTCTGTGACAGCTATTTACAGAACTGAGAACAATGTGGGCAGATGATCAAACAATCTGCTGCTACTCGGAGCTCATGTCGTATACCCAGGTTGCAGGGCATCATTCACATGAGATATGGATGTCCATGAAAATTGAACTTTCTTATATCAAGAAATGAAACATAGGTGAATATACATTGTGATCCATACAATTTTGTGTGTCGGATCTTGCATGCATTTGTTGCCTGTTTTCACCTTGTGACAGAAGCTATACATAATAAAGTGTTTAGTAGCAGGTGATTTATGGAATTTTTAAATGAAGCAAAAGCCAAACAAGGAAGAAGATCAAGAATCTTTGTCTTGAATAAAGGGCCTAGGAAATATATACAAGATTTTGTACAATAACAGAAAACCAGAATTTTTAAGAGTACTGTTGAATGCAGATCTAAGAAAATAGTTCAGACAGAAATGTTGTTGTTGTTCTTCAGTCCTTCAGTTGTATTTTAGATAGTGAGGAAATACAATTTCCAATATGACAGTTGAAAAGAACACGTGTTTTTTTTAAACATATGAAATACAAATGTTGTCAAATCTTCTATTTGAAATAATTCAACAGTTTGCAATATAAAACTACAGCTGAAGTGGTGCAACGGAAATAACTGATGAACAATTGATAATTGCTTTGATGTCACTCAAAAATTTACATAACACAATCTACTATACAAGTAACAGTTATGGAAACTTACTCTCTCTGATATTTTCCCATGTCCATTGATCATTTCCAAAGAAAGGGTGCCGTTTGATCTCTGCCACACCATTTCGACCTAGTCTTATTTCCCTAATGTGAAAAGGATATTAATAATCCATTACTAAGGCAAAACAGATCATTCCAGGAAAATCTATAGTATACATAAGCACTGCAGCTCCACTTGCACAAGAACAATTTGCACACACATTGCAAACCAATTCAGTTTAAAACATTAGCAATCCTTTATTTGTACTCTTCTGTAAGCCAGAGTTGACAGCTAATTGCGCTTTTCTTTTAAACTCAATCCCGACTAAGAACAAAATTTTCTGAAGGGTTTTGCTTTTCTGTTCAGAATTTTTTATTGGTAAATGCTTGAATTAGAACCCAGGTATTCACAGGATCTCAATACAGAAGTCTGCATGTTTTGAAAAAAACTTTCACATGCTGGAGAACAGTTTTACAAACTTTGCATACTTTTTTTAAATCAACTGCAGAGTTTTATAGGAACCCTGGAAAGACAGCAAGAAAGAATATTTGCTCCAATCAGGTCAGAAGCCAAACAAAGTAACTATACTGCCATTACTTCACAACCACTGGAAAAAAATTCCTGGATTTTGACCCAACAGTACTGTGGAAGTATCTACAAAAAATGGACTATAGTCATTCAAGAAGATGGCTCACCATCAACGATTCAAAGACAATTACCGATTCAAAGACAACACTTGGATCCCATTAAATAACTTAAAATAGTAATATCATAGAATTAAATTAAAACAAAGAACTGTGGATGCTAGAGACCTGAGAGAAACGAAAGTAGAAAATGCTACAGAAACTCAGCAGATCCGGCAGCATCTGTGGACAGAAAACGGAGTTAACATTTTAAGTCCAGTGACTCTTCTTCAGAACTACTGCCAGACCTGCCGAGTTTCTTCAGATATTTGATTTTCTCTTTGTTTCAGCTGTCATAGAATCACGGTTGTTCGCTTGCTTGCCCAGCCGGTTGTTCTAAGGTGCGCAGACATTTCGTTACCGTTCCAGGCAATTTCATCAGTGCGACCTCTAATCGAGATGGCAACACAAACTGAGTGGGCAGACACACACACGCGCACTCTCTGTCTCCCACACACGCACCACCCCACCCACACACACACTTAAACACGCACTCGGTCTCCTCAAAAACACACACACCACCCACCCCGACATGCACACAGGCGCGCGCGCACACACACACACCACTGCGCCCATACACCACCCAACCCACCGCACGCACAAACAACCATACCCGACACACGCATGTGCTACCACTCCGTCCACTCACGCACAGTCTCTGTCTCACACACACACACACACAC
>NC_063335.1:73395211-73448720 GCF_021869965.1 Rhincodon typus | reverse complement strand
CCCCACCCGCACGCGCACAGTCTCCGTCTCCCCCACCCGCACGCGCAGTCTCCGTCTCCCCCACCCGCACGCGCACAGTCTCCGTCTCCCCCACTGTCTGTCTGTCTCCATCTCCCCCACCTGCTCACACGCACTCACTCTCAACCCTCCCCTCCACGCAGTCACTCTCTCCCACTCCTCCACGCATGCAGGCGGGCACACACCCTACACATATACATGAATCTGTTGTGTGAATTTGTATTTGCAGATACACTCTTATTTCGTTCAAAAAACACAAATTTATAGACAACGTGACATTTTTTAAATTTCTACTTTAGTAATAAAACTAGTCTGACTCCAAGCCAAGACACAAACAGATTCTAAACAAGACTTCACATCTAACATGCATTGACTGACCTAAAAAGTCACCTCTTATTATTCCTGATAAAACTTTTAGTTTGACAGCACAGTGGCTCAGTGGTTAGCACTGCTGCCTCACAGCGCCAGGAACCTGGGTTTGATTCCACCCTTGGGTGACTGTACGGAGTTGCACATAGTCCCCATGTCTGCATGGGTTTCCTCGGGGTGCTCCAGTTTCCTCCCACAGTCCAAAGATGTGCAGGCTAGGTGGATTGGCCATGCTAAATTGCCCATAGTGTTCAGGGATGTGCAGATTAGGTGGGTTATCGGGGGATGGAACTGTGTGGGGTGCTCCGAAGGTTGGTGTGGACTTGTTGGACCGAAGGCCAACACTGTAGAGATTCTGTGAAAAAAATATTTAGCAGGCTGGGTGGATTAGCCATGGAAAATGCAGGGTTACAAGGGATAGGGTGTCCAGGCGGGATGCTCTTCGGAGGGTCGGTGTGTACTCCTTGAGCCGAATGGCCTGCTTTCACGCTGTAGGGATTCTATGATCTAATGAATTTACTTTTGGCAGCACGGTGGCTCAGTGGTTAGCACTGTTGCCTCACAGTGCCAGGAACCTGCGTTCAATTCCACCCTCGGGCGACTCTCTGAGTGGAGTATGCACGCTCTCCCCGTGTCTGCGTGGGTTTCCTCCTGGTGCTCTGGTTTCCTCCCACAATGTAAAGATGTGTGGGCTAGGTGGACTGGCCATGCTAAATTGCCTGTAGTGTTCAGGGGTATATAGATTAGGTGGGGTATAGGGCGATGGGTCTGGGTGTGATGCTTAGAGGGTTGGTGTGGACTCGTTGGGCCAACAGGCCCGTTTCCACACTGTAGGGAATCTATGAAAACACTCTAGGGGGGCACGGTGGCTCTGTGGTTAGCACTGCTGCCTCACAGCGCCAGGGACCTGGGTTCCATTCCAGCCTCGGGCGACTGTCTGTGTGGCGTTTGCACATTATCCCTGTGTCTGCGTGGGTTTCCTCCAGATACTCTGGTTTCCTCCCACAGTCCAAAGGTGTGCAGGGTAGGTGGATTGGCTTTGCTAAATTGACCAGGGATGTTTAGGTTAGGTGGGTTAGACATGGGAAATGCAGGGGTAGGGGAATGGGTCTGGGTGGGATGCTCTTCGATGAGGTGGTATGGACTTGTAGGGCCAAATGGCCTGTTTCCACACTGGAGGGATTCTATGATCGATGATCTTCTCACAAGAGAGTAACATGAGAGGAGTTCGGGATTTACATTAACATATTAATCAATTAAAACCTTCTAACTTATTAAAGATTTAACAGCATCTTCGGTTTGTTCACTACATTCTCATCAGTGGTGTGACCCTTTGATCTTTTACTTATAAATTCTGTGTCTGATACCACCCCTCTCACTAACATCTGGAGGAGGAGTAAGGCTCTGAAAGCTTGTGTTTTCAAATAAACCTGTTGCAATATGACCTGGCGTCACGTGATTTCTGACCTTTGCAGAGAGTGGAACACACAGCTCTTCCTACAAACCAACCGAAACTGTGGATAAGGACACATGGACGATACATTTACAATAATCAAATGCACAAATGTAGAAGAAACCCACCAACTTGTTAGCAGCATTTTCGCAAACATAAAATTCACTCGAGAGGAAGAAAACAACAAACAGCTCCCGTTCTTAGACGTAACTGTAGAGAGACTAACTAACAGCGAATTCCAGACCCAGGTGTACAGGGAGGCCACACACACAGACCAAATCCTGAACTTCAATAGCAATCACCCCACCATTCATAAACAGAGCTGCATTAAGACACTATTTAAATGAGCCTTATCACACTGCAACACCCCAGAACTCCGGAGAATGGAAGAGGAACACCTGCACAAAGTATTTACCGACGACGGATACCCAAGAAGTTTTGTCTGCCGATGAGTACAAAACAAACGAAAGTCAAAGGACACGGTACAACAGAAGACACTAGTAACTCCACCCTACATCAAAAAATATCGAAAAATATATATGACAACCAGACTTCTCAGACTGCATAGGATCATAATTGCACACAAACCTACATCAACACCGCGTCAAATGCTATCAAAGACTAAAGACTCCATAATGGCAGTAAAGAGCATGAACATGATATACAGAATCCCATGCAGCGAGTGCAATGGACATTACCTTGGACAAACGGGGAGGAAACTGATGACCAGGAAACACAAACACCAGCTGGCAGTCAATAGACACGACCAATATTTACTTGTCTCGATACACACAAACAATGAAGGCCATCAGTTCAACTGGGGCGAAGTGTCTACACTGGGACAAGCGAACAACAGACATGCAAGGGAATTTCTGGACACTTGGTTCTCAACACGAGACTCCATTAACAAACACATAGAAATAGACCCCGTATACAGATCACAGTTGAACAAACAGAACCAGAAGTGACAAGGCACATCACAACTGAGGATCATATAAATTCGGAACGGAGCAGAACAGGGAGGCGATGGCCTAGTGGTATGATCGCCGGACTGTTAATCCAGAAACCCAGATAACATTCTGGGGACCCAGGTTCGATTCCTGCCATGGCAGATGGGGGAATCTGAATTCAATAAATATCTGGAATTAAGAACCTAACGATGACTGTGAATCCACTGTCAATCGTCAGGAAAAACCCATCTGGTGCACTAATGTCCTTTAGGGAAGGAAACTGCCATCCTTACCTGGTCTGGCCTCCATGTGATTCCAGGCCCACAGCAATGTGGCTGACTTTTAACTGCCCTCTGGGCAATTAGGAATGGGCAATGAATGCCGCCTAGCCAGTGACGCCCCTCATCCCGTAAATGAATAATGAAGAACACCAAACGCTTTGATTAGAGGTCGCACTGATGACATTGCCTAAAATGGTAATGAAACGTCTGCACACCATGAAACAACCAGCTCGGTGAACAAACGAACAACCGCATCCACAACCCGAGCTACAAATTTTTGCTAAGGCCTTAAAAATCATAGAATTATTTGGCCTCATTGCACTGTAGCACTCTAGAATGTAAATACAGACCTTGTATTAGTTTCTTCTTGTAATGAACAGTCCAGGAATAAAAGGTGAATTCACTTATTTAGTATCTCTATTGTATCTATTTGATCAATCAAATTTGTATTTCAAGATATGTACTGAGGAAAACTAAATGTCCTCTCAGTTTACTGTTGTTTTATACCTGTCAGTGAGGAATGCACAAATGAGGCTTTTTGCATCCTTGGATATTTCACTGTCCTCAGGAAATGTCAGTGAGTTTTTGTGATTCATGATTTTGCTATAAGTTCCAACTAGTGAGTCTGCATAAAAGGGTGTGTCACCTACGAAGAAAAAAAAAATCACTATTATGGATTAGTTCAATTACAGGCTTCATCAATATTAACAACAGATTAGAAACAAGAACAGATTATAAACAATTTACATTTACTCAATGGTTCACAGTCATCACAACGACTAATTTCAATGCTCCACACCATTTCAACAGATGGCACAAGGTGTTGAAATAAATATTAGTATAAAGTCTGATACCAATTGCCTAACTGCATCAAGATAATATAAATTAATCATGGTACGCTACGGATCATGCTTCTGATACAATATGTAACATAATGAGAATTTAATCTAATTTTAATGCAAATTTTATTTTAGAGCATTCATTTGACAGAATACTCCTAAATATGCAAAATGTGCATTTATTGCTTTTATTACTGTAGGATTAGCCAATATCCTTGAGTTTCCTTTTCAAAATCATTTTAGCTGATGGAGTTATGAGAATTGTGATGCATTTTTGGCAACTTGAGTTTTTAGAATCATTGTGTACATGGTCAATTTATAGGACAACGAAAGCTACACCAGAGCATGCCAAGTTGTGTGGAACTCTTGTCCGGTCCGGTCATTTTAAAATTAGCATGAGTTCCCAGACAACTTTGCTTTATCCCAGCACTAAACTAAAAGCATTACTGGCTGTGCTAATATTGCTTAAGTTTATTATTTACATCCGCAAGGCACCTATTAACTCAGTTCCTTAATCTGAAGCTTACTGGAGAAAGTTGACATTTTCCCTCAAACTCAACAAACTAAATAAAACACAATTATGGACACTGATTTTTAGTTTCAGACTGAAAACTGTAAAACGTAATTAACATTTAATGTACCATTTTATCACTCACCGACAAGCATTTCATACAGGAATACTCCAACTGACCACCAATCACACTCTCTCCCATAATAACCATCTCCTCCTTGAGATTTCAGCACCTCAGGTGAAATATAGTCCGGAGTCCCCACTGCAGTATCACACCGTACCATCCCTTCCTGCAATAACAAATAAGATAATTAGCTAGCAGCAACTTGCATCTATATAGCAAGATATGCTATCCTAACACTTCATAAAGAATTATGGAACAAAATTTGACACCAAGGCACATAACAGATATTGGACCAGAACTTAGAGCTAAAGCAGCTGAAAGCACGGCAGTTAATGGTGGAGCGATTAAAATCCATGAATGCTCAGAAAGACAATTAATAGTGTGAGCACACAGAACAGCCAGGAAGGAAAGGCGAGTGGTTAGCAGGTTTTTTTTCCCCCAATCCATTTTTGTGGGATGTGACCGCTGGCCAGCATTTATTGCTTATCCCTAGTTGCCCTTGAGAAGGTGATAGTTAGCTGCCTCTTGAACCTCTACAGTCCACCTGCTGTGGGATGAGCCGCAATGCCATTAGGGAGGGAATCAGTTAGTCAGATTGGGTCTGAAGAACATCAGGTAGCTCACAGAAAGTATAAGGAGAGAAACTCCAGAAAGGTGTAAAGTCAAGGGGAAATTTAGTGCAAACTGACTTGACAGTCCAGGGTAAAGGAGGGAAGCAACTGAGGCACCTGATTGGATGGGGTCAATCTTTGTAACAAAAAGAATCTGGAGTCAACTGACTTTTCCATTTGGATAAATGTTTTATAACATATGATAGAGTACAGAATTAAATCTGAAATGATCAAAGATTTAGATGAATAAGTGGTGATAACTCCTGTTTTGCAACAGCACTCTTGCCTCAGTACAAACATCTTGGATTCAAACCTAACTGTAAGATTGAGTATTTAATCTAATCAAACACTACAGGACAAAATTAAAGAAATACTGAATTGTCTAATGTACAATCTTTTCAATGAGGTCTTCTCAGATGGATGAATAATGTAAACTAAACCAACAATTAACCTTCCCATGACCATAAAATATATTTATTGGGTCACTTCCTTGCAAACTGGCAGTTTGCTTCAGTGACCAACGTGACCATCACTTGAAACGCAATCATTGGTTTCGAAGGGGTTAAATTAGTAAAGGGTAAGACTTTAGCCATATAGTCAGTAACAAGTAAGCTTACAAAGTAGATGGGAACTAACAAACAAAGACTGTCAAGGTTAATAGCTAGCAAGGCCTTGGATAGAAACAAACAGTGCCTACAGAGCTGAAATAAGCTTCAACATGAGTAAAAGCTCACTCTGGAGATTTATAGAACTAACCTTTCTCTCCCAGCTCTCCACCAACCCCTCTCCCAACCAACAATTACATAAATGCTGCTCCCTCCACACTTCACATCTTTTGTGATAAAGAGTTATCTAGACTGGATTCGTTAGCTTGCTTTCTCTCCATGGGTACTGCCTTGTCCACTGTGATCTCCAGCATTTTTCTGTTTTCAGCACAGATTCCAGCATCTGCAGTAGTTGCTCTTATACAGTTTTGGTCCCTTACTTGAGGAATAATGTAATTGCATTGGAAGCAGTTCAGAGAAGGTTCACTGGATTAATTCCAGAGATGATGAATTTGTTTAATGAGCAGAAATTAAACAGTTTAGGCCAATACTCTCTTGAGTTTAGAAGAATAAGGGGGGGATTTAATTGAGGTAATCGAGATGCTAGAGGCGATTTACATAAGGTGGATATTTCCCCTTATGGGCAGTCTAGGATGAGAGGTCATAATTTAAGACTAAGAGATGGCAGATATAAAACAGAGATGAGGAGGAATTACTTCTTTCAAAGGTTCATGGACCTGTGACATTCACTGTCCCAGTGTGTGGTGAACACTGAGACACTGAATAAATTTGAGGAGATAGACAGATTTTTAATTACTAACAGGTTAAAGGGTTATGGGGAGCCAGCAGCAAAGTGGAGTTGAGGTCGACTTGAGATCAGCCATGATTGTATTAAATGGTAGATTATATAATTGTAGCCAATATATAAGGTGAAAAAAGAATCTAAAATCTGTAACCACTAATTTAGTTTATAAGCAACAGTGACATTACTAAAAGGTTGTGATCAAGACAGTGGTAGAACTAAAACCAGAGTTGTAAAGCAACTCTCATAGAACCCATCCAGATGTATGATGGATTTCAAATATCTAATATTTTTCCAAAAGGAGCAATTTATTTTCTGAGGTGAGGGAACTAATTATTAGTTAAGATTTTCTAAGATGTAAGTAAGTTAAGTCACAAAAAAAAACATTAATACACACAACTATAAAATGGATATGCCCTAACTTCATTTTCAGTGTATCGAGGGAGAGAAGAACAATTGCAGCTAAAGCAGCAACATGCAGAATCCTAGGGTCACCATCAACCATAAATTTAACCAGAGCAAACAAATAAATGCAGTGATAAAAACAGAAGTTGCTAGAAAAGCTCAGCAGGTCTGGCAGCATCTGCAAAGAAAATAATCCGAGTTAACGTTTCGGGTCCAGGAACACTTCCTCAGTTCTGCAGCAAGTGCTCGATGTTATTCAGAATTATGCAGTCCACTTGACTGGCATTCCACCCACCACGTTAAACCTTCACTTGCTCCATCACCAGTTTCCAATATCAGCTGTCTGTACCATCTAACATGCACCACAGAAATCTGTTAAGCCTTGTTCCAAGCACCCTTCAAACCTGCAAACACATCCACATTCGAGGAAATAGGCAGCAGACACATGGGAATTTGGCCAACTACAAGCTCCCTTCCAAGTCACAAACAACTTGGCACTGTATTTTGTTCCTTCAATCACTGGGGCAAAAACCTGGAGCTCCTTTGTTATCAACACCGTAGGTCAATCTGCACTCAATGGATTACAGTCGTTTAAACAAGAGGCTGATATCACCTTCTCAAAGGCAATAAAGGATGGGCAACAATTGCCATCCCATGAGTGAATAAACTACAAGCACGAGCAATGAAAATACATAATAGGAGTAGAAGAATAGTTTCTAACCAAAACATGCATAACAAGAAGTTCTACATTCTTTCCTTCTGCAGTATCACAGGAATTTAGACTTGAATGCATATGAACAAATAAAAAATGAAGTACATGAACTACAGAAAGATAATGAAAATGCAGATCTTTGCTAGCCAGAAAGAATCACTGCTAACAATCACATGATTCACTGAGAACGGTGACATATTACAGTCAGACGTAAGTAAACTTGTAGCATGGGCAAATAGTTAACAAATTAAGTTCAACACAGATAAATGCGTCATGTAGGACACTGTGATAGGTGGAACAAGAAGGTCACTTGCAAGATGAAAGTCTAAATGGGGTAGAAGCACAAAGAAACCTCAGAATATAAATACATCAATCACTGAAAGTTTTGCCACAGGTTAGCAAGGTTATTACTGAAAAAAAGCAAAGCAAGAGCTGAGCTTTATTCCCAGTGAGATAGAATTTAAAAGTGGGCCAGTTATGTTAAACTTGTAAGGCATGTTGCTTAGAACACATTTAGAATATGGCAGGGCTGGTCACCATATTATTAAAAAGAGGACAGAGAGGTTCTGAAGAGGGTGAAGGGAAGATTTGCAGGGCAATATCAGAAATACGTGGATATACACATCACTGACAGGCTGGATCTTCTCTCTTGAGAAGCGGTGGAGGGTAACCTCTTCAAAATATTTAAAATTATCAAATGTTTTGGATATGGACAGAATGTTTCCTCTTATGACAAAAAGCATAACAAGAGGTGATCATAATAACATGCAAGCATAGTTATGTAATAGCATTTTATACCAAGGAATTCAAAAGGGAATTCAAGAGAAAATTTGTCACTTAAAGGCTGGTGAGAATATGGAGCTTGCCCCCCCTAGGGTGTGTCTGGGGTGAAGAGTCGAGAGAAAAGAACTACCACAAATTTATTAGAATTCTCTGCAGATGTAATAAGCAGGATGGATAAAGGAGGCTCAGTAAATGTAGTGCATTTGGATTTCCAAAAGGCATGCAATAATGTGCCACAGAAATGGTTATTGCATAGGATAAAAGCTTCTATTGGGAGGCAATATACTAGCAATTCAGTTTGAGGGTGAGAAACCGCAGTCCCACACGAGTGTTCTGGAGTTACACAAAGGTGATTACATAGGCACGAGGACAAATTTGGTTCTAGTAGCTTGGGCAGAAAGAGCAAAAGGTAGGATATTTAAAGAAATATTCAATTCCTAACTAAAATATATTCTAGAGAAGAAGAAAGATTGTAAGACGGAGAAAAAAATCCATAAGCAAGCAAGGAAGTTAAAGACAACAAAGACAAAACCTAAGGCATGACATATTGCAAACAGAAGTGGCAGGCTGGAAGATTGGTAAACGTTTACAGATCAACAACTGGTTACTGAAATACTCATAAAAAGAGTAAAGGTAACAGGAGAGAAAATTAGTGGAAAATGTAAAAAATGGATAGCAAAAGTATATAAAAAGGAAGCTAATAGCCAAATTGAATCTTGATCCTTTGGAGAATGAGACTGGGGAGTTTATATAAGGAGCACAGAAATGGTGGAGACACTAGATCAAAGTTTTGCCTCAGTTTTCACAGTGGAGAACACTGGTATCAACCTAATAATAACAGGTAATGCAGACGTTATAGAAAGGGAGAAACATAGAACAATTAGCTTCACAATTAACTTAGAACAATTAGAACGAAGCAAACTATTGGGATAGGTGGCAGACAGGTCCCCAGGGCCTGATGGCCTACATCCTAGGGTCTTAAAGAAAGTGGTAGCAGAGATAGTAGATCCACTGGTTTTAGAATCACTGGTTTTAGAATCAGAGTCATACAGCATGGAAACAGACCCTTTGGTTCAAGCAGACTATGCTAACCATAATCCCAAACTAAACTAGTCCCATCTGCCTGCACTTGGCCCATATGCCTCCAAATATTTCTTATTCATGTACTTATCCAAATGTCTTTTAAATGTTGTAACAGTACTACATCCACAACTTCCTCTGGAAGTTCATTCCGCTCACAAACCACCCTCTCTGTAAAACAATTGCCCCTCATATTTTTAAAATTTCTCTCCTCTCACCTTAAAAATATGACCCTGGTCTTGAAATCCCCCACCCAAGGGAAAAAAACACCTCTCCTCTGTACACCTCATCATTTTATAAACCTCTATATGGCCACCTCTCAACCTCCTAGACTCCAGTGGAAAAAATCCCAGCCTGGCCAGCCTCTCCTTATAACTCAAACCCTCCATTCCTGGCAACATCCTGATAAATCTCTTCCAGCTTAATAATATCCTTCACGTAACATTATACTATAATATTACTTTAATAAATAATAATATTCCAAAATTTCCTGGATGCAGGAAAGGTTTCAGTAGATTGGAAAAACACCAATATAACACCCCCATTCAAAAGGCAAAGAGGCATAAAATAGTAAACTACAGACCAGTTCGTTTAACATGTGTTGTTGAAATTGTTAGAATCCATTATTAAGGAAGCAATAATGGAGCATTTGGAAATTCAAAATGAAATCCATCAGAGTCAACATGGTTTATGAAGGGTATATCAGGTTTGAATTATTTTTTTTTTTTTAAAAAGAGTTCTTCGAAGATGTAACAAGCAAATTGGATAATAGGGATCCTGTAGATGTCGTACAGCTGAACTTTGAGAAAGCATTTGATAAGGTCCTACTTAAGATTAATACACAACCTAAGATCAAATGGTGTTGGGCTAATTTATAAGCTTGAACAAAGGATTGGCTAACTAACAGAAAGCAGAGTTGGAATAAATGGGTCTTTTTCTGGTAGGAAGAGGGGTGTCACAGGTTTTGGTCCTGGGCCCAAACTGTTTACAATCTATGTAAATGACATGGATGGAGGAAAATAAGTATTATGGCCAGATTTTCATGTAACACTAAAATGAATGGGAAACTGAGCTGCAATAAAGAAACAGAAAATTTACAATTGGATATGGATAGGCCAAATCTTGGCAGCTGGAATTTAATGTGGATAGAGTAAAAGCCATGCAGCATGGAAACAGGCCCTTTCATCCAACACGTTCATGCCAACCAAGTTTCCCAAACTAAACTAGTCCCATTTGCCTGCATTAGACCCAAAGCCCTCTATAACTTTCCTATTCATGAACCTGTCCAATGTCTTTTATATATCGCATTGTACCTGCATCTACCACTTCCTCTGGCAGTTTATTCCACATATGAACCAGCCTGTGTGAAAAAGGTTGCCCGTCAGGTCTGTTTTAAATCCTTCCCCTTTCACCTTAGAAATCTGCCTCTAGTTTCGAACTACCCTAACCTAGGGAAAAGACCTTTGCTATTCACCTTATCTATGTCCCTCATGCAATATGTTTATAATCCCCTTTAAGGCTACCCCTCAACCTTCTACTCTCCAGGGAACAAAAGCCCCAGCCTATCCAGCCTTTCATTATAACTCAAATCCTCCAGTACATCGTAACACAATGTCCTAACTTCTATAGTCAATAGTCTAAGCCATGAAGATAAGTGTGAGGTTATCCATTTTGGTCAGAGAATGGGAATGCAACTTATTATCTAAATGGAAAGAAACTTCAGAGCGCTATGGTGCAGAGGGATCTGGGTGTCCTTGTGCATGAACTGCAGAAAACTAGTACAGAGGATAATAAGGAAGGCAAATGGAACATTGGCATTTATTGCTAAAAGAATGCAGCATAAAAGTACGGAAGTGTTGTTGCAACTATAAAAGGTATTAGTGAGACCACACCTTGAGTAATGCATACAATTTGTCTCCTTGAGGAGGAACGTAGTTGCATTGGAGGCAGTTCAGAGAAGGTTTACTAGATTGAATTCAGAGATGAAAAGTTTGTCTTATGAACAGTGATTCAGCAGTTTAGGCCTATACTCTGGAAGGTTTAGAAGAATGAGAGGACTCCTAGTTGAGGTAAGTAAGATGCTAAGGGGATTGACAAAGTGGATGTAGAGAGGTCATTTCTTCTTATGGATCAATCTAGAAAGATAGCTCGCAGTTTTAGGATAAGGGGAAGCAGATTTAAAACCGAGAGGAAGAGAAATTATTTCTCTTAAAGGGTCGTGAATCTGTGGAATTCAATATGCCAAAATGCGGTGGATTATGGGATACTGAATAAGTGAGAGGAGGAGATAGACGGATTTTTAATTATGAATGGACTGACGTGTTACAGAGTGCAGTCAGAAAAGTGGAGTTAAGGCAGGGATCAGATCAGCCATGACCATATTAAATGGTGGAGTAAGTTCAAAGGGCTAAATTGCCTATTCCTACTCTTAATCATTATGTATAAAGGAATGAATGACTGACAGGAAACAGATTTGCTTTAAATGGGTTATTTTCATGTTGGTGAACTGTAACTCCACAGGAACAAAAACAAAGTTGCTGGAAAAGCTCAGCAGGTCTGGCAGCATCTGTGAAGGAAAAAACAGAGTTAACGTTTTGGTCCGGTGACCCTTCGTCAGACCCGAACCCAACAAATTTTCAAAGAAATTCATAAGTGGTATGTAATGTGGGAAAATATGAGCTCTTGTACATGGGTGGGAGGAACAGAAAAGTAGATTAATATTTAATGCAGATGAACTGGAAAATCTTGATGTTCAGAGGGATCTGGATATCCTTGTCCATGAATCACATGAAGCTAGCATGAAGGTACAGCAAGTAATTACGAAGGCAAATGGAATGTTGGCTTTATTGGACAGTAAATGGAATATGAAAGTAGGGAATTCTTGTTATAACTGTTCAGAGATTGGTAAGATCACGTGTAGAGAAGGTGTACAGTTTTGCTTTCATTATTTAAGTTGAGTATGTTTGCATTAGAGACAATTCAGAGAAGGTTGATTCCAGGGATGAAAGAGTTGCCTCGTGAAGAATGGTTCAGTCTATCCTCATTAGAGTTTATAAAGTAATAGTAATCTTATTCATACACAAAACATTCCGTGGAGCTTGGCAGGGTAAATACAGAGGATGCTTTTCCTTGTGGGGAATCCCAGAATTTTGAGGCACAGTTCCAAAATATTGGGTCTCGCACCTAAGATGGAAATGAAGGAGAATTTCTTGTCTTCAAGAGCTGTTAGTCTTTGTGTGCTCCAGACAGCATGGAGGCTAGGTCTTTGGATATATAGAAAATTGAGTTGGCATTGGATGGTAGTTAAGGCAACAATTGGGTCAGTCATGAGTTTATTGAATGGTGGGGACAGGCCAGTGGGACAAAATGGTTCCATATGTTTTGTTCTCATTTGCTTGAAACCAGACAGCTACATGGGGAAGAAAGGAATAAATGGTTATCATGGTAGATTTAGATCAGAAAAGATGACATGCTCAATTACAGCATAACGAGCATAGAATGACTGGGTTCAAAGGCCTGTTTCTTTGCTCCATATCCTATGAGCATGCAGGTGCAGCAGGCAATAAAGAAGGCAAATGGTATGTTGGCCTTCATTGCGAGACGTTTTGAGCGCAGGAGCAGGGATGTGTTGTTGCAGTTGTACAGGGCCTTGGTGAGATCACACCTGGAACATTGTGTGCAATTTTAGTATCCTTTTCTGATGAAGGATGCTGTTGTTCTTGGGGGAGTGCAGCGAAGGTTTATCATGCTGATTCCGGGGATGGTGGGTCTGACGTATGAGGAGAGATTCACTCGGTTGGGATTGTTGTCGCTAGAGTTCAGAAGAATGATGGGGGGTGGGGATCTCATAAAAGGACTAGACAGGGTAGATGCAGGGAGGATGTTCCCGATGGTGGGTGTATCCAGAATGCAGGGTCACAGTCTGCGGATTCAGGGTCGGGATGATTTAGGATGGAGATAAGGAGACATTTCTTCACCCAAAGAGTGGTGAGCCTGCGGAATTCATTACCACAGGAAGTTGTTGATGCCAAAACATTGAATGTATTCAAGAGGCGACTAGATATAGCACTTGGCGCAAATGAGATCAAAGGTTATGGGGAGGAAGCAGGATTAGGCTATTAAGTTGGATGATCAGCCATGATCGTGAAGAATGGCGGAGCAGGCTCAAAGGGCTGAACGGTCTCCTCCTGCTCCAACTCCTATGTTTCTATGTTAATACATAGCCTATGCAAGTCCAAATCAATACAGAACTCACAAAGTATCCGTCGGCTGGGAAAGTTTCACTGAGTTCAGAATGTCTGATTAAAACATGAGCTGCGTGTTGTGAACTGATCCTTTCAAAGCATTATACTTAGCAATAACTGTATCTTGTATTACTCAAAACAAGACAATGGTTGGTTATGTAATTCAATGTTATATTAATATAAGATATCAACACAACAAATGGAAGACAATTCATCAAACTTCAAAATACTTGGTTCTGAAAAAGCATCAAAAATTAACTGACAATTTCAAGGGAAAATTATCCAACACGGGATAAAGCGACTTACTTTATTCATCTTCATGCAAGTTCCAAAATCTGCCAATTTTAAGTGACCAGCTTTGTCAAGCAACATATTATCTGGCTTCACATCTCTGACAAAAAAGGCAATAAAGGCACTCTCATTATGAAATACTTTTGCAAAATACAGGGTAGCTTAAATGCTAATAATCAAGTTCTCATAAACATGTAATTTAGACACATGGTACACACGCAACATGCACATGTACTCCCAAACAAATAATGCAGCTAATTTCACAACTTTAGGATGGCCCAAAGCCCTTTACAGTTAATGACATTTTCTTGATGTGTAGTCGCTATTGTTAAGTAATTAATATGGCAGCCACTATGCTCAGAAAAAAGACGTGATTGTAATGAACTGATCTGTTTTAGTGATGTTGGATAAATAAAGTACAAATATTGACAGCAAATCATGGAAAATTCTCCTCTTCTTCAAGACAGTGCCTTGGATCTTCTGTATCAATCTCAGAGGTCAGACAGGACCGTATTTTAATGTCTCATCTGAAATATGACATCAATGAGAATGCAGCATTCCTCAGTACTGTAGGCTGGAGCTTGCACTCAAGTCTCTAGAATAGCAACTAAACATGCAAAGTTCTGATCTAGATGAAGATGCTGCCACTGTGGTACCAAAAGTCACACACATGCTGGTTATATGAATCCATCTACACACTTTGTACTACATTAAAACCGTAAATGCAGCTGCGAGAAATTTGGACTATCAGTTCAATTTATAAGTAATGTTAACTATCGGTGGACATTTATTACCTGTGAATGAAACCCATAGAATGAATGGCATCCAGGGCAAGTACAACTTCTGCTGTATAAAATCTGGCCCATTTTTCAGGCATATCATAATTACTCATTAAATTTACGAGATCCCCACCAGGCATATACTCCATCACCATGTAGAGGTAGCGGTTATCTTGGAATGCATAGGATAGCTAATCAGAGAATAACAAAACATTTATTATTTCATATAGCCATCATTGTTATTAAATACTGTGCAAATGAGAATAAACACTCATGTTGCATCAAAAACAAATTTTTGCACCTGTTGTAAATGAAAATAGAAAATTCTGGAAATATTCAGCATCTGTGATGAGAGATAAGAGTTTACTTTTCAGGTCCATGATATTCAGTATTGCTGTAAAGGGAGACATGTAGCTGAAGCTTTTTGTCATGCATTCGTTAGGATAAGCACAATTTCAAATTTCAAATCATCAATGTAAATGAACAGACAAAAGATTCCGAACGGTTAGCATGTTGACTCAAGACTCTACAGCAATTGCTGCCCAATCACAGAATTACATCTAATAACATATATTTTGTCATGGATATGCAAGCAAGGACTGGTTGAGTGTTGTCCTGTATACCCAAATAGGTGATATGGCGAATCGATCCCTCTCAGTCCAGCTCATACTGTTCCATAATTCTCTTCGATTGACCTCCTTGACGTTCCTCATCCTTGCTATTTTCTGACTTCTTCAATTTTTGTCACCCCCAACTTTCACTTGTTTTCCTTGCAAGTCTTCTTTCTGTATGTGGGTGGTCAGCTGCTCAGAGACCTAAATGCCTTTCAAAGACCTTGCTGTTCCAACAGGCTCCCAGCCACACTGACCACCACCACCCCCACCAACTTCCCCTTCCCCCAATTCCCCTTCCCCCCCACCCTCGACCCTGCCAGTCTTGAGTGGACCAATCCTTGCTTCTGTACCTCAGTGCCCAAATGCTGATTACTTGTCCAGTTCTCAGCTGCAAGCTGTGATTGGAGAAGATTCTGCAGCCTGAAAGTGGGAGAGACAGAACCTGTGATTTGAACAGCACCTCTTCTCTCTCTCCAGCCTCCAATTATTGTAATGCACTCAATTCCCACTCTTAGGAACTGCCAGGTTCACATTTGATGTTCCTTTCTAAAAAAAAGACTAGCAGTTGCTTAGAGCAGCTTCCTGATTGGCTGTTCTACGATTTGCCAGTTGGCTTGCACTCAACTCTGTGGATTTCAAGCCAGTCAAGTTGAAAATAAACGAAACTAACAGAGTTCCTTCACTGAGAGTTCTCATTGCCCTTCAGCCTCACTGGCCAAAAATCAACAAAACTGCCTGGGAATCAACATATTCCAAGTGACTATCAGTCAGTGTCAGTTCAATATGTTAAAACTTTCCAAAGGTTGGATCAAAGAATTCCAAATGGATGATTTCCAAATTCCCAATGGTGAAAATCCACCATAAATACAGCTTTCTCGATCAGATCACTGCAATTTTCACACCAACAAAGTTCGCACTTTACCTCAGATTACACTGGAAAGGTGAAATATCTAAAAAAAATTTGAACACGTAAAGCAAACAATTTCACACTGCTACAATAACGAGTCTACAGGTTCTGCCATTAGCCCAAAATAGACATCTTGATGATCACAAAATTGAAATCATTATTTGAGAGATACCAGGCACCAACAATTGGCTGTTTAAAGCAACATGTTCCTATGGTTGTGTATAATAGGAACGAACAGATAGTACTCAACTAGCTTGCACCTGAAAAACCCAAAGCAAAACAACTGATGTGATTCCGTGATTGGGAGTCATAACTGTGCTCATTGCTATAAGAAAAACAATTCAAGACAAACAATCAAACATTTAGATTTTTTAGCAGTGGCGTACATTCATACACTGGGACCTGTTCATTGCAAATAGGCAGTGTCTGCTAATACCGGAACTGCAGGACAATTCCACATGCACATAGGTCCAGACCCTCTACTTCGTTCTGTCATGTGCAAACTCCACACTTTGCATGTGCACAGAACAGATGCAACATCTAAACGGGTCTCAGAAGCGGGGGCTGGAGAGAATTGACAGGGTTAGGGGAGTGATGGGAAAGAGAACACAGACAAGGCTGGACGAAGAGAGAGAATAGATTGGATGGAGCAAAGGGAGGGCCCAGGTGCCAGGAGGCCCTCGCCCACTCCCTGTTCTCCTGGTTCCCTTACTACCCACGACTTCGGTCCCGATCTCCACGCTTCCTAACACCCTCTCCCAAGGCCCGGAGCTCCCCTCCACCTCCGCCTGGGTTCCCATTTTGCCCCCTTCTGTATCCCAATCTCCCTGCAGGCCATATCCCCGCCCCTCCTGGCCCAAAAACCAGTTGTATGAGCATACAGGATTTAAAGCGGCATATTGCACGCATGCACTGGTGTCAGCAAACACAGCCAACGAAATATGTTAAATCTTTGTGCTTATTTTGAATTGCCTAGAAATTTGCAGAACTTATAGTTCCCTGTTACTTTCTTCATGGCAATGCCTCAGCCAATTAGTGAGTTTACAACCTAATCAGCACCTTTGTTCTCCTGCAGTATAAATTGATGTGTGACCACTTAAAATGGATAATTCTTATATTTGTTCTGCTAGGTTCAAATGAAAAGCTTCAGAAATATCTACTTTCAGTAGTAGTTACTGACCTTACATAAAAACTGGCAAAAAATTAAAGATGTAACAATACATGAAAAGGAAAGAGAAAAGGCAAAGAGAATAAAGAACAGGATGGGGTGATTAGGTAGGGCAGAGTGATTGAATGACAAAATAAATGATAGCATGAAACACAACAGAATGCTAACAAGACAAGGAAACAAATAGATAGATATTGCGTCATTCTATTCACAATCTACTCGAATAAGATCTTGTAATTTAAGAATAATTGTGAACGGTAAATAATTAAGTATG
This sequence comes from Rhincodon typus, assembly GCF_021869965.1. Lineage (NCBI taxonomy): Eukaryota > Metazoa > Chordata > Chondrichthyes > Orectolobiformes > Rhincodontidae > Rhincodon > Rhincodon typus. The sequence goes on along the minus strand of NC_063335.1, from coordinate 73,430,960 downwards.
TAATGATCAATATGTTAATTTCTGGACTGTTGTCAGGTTTCAAGAAATTCTTCATAATTCTGTATCTCTTTTTCACACTATCTTAAACATTTTCTGAAATGTCTAAGTCCTGTGGACCTGTCTCTCTGATAGTGTTCAAAATATTCACCACCATAGTAGGTTGGATCTTAAACAACAATGAGAAGACTACAGTAAAGAGATAGGAAGCTTAGTGACATGCTGTAAAGACAACAATTTCTCCCTCAATGTCAGCAAAACGAAGGAGCTTATCATCGACCTCAGGGAGCGGAGTGGAGGACATGCCCGTATCCATATCAATGGTGCAGAGGTAGAGATAGTCATGAGCTTCAAGCTCCTAGGAGTAAGTATCACCAACAATTTGTCCTGATCAATCTAAGAATGACGCTACCATCAAGGAAGCGCACCAATGCCTCTACTCCCTAAGACGGCTAAGGAAATTCAGCATATCCACATGACCCTTACCAATTTTTATAGATGCACCATAGAAAGCATCCAATTCAGATGCATCACAGCTTGATATGGCAACTACTCTGCCCACGACCTCAAGGAATTAAGAGAGTTACACAGCCATCACGCAGAACAGTCTTCCAGCCACGGACTCTGTCTATACTTTTCGCTGCCTCAGAAAAGCAGCCAACATAATCAAAGCCCCCACCCACCTCAGTTATACTCTCTTCTACCTTCTTCTGTTGGGCAGAAGATACAAAAGCTTGAAAACACATACTGATAGATTCAAGAACAGATTCTTCCTTGCTGACTCTTCCTATCAGACTTATCGGACCCCTCATATATGAAAGTTGACCTTTCTCTGCATCTTCTCTGTAGCTGTAACACTATACTCTGCATTCTGTTCTATTACCCCGATTTACTTATGCAAGGTATGATTTGCCTGTATAACAATACTTCTCACTATATCTTGATACGTGACAATAATAAAACAAATCAAAAATCAAATCAAACTATGCACAGATATCGCATTCAAGGAGGGATATGAAAAGATCAAATCAAGCTTGATTATTGCTATAAAGAGACACAAAGTAAGTTTTACTCACATTGCGCTAGAGACGAAGAGACAAGAAAATAGACTTGAAAAGGGAATGACAATTCAAACAGTATAAGAAGAGGGTGCTGATTGGTTGAACCATGGTTGGCATGGATAAAGCTGGAACTGTTAACTGTTAATCTTAGTAGTTGAAGAAAGTGAGACCAGGTAGCTATATTCTGATTGGTGAGGGTACTGCCATAGGGAAAGCAGCAAGGGTTTTCAGGCTCCACTACTTTTCTATCAATGAAAAAGGTGCAACGTAAGGACAAATTTCTCTTACACCTATATAGAATAAAATCCTTGATTGCTGCACTCCATTAATATTTATACTAACTCTAAAATATATAATTCACACTACATGAACATTATACCAGGCAATATAAATTATGAATTATGTCCAACACAATATTTTGTGCTCAAGACCAACTAGAGTGATGTGGTCTGCATATCTGATTGAAAATAGTTTTATGTGGAAATTTCAAACTTTCAACATAGTGTGCCTTGCAACTTTCTCTCCTCTCTCCAAAGAACACTGATAGCTTTCTGTATTTAGTGTCTCATACAATATTTTCCCTTTTGGATGTTGTGAAAGTAGTTACTATTCATCAGTAAACCATGAAAGGGTCAGGAGATTATTTAATTATTGCAAATTGCAAATCTACTACCTTTATCTGACGCAATGCACAGTGCCTTTCCACACTCACAATGCATCACAGTAGATTTTTGTTTTGTTAACACATACTAATGCTGTCCCAGTTGAGATAAGACAAATGCCATCAGATCAGGATTAAATCTGAGATCATTCTGAGTTGTACAGATTTAGTTAGTTAGTCAGTCTTGATTGTTTGTTAACCCCTCAGATTTAGGGATGACAACTATTATTCACCTTGAACATCAGTTATAACAATTTAGATATGATGATTTTCAGATATGATAAATTTGATTTATACACATTTCCAAAGCTACGCAGTACAACTGTACATGATAGTAATAACAAATTTAAAAATACCTGTACTACCCATGGACTATTAGCAAAAGCCATGATGCCCCTCTCTTCCCAAAAGAATGCTGAATCAGATCGCTTAATCATCTCAAACTTGCTGAGTAGTTTCATTGCAAATACTTTTCTTGTGCCTCTGTGTCTCACCTTAAAAAGAAACAGTGCGTTAGTAGTTAACTCAAAGATGAATAACCATATTATCCTCTTTTGCCCTCACAGTAATTTTTAATGACTATTTGTAAGATTCATGAAGACTTAATATTATAGAAAGCCTACAGGAATATAGGAAAGAGAGGGATGAAGTTATAAAAAGGAAATTAAGGAAAAAGAAAGAGGAAAATATTCACAGGTAAATCCAAGGAATATAAAGATGTATTTATCAGTAGATTTAATATAAGAGCATAATGAATGAAAGCGTAGGACCAAGCAGATATACAAGTTAACTTATGCACCATTAAAGATGATGTTGGCAAGGTTCTTAATGAGCACTTTGTCTCTATCTTCACAAAGGAGATGGCTTATACAGACTTTCTGTTAATAGGAATGTGAAATATTCAATACAATAAACATAATGCAAGTGGAAATACTAAAGGGACTAACATCCATGAAGGTGGATAAATCAACACAGCAGGATGATTTGCATCACAGGCTGTCAAAGGAAGGCAGGTTGGAATTTCCAGGTAATCAGAGGTTCATTTTCCTATCTTCACTAGCTATAAACAAGATACGAAAGAATTGGGAGATCAGCAAATTATACACCATTGTTTAAAAAGAAGGATGTCAGGGATAAGCCAAACAATTATATCATATCCAGTGACGGACAAATTATTAGAATCAATTCTGAGAGGCAGGATAAACTGTCATATACAAAGGCATGTTATAATCAGGGATATTCAGCATGGCTTTGTTAAGGGAAGGTCATGCCTTACCAACTTAATTGGATTAACAAGGAGGATTGATGAGGGTTGTGCAATGGATGTTGTCTACTTGGATCTTAGCAAGGAATTTGGCAAGATCTCATGTGGCATACTGATTGATTCAGGGTACTGAGAGGAGCTGGACTCAAAATTAGTTCAGTGACGGGAAATAAAGGGTAACTGTCAATGGATGTTTTTGCAAATTGAAAGCAGTCAGTAATGGAGCTTCAGAGGGTTCAGTTTTGAGTCCCTTATTTGTTGTATGTATTAATAATTTGGAGTTATGTATGGGAGGTATGATTGGGAAATTTGCAGATGACAAAGAAGTTGGCGTGCAGTCAATAGTGACAAGGTTAGTGATTGACTCCAGAATGGTATCAATGATTTGGGTGAGTCAGTGGAAGGGTGGCAAATGAAATTTAATCCAGAGAAGTGGGAGGTAATGTATTTGGGGAGAACGAACAAATAGATAATACACAGGGGTGGCACAGTGGTTAGCACTGCTGCCTCATAGCCAGGGATGGGGTTCAATTCCACCTTCGGGTGACTATCTGTGTGGAGTTTGCACATTCTCCTAGTGTCTGCTCCAGGTGCTCAGGTTTTCTTCGACAGCCCAAAGGTAAGGTAGATTGGCCATATTGAATGTCCCATGGTGTCAAGGGATGTGCAGGCTAAGTGGACTAGCCATGAGAAATACAGAGTTAAAAGGATACAGTAGGGGGGCAGGTCTGGGTGGGATACTTTTCAGAGGGTTGGTATGGACTTGATGGGCTGAATTGCCTGTTTTCACACTATGGGGATTCTTTGATTTTATTCTACATTATAAATGAAAGGATATTGACAAGTATGGAGATCTCTGACTACATGTCCACAGGTTCTTGAAGGTAGTACGGCAAGTCGCTCACTAGTGAAGATACAATATCTAGTATTTCTTTTTATTGCACAAGGTATTGATTTTTTTTTGAAAGCACAGGTATCCAATTGTGAAATTGTATAAAAGGCCAGAATTATGTAAAGAAAATGCAGGTTAAACTACAGCTAGAATTTTGTGTTCAGTTCTGGTCTCTGCATTCCTGTAAAAGCAAAATGCTCAGGAGAAAGTACATAGGAGATTTACAAGAATGTTGCTAAGATTTGAAAGAAGAAAGGTTGGATAAGCTATGATTGCTTTCCTAGGAGGTTGAGGGGATGACTTAATTAATGTGCACAAAATGATAAGGGGACCAGAGCAAATAGCAGAGAGTATCAATTACCAATTGCACTGATTTCAGATAGTTGGTGGAAAGATTAAAAGATGGAAAGAGGAAAAATCTTTTCACTTAGTGGAGTGGTGGGTTCTAGAATGTATTGTCTATTTGCTAGTGGAGGCAAAGACCTTCAGCATATTTAAAAAAGTACTTGGATCTGCATCTGAAGTGTTGTAACTTGTAAGGCTACAGATCTGGTGCTGGAAGGTGGGATTAGAATACGTAGCTAGCATTTTTTTCCTTTTCTGGCTGGCACAAACATGATGGGCTGAATGCCCCCTTGCTTAGCCATAAATAACCTATGTTTCTATGGTTAAATCAATATCACAATCACTCAATTGGGAGATGCAAGTTCATACTGAAGTGGTTAATTCAGTACAGTATCAGCACACAGGCTTGCATTCAAATAGGTAAAACTTAAAAGCATAGGAAAATAGAGGTCGTGCATGTTTTCTGAAAATTGGTCGTTATGTGAATAAACACCATGGTTTACTGCTTAAATTGTATGGCAAAATAAAATCATTTTCATAACAAGATCATGACAATTTAAAAGTTACCAACAGAAAGCACATATTAGAATAGCTTTTAAAAAGCTTTGAAAAAAATTACACAGCAGCAATTATGTTTAATGTACATTCATTCCTTGGAAACTGTACAAAATACATTCCAGTGAATTTAGCTTCACCTCATGTTGAATGCTGTACTTTATTAAATCTGTAAAGAAGAACTATTCCCATGACAAGGACATTACATTGAAATATATGATGCCTCGAGGGAATAAACTGAAAAATGTTAATTGTTAGAAATGTAAGAATGCAAGAAAATTAAAAAAAGGACTTGAAGTAGCCTGCTCTGCATCAATACAATCATGACTAATCTTCTACATCAACCCCAGCTCACTGTATGATTTTTTTATCATTCCATTATTTTCAAAAATCAACGATACACATGACACAACTCAGGATCACCATGGTCAACCACCCTAAAACCTTGACCCATTCACTGGATACCAGCTCTACACCTTGGTATCTCAGATTCTCCAGCATCTGCAGCTCCTACTACCCCATTCATTGGACGATCAGCTCAGAAGAATTTCATGGCTTAAATTCAGGATTCTCCTTTTCACCAAAAGGAAAAGGAGCATTATTACAGCAATCCATATCTAGGAATCAAATGAAACTGCAATACTGAAACCACAGACTGCTGCTCCTTCACTACATGGTGTGGTAGGCTGCAGCATTCCAAATGTTTTATTGCTTGAAATTCTGAACTCCAACATAAAATGAATAATCCAATGTCATAACCCACCAGCTGAACTTCACCAAATGCTCCTCTCCCAATCACTTTAACAACTTCATAGTCTTCTGCTTTCATTCTTAAATCCCGAACTTTACTCATTGCATCTTTGTCTGCAAAATAAATGCAGAAAGTATTAGTCACAATTGCAATGAAAATGAACTATGCTCACAGGCAAAGTAATGAAGTTAAATACTATCCATGTTTTGGGTACTCCTAGTGCCATATGGGTTAAAAAGGCAACCACAGTGCATATGCAGAGCTCTAACGTGAAGCACAGCATATACCACTTTGGTGAAAGCATTTCGTGTACAGTTAACATCCACTAGAATTTAGCAGAGCACGACAAACGTGACATCAATCAGCATGCAATGCTGACATGATGCCATAGCTGCTATTTTGAAGGACAGCATTCCAACCAAAGCTGTCCCTGAAGTTTTGAACATATATCAAGCATCAGCAAGGCCCTTGCATAGCACTATTCAAAGGGATTATTAAGTATTTGAAATGTTTATAATTCATTCATTTTGACTGTTGCTAAAATATAAGAAAGAATTTTTCTTCTTTAGATGAACAGCATAACGAGATGACATCAACATAAGACTCCAAGAATGAATTCAGAAGAAAACTCTGTACCCACAAAATGGAGAGAACGTAGATATTACTACCACAGAAAGTGGTTTACATGAATAGCATAGATGTATTTGAAGGGAAACTTGACTAGTGTCTGAGGTGGAAGGGAAAACACAATTACATTAGCAGATTTAGATGAAGAAAGATGGAAGGAAGCTCAAGTGAAGCATAACACCATCAGAGACTCAAAGTCAAATGATCTGTTTCTGTGTTTATTATTTTGTGTAATCCTATCTAAAGCCTACTTTGAGGAAACACTATCAGCATGAATCACAAACAAAAAACCTGATGTTATATAAAAGATCTACAGCGAAAAAAGAAGCATGAGCAACTGAGGGAGTATAAAAAGAGGTATGGTTTGGTAGCAGAAACAGTGCAAACATAAAATGTGATTGCTCAACAGAGAAGTGTAGCAAGTGGTTGAAAGAGATCGGTGTTAAGGCCTCTCTTACTTCATATAGACGTAAATGATTTTAACTTGGCAATCGAGGAACAATATTTAAATGCCCAAAAATATGATAGTGTACATTTTTGGAAGCAGCAATATGGAAATGAATCATACTTTCCATTCCAAAATATTAAAGTCCTAAAATAAGCAGTATAACATAAGGCAAAAAATAACTGTTATACTTAATTCAAAACCATTTGGTTCATAAAATGTAAGAATGAAATGATCCGTAAAATGAAAGTAATTTTCTGCAAATCAATTGAATGTGATAGTCATTAGGTGTGCAGTAGTGTCTGAGAGATGTCCCTCAAAGTTGAAGTTCAAGGATGCCATGGATTTTCTCTATTCTTGCACAGGATAGGTTGCTGACAAGTCAAGCATTTACTGCTCACCCCAAATGCTTCTGATTGAGTGGCTTATCCTAACAGCTTCAGTGGCAGTTAAGAGCCAACCACACTGTCGATGGTCTGGAGTAAGGTGTGTGCCAGACTTCCTTCCCTAATGGATATTCGTGAACCAGATGGGTTTGCCTGGTCACCATCAGACTAACTTATAATTCCAGATTTTATTGAATTCAAATCTCACCATCTGCTGTTGTGAAACTCGATCTGATGACCCTAAACATTAGCTTTGGTCTCTAGATTACCAGTCCAGTGGCGTTATCATTATGCCACCGCCTCCCCCTAAATACCTGCCAGAAATCTATGATTTTTTTTTAAAATATGCTTTCATGAAATATGGGTGTTGTTGGCAAGAGCAACATTTCCCGCCAATCCTTAACATCCCTCAAGAAATTGCCTTCTTCAAATTGCTGAACTACTTCTGGTACAGGGGCATCCTCAATGCTGTTAGCAAGGAAATTCCAGGGATTAGATTCAACAAAAGTAAAGAAAAGGTGATATATTTCCAATTCAGAATGGTGTGTGGTTTTGAGGGGAACCTGCATGTTGTGTTCACATGCGTCTGTTGTTTTGGACCCTCAGAGATAAAAATTGTAGGCTTACTGTTGTTTAGCTAGATCTTCAAAATTGGAAATCAGTACCTGGATTTTCAATGTGAGGTCAGGAACCCAATATGGAGATTATTCCTCCAAGCTGCATCACTCATTCTTGCAATGCCACTTTTAAATACAGATGATCAGGAAGCAAGGTTGTCAGCCGATTTGGGGCACAGGGTACCTCCAGGAGGTAGGAGCTGCTTGACACCAGTGGAAAGGTAGATAACAGCCAGGTTGGAGTTCACTTTTACTTGCCAATTTAAACAGTCAGATCCTTAAAGCAGTCATGGATGTCAAGGGGGAGATCAGTGCTCACTGGGCACACAGACTAAATTTTTCAAAATGATACAATCAAAGTGGTCCACATGAATCCAAGAATTCTGCAGAAACAACAAAAGACTGAAAGCAGAGACTTCAGGAGTGCGAGAGAGCAGTTGAAACTTTTTAAAGAACATGAGAGCAACGTGGAGGCTGTATATAGTGTGCGGACGAGTAGGGAAGTCTGCATAAAGAGGACAAAAGTGCAATGGAGACTTTATGGAGAGTTGAAATTTTATTAACAATGCAAAAGAATAACGGAAATTTCATAAAGTGTACAAGAGAATGCAGAGACAATCAAAACAGCGGAGGAGAGCAGCACAGGGCAGGCTCTCAAAAAGTGTGAAAGAGTGTTGGGGACTGCATAAAGAGCAAGAGTTCGCAGTGGAGACTTTATAAAGAGCAAAAGAGATTGGTGGAGATGTCATAACATGATTGAATAGGAAGCAAAAATTTCATGAGGAGGGCGAAAGCGCAACGGGGACACTGAAAGAGCAGTGGAAGCTGCACAAAATGTGTGGATATTTTGTGGAGATTGCATAAAGAGGCTGCATAAAGAACACAAGACAGCAGCACAAGTTACATAAAGAGTACAAGACCACAGCAGAGGCTGCCCAAAGAGCACAACAGAGTGGCATAGGCTGCATAAAGAACACAAGAGAGCGGAGGATGCTACATAAAGACCACAAGAAGTTGACTAAAGTGCACAACAAAACGGCGCAGGCCGCATAAAGAGCACAAAAGAGCTGCAGAGGTTGCATAAAACGCACGCGAGCACAGCAGAGAATGCATAAAGAGCACATATAAGGCAGCATAAAGAGCGTGAGAACATGGCAGAAGCTATATTAAGAGTGAAGGATAGTGGCGGTGGCTGCACAAAGAGCACAAGAGGTCAGCACAGGTTGCAAAAAAGCGAGCATCGCAGAGGATCCATAAAGAGCTCAAGAGCATGGCACAGGATGCATAAAAAGCACAACAGCACACCAGAGGCTGCATAACGAGTATGAAAACAGGACAGAGGCTACATAAAGGGCACAGGATATACAGGTGAAGGCTTCATGAAGAGCACGAGAGACAGTGGAGGCTGCATAAAAAGCACAATAAATATAGTAGATATTGCATAAAGTGCATGAAAGAGCAGTGGAGGCTATCATTTATAGCACTAAAACTGGTATATTCAAAACCCCTTTTTTGTTTATTGATCTGTGCAACATGATAAATGGTAAAATAGCCTCTTGAATGTCAGTACTGCAACCGTCTTCCAGAAATGCAATTGTCAGATATTTGTTTCCAGCTGGTTCTTTGATGCATTGTAAGACCATAATAGGATCAGTAGAAGGCCATTCAGCCTCTCAAGTCCGCTCTGTCATTCAAGAGGACCATGGCTGATCTGACATTCCTCACCGGCAATTCCCTCCCCTTTCCGCATAACTCTTGATTCCCCTACTGATCAAGAATCTTTCCGTTTCAGTCTTAAATATACACCAGGACTCTGCCCCCACAGCTCCTTGTGGCAAAGGGTTCCAATCTTTCACAACCCTCGGAGCAGAAATTCCTCCTCATCTCATTCTTAAATTAGCACCCATTTAAGTTAAAGGATGAAAACATTGCACGTGGAGTTCTGAAGAGGCATCACTGATTTGAAATGCTAACTTTGTTTCTTTATTTACAAATGTTTATTGGCCTGTTGAATATTTCCAGTGCCCTTGGAACTTTGCTCTTGCCTTTAATTCACTTCATTTCCTCTACCTTCTGATTTTTTTTTGTCCTTAACCCTTATATCTTATTCATTAAAGGTGAACCACTGATACTGTTGTTAATCAGAAGTCCGATGTAGTGCACTGCCCTGGCTCAGGTAAAACGCTGAGCAAAACATAGAAGATTGGAGATTTGAGGAGGCCATTCGGCTCTTCATGTCTGCTCTGCCAATCGTCACAATCATGGCTGATCGTCCAACTCAATAGCCTAATCTGTTTTCTCCCCATAACCTTTGATTCCATTCGCCCGCAAGTGCTACATCTAGTCGCTTTTTGAATACATTCAAAGTTTTGGCATCAACTACTTCCTGTGGTAATGAATTCATCACTTTTTGGATGGAGAAACGTCTTCTCATCTCCGTCCAAAATTGTCTACCCCAAATCCTCACACTGTGACCCCTGGTTCTGGACCCACCCACTATCGAGAACATCCTCCCTGTGTCTACCCTGTCCAGTCCTGTTGGAATTTTATTAGTCTCTATGCGATTCCCCACTTTCGTCTGAACTCTAGTGAAAACAATCTCAACCTAGTCAATCTCTCCACATATGTCAGACACGCCATTCCCGGAATCAGCCTGGTAAACCTTCGCTGCACTCCTTCAAGAACAAGAGCATCCTTCCTCAGAAAAGGAGACCAAAACTGCACACAATATTCCACAGGTGGTCTCACCAGGGCGCTGTAAACATCCCTGCTCCTGTACTCGAAACCTCTCGCAATGAAGGCCAACATACCGTTGTGGAGGTGATAATAATAAGATAACTAATGGAACACATGGGGATGTACTTTGCTGACGTTTCTGCTTTTAGATTTCTTCAAGAAGCTAAACAAGCGAGCTATTAACGTTTTTCTTTTGTCAGACAATCCCAACAACTATGCACTATATAAATTTGAAACTTAAACTACAAAGTAATTATTTGTTTCCGAGTCTATCTTAGGAGAACATTAATATATTTTTATCTATACTAGAAATGTTTATTTGTCTAATATTAGATTTGTATCTCTTTACTTAGCAATATCAGTAATAACTTGGTATCAAAAATGATATTTTTAAATATTTCTGAAGTAGTAATTTTATGTAGAATTCTGCAATACTCACATCGATTTATGAAGCTGTCAATGTTCTTGTTTTTTCTTAAGGCAGGAAAGTCCAAATCATAAATTAAGGCATCCAAGCTATCCTACAAGAGAAAACAAATTTTCTTTTAAATAGAAGACAGAATGACTGCAACAACGTACATCAAAGTAAGAAGATACTGTGTTTAAAAAGTTTACTTCTAGCACTTTATGACAGATACTACATTGAGTGTCTAAGAAAATTATCAGACTAAACAGTGACATAATATTCATCAAAACTGATTTTTTAAAAAATTGTTCATGGGATGTGGGTATCATGGGCAAAGTTAGCATTTATTGAACATCCTTATTTGCCCTGGAGAAAGTGTCATTGTGCCGCTTTCTCAACACCTGCTATCCTTGGAGTGTAAGGACACCAAAAATGCTATTTGGAAGAGAGCTCCAGGATTTTGACCCAACGGCAGTGAAGGAATGTCAATATTGTTCCAAATCAAGGTGGTGAAAGAGTTGGAGAATATGCAGGTGTTATTGCTACCATGCACCTACTGCCCTTGTCCTTCAAAGCTGCAGAGGTTGTGCATTTGAAAGATGTTGTTGGAGTCATCTTTGTGAGTTACTGCAATACATCTTCTAGATGGTACACGCTGCTTCTGTTGGGTGTCAGTGGTGACAGGAATGAATGTTGAAGGTGGTGGATGGTGTACTAATCAAACAGGCTGTTTGGTCCTGAATGCTGTCAAAATTCTTGAGTGCTACTGGAGCTGCATTCATCAAGATGAGCATTCCATCAGAGCTTATGCCTTGTAGGCAGTGGACAGACTCTAGGGAAACAATTTACATGCCACAGAACGACTAGCCTCTGACTTTTTCTTGTAGTCACCATATTTAGACAACTGATTCAGTTCAGTGTCTGGTCAAAGGTCATCTATAGGATATTTCTAGTAAAGGATTCACTGATGGGAATGGCATTAAATGTCAAGGGGCAATGTCTAGTATCTCTTGTTTGAGGTAGTCATTGTCTGACCTTGTGTGGCTCAAATGTTACTTGCCACTTATTAGTCCAACCATGGAGGTTCTGCAGGTCTTTCTGCCTACGGACACCGACTGCTTCAGTATCTGAGGTGTCGTGAATGGTACTAAAAATTGTGCGATATGAGCAAACATCCTCACTTCTGACTTTATAACATAGGTAAAGTAATTTATGAAACAGCTACACATGTCTGGGCCTCAGGCATTCTCGAGGAACTCATGTATTCTTTTTATTCATTCACAGGATTGGACTTCGCTAGCTGGCCAGCATTTGTTGTATATCCCTATTTGTCTTTGAGAACATTGTGGTGAGTTGTCTTCTTGGACTGCTGCAATCAATTTGGTGTAGGTATATCCACAACTCTGAGATGGAGAAATTTCTAGGATTCTTCCCCAGTGATACTGATTGAATTTTAATATATTTCTAAGACAGGATGGTGAGTGGCTTGGAACAGAACTTGCAAGTGGTGGTGGTGGTTCATTGTATCTGCTGCCCTTGTCCTTCTACTAGATGATATTGGTGATCAGTTTCGAAGGTGTTATCTAAGGAGTGTTGATGAATTTCTGCAGTACATATGCACCTATGTCAATGAATGTTTATGGATGTAGTGTCAATAAGGTGAGTGGGGTGCTTTATCCTGTATGATGTCAAGCTTCTTGATTGTGTTGAAGATCCACTTATCCAGCCAAGTGGAAGCATTTCTTCACACTCTAACTTGTGCCTTGAAAATAGTGGACAGGTTTTGAGTGTGGAACAGAATTACATGCTTCAGGATTCGCAGCTGCTGAACTGCTCTTGTCCTCACAGTATTTATATATAAAGTCCAGTTCAGCTTCTGGTCAATGGTAACTCTCAGGATAGTGATAGTGGAAGATTCAGCAATAATAATGTCAATGAATTTCAAGGCATGTGTGTCAGATTCTCTCTTTTTGGAAATGGTCATTGCCTGGCAATTTAACGAGATGAATGTTACTTGCCACTTATTAACCCAAACCTCGATGTTCTCCAGGTGTTGCTGCATATAGGCCAGATTACTTCAATATTTGAGATTTCATGAAATGTTGCTGAACATTGTGCAATCTTAAAAAACATCCCCACTTCTGAATTTATGATGGTGGGAGATTTATTGATGAAGCAATTGAAGATGATAAGGCTGAGGATACTATCATGGGGAACTCTGCAGTGGTATCCTTAACAACCATTATCCTTTTTGCTTGGTATGACTCCAATGAGTGGAGAGATTTTTTCCTCCAATTCCCAATGATTCTTAGTTTGCCAGGGCTCCTTGATGCCACACTTGGTTCAATGTGGTCTTGATGTCAAAGCAGTCACTCTCATATCACCTCTGAAAATAAGCTCTTCTGTTCACGTTTGATTCAAAGATGTAATGAAGACAGGAGCTGAGTAATCCTGCTGGAATCCAAACTGAGCACCAGCGAACAGGTTATTGCTATGCAAGTGCTACTTAATGGCACTAGCAGCCCACTTAGCTCAAGGGTTTGTACGGACGGGCAACCAAAGCTAGCCTTGCCGACAATCCTCAGATCCCATGAAAGAATAAATAAAAATATAATTCAAAACTTGTATAGTGCAGAAGTATGAGAGAATTTCTTGATACTTCTAATCTAACAGTGACTAATTTACAATACTTGTATATGAAGACCCTGGTAGGTTGTCTAAATCAAAACCGAACTGTAGAGAGAGGAGTCTCTGTAAGTACTGCCCTGTTCAGCCAAAGTAAAGTTTCAGACAGTACTGCTTATTGAAAAATAAACGGCAGCCCATGATCTTATAAATAGCAATCACAATCATAAGCACATAAGGAGATTTTATGGCAAGTGATCATAAGCTTGGTCAGAGGTAGACAGGATCAAATTCCATAGTTTTTGCCTGAGGCAGCTAAAGGCATTGTCACCTAGGTTGAACGCAGAAGAGGCCTCAATTCGAGGAGTGCAGAGTTGTTGTAAATTTTTTAATTTATAATGAGTACTTGATTTGTTTGCATTTTTCTGCAGAACCACACACATGCAGCAACTTCAAAGGGCTGACTTGTGTCACCTGTATAGAATTCCTTGGATTTTGCCACTGGGCAGCTTAGAAGCCTGGAGGTGATTTCAGAGCTGAAAGGCTCCCAAAGTACTTCAATCTCCTAAATTCATAGTTAAGCAAAATTTGAGTAAACCATGGGTCTGAAAGGCAAAAGATGAATTCAAGTAACAGAAAAGCAAAAAAAAAAAGGCTTGCAGCAAGTTGGAGACTGCAAGTAAAATGAAAATAAGAATATTGGAAATACTTTCTAAGATCTACATTTTACAAAGACATAACAATAAAAACTAAGTAAAGATCAAGTACTCCCCTATAGGAAAAATATAGAAACTTGTTTTGGGCAACTTGGAAATTAGCAACTGGCCATTTATCCATTTTGATGGTTGATGTAAGGTGTATCGTGCAAGATACAGATGATCAAAACATCTGAACACTTTTATATAAAATTTCAACTTCAAGCCCAGGTATCACCAAAAAAAGGCATATGATCGTAGACAAGGATCGAAACATACTCCACATTAGTGAATCAAAAGTCTAAACCAGTTCCAAGCTTCGTGTGCAATATAGTGCATGATGAATAAAATATTGAACTTACAAAGCCATGTAGGGAAGAGGAACAAGAAAAATACAAACTTGTAACAACCATGATCTGATTGAATGACCAAACAGACTTCAGGAGCTGATTGGTCTGCTCATGTTCCTGTGACTGTAGACTAATAATTTTAAAATATTATAGAGACTTCACATAATGACTGAAGTAAAGGATTGATCTTGCCTTTTACAGCAATATTCTGAAGAAGGGTCACTGGACTCAAAATACTAACTCGGTTTTCTCTCCATATATACTGCCAGACCCGAGTTATGGGGAACACAGGAAGTGATCTGTGGCCTAACTCTATCTACCTGTCTTTGGCCCATATCTCTTAATATCTTTGCTAAACACAAATTTATCTCAGATTTAAAATGATTAAGTGATCCAGCATCTACTGCCATTGTGAAAGAGAGTGTTCAAACGTGTACTACCCTTCGTGTGTAGAAGTACTTCCTAACATCTTTCCTGAACGGCCTGCCCCAATTCTCAAACTACACCCCCTAGTTCTCGAATCCCCAACCAGTGGAAATAGTGCATCTTTATCTACCTTACTTATTTCTCCAGCAATTTCTGTTTTTGTTTGTTACAGCAATACTGTATTTATTAATTTGCCACCTCTTCACAAACGTTCTGATCACTGCACAGTCACTGTACAAACACAAACACTTCAAAATGATTAAATTCATTTAACTGAATAACGTGTTTAAGCTGCAGGAACCAATGAACAACTGAAATGAAAAACATATGTTATTTAAACAGAGGGTACTTAAATCCAATCTTAAGAATTGATTGCATTAAAAGAAGTTCCTTTTGTGAACAATGTATTTGGTGCCATTACGCTATTAGTTGGTTCCAATACATTTACAGATGAAACAAAAAGAATTTCTTATTTTTAATGTTTGAGATAAAATTCAAATTAAAAAAACTTACCTCAAAAATCATAACTCAACTAAGCAAGCAGTTGTATGTATATTTTCATTTATGACACAGGAGTGAGGTTTTAGAGGTAGGTAAAGTAGAATGATTCTTGATTACAGAGGAGGTAAAAGATTATTGAGGATATGCAGAAATATAGAGTTGAGGTTAAAATCAGATCAGACATTATCTTATTAAATGGTGGGGCAAGCTTGAAGGGTTGAGTGGCCTACTCTTGCTCTTTGTTCGTATTATCAGTTTCATTTATTTTAGACAAGTTTTAAACTGACTGCAGTTTCTGCCAAATTCAAACCTCAAGAGAAGATAAATTTACTGCTAATTAAATTTAAGCACAGTCACAGTCCTTTCTCATTTACAGACAGTGCTAAAAGAATTGAAGAAGGCAGAGAGATGGACATGATCTATTTGGGCTTCAGTAAGGTGTTCGACAAGGTTCTGCATGATAAACTGGTTAACAAGGTTAGATCGTATGGAATACAGAGAGAACTAACCATTTGGATACAGAACTAGCTCGAAGGTAGGCGACAGAGGATGGTGGTGGTGGAGGGTTGCTTTTCAGATTGGACATCGGTGACCAGTGGTTCACCAGTAGTGCTGGGTCCACTACTTTTTGTCATTGATATAAATGATTTGGATGGGGACATGGAGGTATGGTTAATAAGTTTGCAGGTGACACAAAATTGGTGGTGTCGTGGAGAGCGAAGAAGGTTACCTTAAAGTACAAATGAACCTTGATCAAATTGGCCAATGGACCAAGGAGTGAGATGCTTCATTTTGGAAAGGCAAATCAGAGCAGGACTTGTACACTTAATGCTAAGGTCCTGGGGAGTGTTGCTGAACAAAGAGACCTTGGAGTAAGTTGAGTCACAGGTAGACAAGACAGTGATGGATGCTTGCATGTTGCAGCTGTACTGGACATTGGTTAGGCCACTTTCGGAATACTGCAAGCAACTCTGGTCTCCATGTTATAGGAGGGGATGTTTTGAAACTTGAAAGGGTTCAGAAAAGATTTACAAGGATGTTGCCAGGGTTGGAGGGTTTGATTTATAAGAGGCTGAGTAGGTTGGGGCTATTTTCCCTGGAGCATCAATAGCTGAGGGGTGACCTTATAAGAGTTTATAAAATCATGAGGGGCATGGATAGGATGAATAGCCAAGGTCTTTTCCCTAGGGTAGGAGAGTCCAAAACTGGAGGACATGGGTTTAAGGTGAGAGGGGAAGGATTTAAAAGGGACCTAAGGGGCAACTTTTTCATGCAGAGGGTGGTGCTGGTATCGAATGAGCTGTCAGAAGAGGAGGAGGAGTCTGGTACAATTACAAAATTTAAAAGGCATCTGTACGGGTACATGAATATGAAGGGTTTAGAGGGATATGGGCCAAATGCTGGCAAATGGGACTAGGTTAATTTAGGATATCTGGTCAGCATGGACGAGTTGGACCGAAGGGTCCGTTTCCATGCTGTATATCTCTATGACTCTTTAATGGAGTTTCAGGTGAATCTCCTGTCATAACTGTAGTCTACACTGCCAAAGTAACATACTTAAGCAAGCAGACATGTGAAATAAGTTTACTTAAAAGTGTTCTTAAACTAGGTAACAAAAGGAACAGGGAGGGTCAAATAGTATAGCATAATCTCAGCAATGCATTTATACTTGTATACCTTGCTTACAAATAGCATTGCATTTTTGTTGCTGATATTGTCACATGGTGTCACTTAGGGTCTGAGGGATTTCAAGCCTTCACTTAGAGCTTTCCCCAAACACACTGTAGTTATAAGCAGGCAACAATTCCCGAAACAGAATTTCTGCATGTGACATTAATTTTACATACATGTTCACAAACCTAAGTTCCACAAATAGCTCGAAAGTTAAACAGTTACAGAACTAAAGTAGGTTGGTGAAGTTAAGGCACAGATCAATCATGATCTAAATGAATAGCAGACAAGACTTAAAGTGCTGAAAGGCTTTTCTTCCTTAAAAATGCTGCTGCAGACCCACAAGGTAGAGGTCATAGACTTGTTTAGATGAGCGGCTGTATTCAAATAATCATCAAGTGTGCAAGAGTGTTCAAACATCAACCAGCAGCCAGTCAGCTGACCTGCCTGCCTACCAAATTATGTGCAGAGGATATTGAAGAATTTTGCCTAAATTATATACAGGCACATTAAATTCCACAGAATTTGGCAAGTTGGCTCAAGATCTTGAAAATAGGTATCTAAAGTCAATGAAGGTTAGATTCCTTCTGTCTCAAATGGATATCATTTATCTGTCAATTTCTGAATTACAAATTGGCCAGCAATAAACGGCAGATTGCCCGAATCCCGCAGAGGTAGGATGAGCAACCCAGAATATTTTTGTTCTAATTCTGGCAGCTGATTGAAAAGTGACTATGGCCTAAAGTAATGCACAGACTTCAAACCAGTCAGTCATTTATTTAATCAAGACATAAGAACAAACAATATCAGGCATTCACAGCGGAATGTATATATCATTTAATGTAAATAATAAAATTTGCTCTAAATCATTTGCTCCTTCTTTGAATCGGGTTCCGAGACCACCTATACTGGTTTAATCCTGGATTAGGCTTTAAATTACAGGCTGACTTTAGCTGCTATTTATCAAGGTCACACACATTCTTTTTCCGAGACTTCCTTTTTGTGAATTTCCATCTAAGTTGTCAACCAATGGATGTGGGTGTACTCTTACAAAGAATAAGTGAGCTCACAAAAATTAAGTTAAATTGAAATTATTGGCTCTGAACAAAGTTGCATTTCAAAGGAAATTGAATAGGTAGACTAGCATCAAGCTACCAAAAAAGGAAACAAATGCAGCTTTGAGAGTGTTCGCTGAACCTAACAGCACATAAATATCTACAGTTAAAAATGGGTGAAATAATTCAATTATAAATCAATGAGAAATGTATGGCTCAGGAACATTGGAAGCTATTTTAGAAGAAGAATGCTACATTTACAGAACTGCATAAATAGACACTATTTATAAACACACATTAAGACATAAACTCCCCAATATTTCTGACAGTATTATCTCTAGAATCTCAGGTGAAACATTTTGTTGATGTCAACATTCTCTGCAAAACCATGCAAATCAACATCCTGGGGTTATAGTTGACCAAAAACTCATCTGGACTCAATATATAAATACACTGGCTACAACAGCAGGTCAAAGGCTTGGAATACACCTGCGAGTAACTCACCTCCTGACTTTGCAAAGCCCCAGTTTAAGGGCACATGTCAGAACTGTGATGGAATACACTCCACTTGCCTGGATGAGTGCTGCTCTGACAACATGAAGATTGACACCATTCAGGACAAAGCTGCCCACTTAATTAGCACTACACCCACAACCATTGATGCTCAGTAGAAGCTGTGTGTACCATCTACAAGACGCACTGCAGAAATTCACCAAAGGTCCCTCAACAGCACCTTCAAGACCCACAACTTGAAAAAGACAACTTGAAAAACTCGATAAAGACAAACATACATGGGACACCACCACCTGCAAGTTCCCCTACAAGCCACTCACTATCCTGACTTGAGAGTACATCACAATACCGAAGTAATGACAAGGTCAAAATCTTAGAATTCCCACCCTAACAGCATTGCGGGTCAACCTACAGCACATGGACTACAATGGTTCAAAAAGGCAACTCACCATCACCTTCCCAAGGGCAACAAGGGACAGGCAATAAATGCTGGCCAGCCAGGCAGCAACACCCTTGTCCCACACATGAAGAGAAAGAGTGTCCTTTTCCAGAACACGTTCATTCACATTTGAAACTCCCATGGAATCTGTTGCTATCAACCTTTCACATAGTCCTGCCATTTCTAGATAACACTTATGTGAAGAAGATTCTGATTCCCTCTTCTGCTAATTACTTTATATCTCTGTCAGGGAAGACCTTCCTTCCCAACTGTTCTACCAAAATCTGTATTATTTATATGGTGTTTCTGTGCAGAGAGAGCAACCTCAGCATTCACACAACCACACTTGCTGTTTTCTCAGCCCATCTTTTACTCCCTTCCTCACCGGACCCAAAACATTAACTCTGTTTTCCCCTTCAGAGATGCTGCCAGACCTGCTAAGCTTCTCCAGCAACTTTGTTTTTGTTTTTGTTCCTGATTTACAGCATCCGCAGTTCTTTCGGTTTTTATCCATTAATATTGATGGTTGGTGATATGACATCCTGAACTGGAGCTGACGTACAATTTTTGGCTAGGTGGCATTTTTGGGTGTTTTCATGAAAGGTTTCCCATCATGGCTAATGGCCATGTTTCTCAAAGTGTCATAGAGTCAAACAGCATGGCAACAGACCCTTCGGTCCAACCAGTCCATGCCGAACATAATCCCAAACTAAACCAATCCCACCTGCCTGCATTTGGCCCATATTCCTCCAAACCCTTCCTATTCATGTACTTATCTAAGTGCCTTTTAAATATTATAACTGAGCCCACATCCACCACTTCCTCAGGAAGTTCGTTCCACACTTGAACCACCCTCTGTGTAAAACATGTGCCTCTCATGTCTTTTTAAATGTCTCTCCTCTCACCCTAAAAGAATGCCCCCTTGTCTTGAAATTCCCCATCCGAGGAAAAAGGCACCTACCATTAACCCTATCTATAATCCTCATGATTTTATAATGACAAGAAACTTTTTCACTCATTGGATAGGTTAGGATATGGAATGCACCGCCTGGAAGTGTCATGAAGACAGGTTCAATTGAAGCCATCAAGAGGGTATTGTACAATTATTTGAATAAATTAATATGCAAAGTTGTGGGACAAAAAGAATGTGTTTGGCACTATGTAATACCCAATTGAAGAGACATTGCAGGCACCGTTAGCTGAATAGCCACCTTCTGCGCTGCAAGACTTCTGTGTTTCTGTGCCTGTGATGGATTAAAGTTCGTGGGCGTCAGCTGCCTTCTAATACTTTGTCACTATTCTCTGCTTGCAAGTCCCAGCAGGAAACCTATCCATAGCAGTGATACCATCACAATCATTCCCAATTCTGTCCGAATATTCCAAACACACTTCACAGAAATCACTGGAAACTCTTGAGAAATTTAAACCTTGGCCCTCAACTTGGATTTGACAAAGAAACAAACTAATGAAACCTTCCACCCTTTGTGGTACAATTCTACACTTGGTGGTATATTTGTTGACTGAACTGTTAGCAATGGTTATGCCTTTTTTTTTTACATTCACACAGGATTTTTAATTGGAGAATATAAGTACTTTCTAATAAACAGTAATACATTGACATAGGAACAGGAGCAGATCACCAGTCCCTCAATCCTGTTCTGCCATTCAATTGGGTCATGGTTGATCTATATTTTAAATGATTTATTCACCTTGGCTCCATATCAGTTAATACTGTAGACTCTCATGACTTAAATCAATTTCAGTTGATGTTTTCAATTGACCTACATGAAACATTTTTTCCTCAGGGAAAGTGAGTTTCAGATTTCCACTGCCCTTTATGCGATGATGTGCTGCTTGAAATCACCCTTCACTCACTTATTCCAGACTCATCACAGGAAATAGTTTATCTGCCTTTGCCAAATACTTTAATCATCTTAAACGGTTGGGGTTACATCAACAACTAATTGTCTATGCTCCAGGGAATACAGGCCTAGTCATGCAATCTGTCTTCATAATTAACATTTTCAGCTTAATTAATTAAATTAATTTAACTTAATTAATTCCAGCCCTTTTAAGATTCTGATCAAGCGGTACTAACCTCCTCCAAGGCCAATACATCATCCCTGAACTGCAGTACACAGAACTGAACACAGTATTCCAGATGCTGTCTAGCATTTCTTTCAACGCTTTGCATTTTGGCCCTCTTGAGACAAAGGTCAATATGATATTAATCTCTTCATTTATTTTTTGTATTTGTCCATTAGATTTTGTACTTGGACATCTTAATCTCTCTGCTACTCCACAGACTTAGCTTCTCCTACTGGAAATTACATTTACCTTTCATTGATCCAAAGTGGATGACTTCACATCTAACCACACTGAATTACAACCATAATTTTTTGTCTATACACTTTTCGATGTCCACTTGCAACATTTGGCTTTCAGACAAATTATTTAAGGTATTGTCTTTTGCCAGAAGGCAATATTTGAGACGCTCTATTCCTCTGGCCAAGCCATTTATACGTATTTATAAAATGGTAGCACTTGCACAGATCCCTGGAGCTCACAACTTGTTACATCCTGCCATCCCTGTACATACTCTCCTTACTGTCTCCTACCTCCTAGTCAGTTCTCTACCTGTGTAACATCATTTTGCCATAAATACTACTCACAGTCAGCTTTAAACAATTAACTTCTCAAAGCACTGCATCAGTGATTCATAAAATCTTGTAAGTTTGAGGCTGTGAAAGAGGAACAGAAGACAGCATTTAACTGTAGGAACATTACATACTATTTTTAAATGCATGACTCAATTGAGGGAAAAGAAAAAAACAATTGCCAAGTTATCCAGCAGGCTCCACAACTGATTAAAACATCTGGACATAACTCCCTAAAGTTCACTAAGTTTACAGTTTGGTCAAAAATAAAGCCACTATTTATCAAAGTATCATATAATCTTGCAGCACAGGAGGTTACTCAGCTTACTGGAGTGCGTCAACACTTTTTACTCTTTCCCCATAACCCTGAAAAATTCTTCCTTTTCAAGTATAAATCCAATTCAGTTTTGATAATTAATAAATCTGGTTCTACTCCTTTTGACGCATTGCATTACAGAACAAGGAAGCCTGCAATAAATCCTCTTCCTGCAGTCCACACTATCACAAATGCTTCAGTTGACATGATCAAATTATGCGATTTCAAGAAATCCCCAAGTATAGTGGACAAAGCAAAGCTATATTTTAAAAATATCCTGGCTAAAAGTGCTGCAGATCTGCACTTAAGAACTAGCAAAGCTGTCACAGTACAGCTACAGTACTGGTTTATAACTGGACAATTTTTCACCTATCTTATCCACACAACAGTATGGAGAAAACAAACCTGGCCAATTATTGGCTTATCAGTTGACTATCAATCATCAGCTAAGTGAGGGAAAGTGTTTATATGTGCTGTCAAGAGGCACATGTTAATCAATAAACTGTTCATCCTTACTGATTTAGGTTATGGCATTTTTTGGCTGATGACCTTGTAGTATCAAATCAGCATTTGAGTACATGTGATACCAAGAAACCCTATTAAAACTAAAGTCAATAGGGATCAAGTAGAAATAGGATGGGTGGAAAGCAGGACTGTAGCTGGTCTGACCACTGGCCTGTACTGGACGGTTTCACATCCAGTATTTTGATCTTTCATCTACTTACCTTAGTAATGATGATGCAGAATGCCAAAACATGATAATATCATCACACATGCAATGATGTCATCCACATCCTATCTGTGATTCTCTCATGTGACATGTCATGGTGATATGTGGCATGTCATGGTGATATGTGGCTTTGATGCCCACCATCCTAGGTGGAAACTCTCCAGTAGTTTGATTCAAGTCTACCCCAAAGAGAGGTGACTGAGATTGCATTGATGGTAATATATTGAATGGGCTTAGAATGAAGTGGAAAGTCTAGGTCAGAAGTATTCAAGGCTACCTATTTCCACCTCCATTGCATTGATTTTTTTCCATCTGTTTGAGTTTCTCTCCTCATCCATGCCTTTATTACCTCTCAACTTAATCATTCCACCGGTCTCCTGACCCACTCCAATCTTTAAGCTTCCCACGAACTTGAGCTCAGCCAACGCTCTTCTGTCTGTATCCTAAATCACACCATGTATCATTCAGCTGTCACCTGGTGCTTTCAGACCCGTATTGCCTCCTGTTTGACAAAGTCCTCAACTTCAAGTTGTGTATTTTTCTTTATAAATTCCTCAAAGAGCTGGTCTCTCTCTCTAACCATGAAACTTTCTCCAGCTTTACAATCATCTCAGGTTTGTGTGTTCCTCCAATTCTGGTCTCTTTTACATTTCCTAATTTTAATCAATCCACTGTTGGCAGCGTCCTAATATGGATTGCTTTCAAATTTTGTTTGACAATGTTCCTGTGATGTTCCTTGGGGCATTCTACGATGTTAAAGATGCTGTATAAATACATTTTTTTGTTGTTGTAAAGATATGTTTTATTAAGTATATCTTAAAAAAAGATTAGACAGCTGGTCTCCCAACATTATCAGAGCTGGATGAACACAGTAGGCCAAGCAGCATCAGAGGAGCAGAAAAGCTGACGTTTCAGGCCTAGACGCTTCTTCAGAAATTTTTGAAGGGTCTAGGCCCGAAACGTCAGCCTTCCTGCTCCCCTGATGCTGCTTGGCCTGCTGTGTTCATCCAGCTCTACACTTGTTATCTCAGACTCTCCAGCATCTGCAGTTCCCACTATCTCTCATTATCAGAAACAATCCTTGTTTTCAAGTATGCACACACCTGTGTCTTTGCACAAGAGGTGAGCATACATTCAAAATCTGGGTTTACTGAGGACAAAGAGAAAATGTTTTCCATAATAGGAAGAAGAGTAGTTAGACAGTGATGATGACTAATTCCAGATTCCGCCTTGTTCCACAGCAGTCCCTTGAGACAAAGGATGACTTTCGAATTATGAATCCTCGGTTGACTAAACAGTTCAGCGCTGGATCAGTACACCCTGCGATATATGGGACAAGTGCTGTCTGAAGAAGGTGGGTGGGAGGCCCAGATTTCTGCACTCTCCTTCCATTGGTCATGCTTGATTTCCACCTGGGCTTGTCAGAGATGGTTTATACCCTTTCTGAAGTTTCTTAGCCAGTTTAGACAATTTTGACAGAAGATTCCCATGAGTCGGTAGGGATATTGAAACTTTCAATGAAGTTTTGATGACTTTCTTGAAGCACTTCCCCTGCCTTCCTGGTAACTTTGTGTCATATGGCACTTGGTAAAGAGCGTTTGTTTTGGAAGTCTTTTGTTGAGAATGTAGACGATGTGACTCACTCCATGCAGTTGATTGGCAGAAACCAGTGCAGTGACAGTGGGGATGTTGGCCTGACATAGAACACTGACATTGGAGCTAAGGGATTGTCAGGATTTTGCAAAGGTATCTCTGGTGATATTCCACTAGGGATTTATGATGTCTACAGCACATTGTCCACATCTCTGACACAAACAAAAGTGCAGATAGCACAAATGCATTGTAGACCATGAGCTTGGTGCTGGCTTTGAAGCTTTTACCAAACACACTGTTCCTCAGGAGGTCAAAGGCTGCACTAGCTCAAAGGAAGCAAATTTAGATTTCAATGTTATTGTTTGTCCTGCTGAAAGGAGACTCCCAAGACATGAGAATTGATCTATGTTGTCTAGTGGTTCGCCGTGGACCAAGATAGTTGGACAACAGCGTTGTGCAGCAGCAGCAAGCTATAGAGGACCTTCGTCTTGTGAATGTTTAGCCCGAGGCTATTTTTTCATTCTTCTCTATAAATGTATCAACAATCGTTTGGAGTTAAGCTTCCATATATGTGAACACTGAGGCCGTCTACATAACAGTGTGTCTAGCCGTGTTGTGTCTTCTAATTATGGCCTGTTGCGGAGATAATAGAGGATTGTGACACACTAGTCACCCTACCATACATCAGGGACAAATCAGAGATGACCACAAGACTACTCAGACCTCTAGGTATCAGGGTAGCCCACAAACCAACAACCACCCTGCAACAGCTACTGACAAATGTAAAGGATCCCACACCCACAACCAATAAAACTAACGGAAGATACAAAATACCGTGCAAGGACTGTGAGAAACATTATGCAGGCCAAACTGGAAGAAAACTGACAACAAGGATACACGAACACCAACTAGCCACCAAGAGGCACAACCAATTCTCAATGGACTCAATACACACGGACAAAGAAGGACATGAATTTGACTGGGACAACACATCCATAACAGCATAAGCCAAACAGAGATATGCCAGGGAATTCCTGGAAGCCTGGCATTCCAACCGGAACTCCACCAACAAACACATTCAACTCGACCCGATATACAATCCACTGAAAAACAGAACCGGAATTGATGCCCAACACCCCAGGCATATAAATAACAAGAATGACAGAACACCAACGTTTCACTGACGATGTTACCTAGCAGGGTGATGAAAGTCTGTAATCAGACACACCGGCTCAACGAGCAAGTCTACAAATCTCACCCACTTCCTGAGCTACAAATTTTCTCAAACCTTTTTCCCTAGAGACTCTTTAATTAAAAACTTATGTATAAAACATAAATTAACTAACTCATTGTATAATATTAGATTTAAGATCCAAATCAAAACTAATCGAGTTTCTAGTTGGATCCTTGAAATAATTATCTAGAAAATTATCTCGTATGTGTTCTGTAAATTTTTCCTAATTAAAAAAACACACCCGGACGCCAAATCTTTACAGCACTGTGTGCAGGGAGTTTCTGAAAAGTCTAAAGTATGCTTAATTTTTCTTTCACTCATAGAATGAACATGTAGTAAACAAATATCGGTAATCTCAGTCCACAGAGAGCCATCGATAAGCAAATGTTGTTTCATAATCCAAATGAAAATTAAGCTTACAGCATCCAAAGAACTGTCATGGTGCACACGGAGGTCATTCAGCCCATCGTGTCAGCAGTGGCTCTTCAAATGAATGAGGCAAAGAGTTTAAGAGTAGGGCGGTCACGCTGGAAGCATATAAAAAGTTGGTTTGGTCACAGCTGGAATATTGTGTGCAGTTCTGGAATCCACATTATAGGAGGGATATGACTGAGGGTCCAGAGGAGATTTACCAGGACGTTGCCTGGTATAAAACTCTCTGCCTATAAAAGGTGGTAGAGGCAGAAGCCCTCATAATACTTAATAAGTATTCAGATGTACACGTGCAATGCCAAGGCATTCAAGGCCACAGGCCGAGTGTTAGAAAATGGGATTAGAATAGTAGGGTGATTGCTTTTGACCGGCACAAACTCAATAAACCAAAAGAGCCCTTTTCTGTGCTGTAGACCTCTACGAGTTAAGCAAACAGATTTTTACAACGTTGCTGATAAAGCCAATCTTCTAATTCAACCTATATGTTATCCCCTATATGATATACTAACCAGTGAAGACAAATTTTCAGTCAACAGTAGTGGAGAACTCATTAACAAATTTCACACCAATCACATTGAGGAAAATAAGGCCCAAAACGTCAGCTTTCCTGCTCCTCTGATGCTGCTTGGCCTGCTGTGTTCATCCAGCTCTACACATTGTTATCTCAGATTCTCCAGCATCTGCAGTTCCATACTATCTCTGTAAGACTGTTCTATTTGAAAGTGATTTTGAGTGCGGCGAGGAGTATATATAGTGTGTATGTACATTGCTACTGGATGCCAGACACATTTCATACAGAACTGAAGTAATTTGTGGGGGTCACTGAAAAAATGCATGACGAAAAAATTCATTGATTTGAGTACAGACTTTTTTATAATAGTTTTTGCTGCAAAAGTAGGCACAGACCTATGCTGTGTTGACTTGTTTGCATTCAAAGCACTGGCAGGTACCAATAAGCACTAAAGGTAGCCTAGATCCAAGTTTATTATGCAGTGTATTTTAAATCCAGATGGATGTCAATTTGACAGTCTCTTTTATTTTAAAAAATGCATATATTTCAAAGTTGGAGGAGATCTATGCAACTATTATACAGAGGGGTCAACAAGAGGACCAAGTTGCCTAGCGATCATGCTGTTGAGGCACAACTATAGCTACTGCAGTGCAACACCAGGCATTACTGACATGAAGTTTGAACACTGCAGTATTGTTTACATTCACACAACAAAAATATCATGGAGAACATATAAATATGCTAAGGCTGAAATTGCTCACATGCTTCATCCATTCCCCACCACAATTTCAAGCTTACCGATAATCAGGTCAATATGCCATGTATGATCCTGTATATTTTCGATTAAAATACAAGATGCAATCACTGTGATTTTTGGCTGTTGAAATTGATCAATAAGGAAATGAAGAAATAACTATGCTATTTTTCCAAATGTAGGAAATTACGTATCATGTTATGTAACAATTACATTTTGGTAAAATCTTAATGACAACTCTAGAGCAAATGTCAAGTAAGTTGTCTGACAACATTTAACATTGTCAAGACCATTGAAGAAATCTAACCTTTGAGGATGGGCTGGGAGGCAGGGGCACCCATAAAATGGTGACAGAGAGCAGAGGGATGCTGGAGCATAGCACCTGTCCAGAGGATAATTAACGGCCTCTTCCCACTGCTGCAGGCATTTACCAGGGGTGGGCGGGCACTCTGACATTTGGAGAGAACTCTGGTGACATCCTTGCAGATTCTGACAGAAGGGGTGGGATCCTTAATATTGGGCAACAGTGGTTCACAGATGAGCCCCATCCACACACAATGGCAACTACAAGTTCTGTACTCACACAAACTATCCCTTTCCTAGGCCTGCCTGAGTAGTCCGAATGCCCTCAGACGTGACTTACTTATTCAGCAGATCAACTATTCCCATATTGTCAAAACTGGGTTTCCACCTGTTGTCAGGGTCCCCATGATACTGTTTAAATCCCAGGTAAATATCACTTGGAGACAAGAGATCTCAAAGCAAGGAGGCAATCAGCAAGATGATGGGCAGCTGCAACAAATAATGCCACATACTATGTTCGCCGAATAGCAAAAAAGACAATGTTCTCTGAACAGAAGATGCAAAATTATTTTGGATGGTACATATAAAATGGAAATGTATTCAAGTGTCAGCATTACTTTACTTCTGTAAACATCAAGATTTCCAGCACTATCTTCTCATCTACTTTTAGAACTATGTAAGTGAATTCATGTCATTATTGTGCTTATTTAAATATAAGAATTTGGCTGAACTTTGTGAGGCATTTAGCAGTCTTAACTAACTTGCACTACCAGTCAGATTAAGCCAGATTGTTTATTTTCCCGTAAATGGAGCAAAAAAGCATGCAGCCCAGGAGAGCCAAAAATAATTTGAAAAAAGGCTAACAACCATAACATGGTTCAAAACAAGCCAAATATTGAACCCTACAAAAACTTTCAAAGAACAATTTTAGCAGGTTACAGGAAAAAACAAGAGGACTGGTTATTTTAGTTCAACAAGGATCATTTTAATTTTAGTATATTTCCGATGGAAGAATCTGAATAAAATTCCAAAGCGCTATGATTATAATACAACAAATTACAGAGATTTGATGTTAGTTCCTACTCAAGTCTTTTTCGAAAATATGTTCTTCCATAGCTCATTGGGGAGTGGTGCATACATCTATTTTGAAAACACCGCTGATGTCAATGAATTTGTTTATGTTATGATTATGGCATGCATACTGACTGTGCTCCAAACTCTTTTCTTCCCAGTTCCCACTCAGTTGCAGCTAAAAACAGTAAATAGAAAAAAATCCAAAGTTAGTCTCTAATTAGTCCTGTAAGTATAAATACAGTACAAGGATACTAAGAGCATGAAGCATTGAGCTTGAAGAAAATCCTTCACCTTGCATCAAAGTTCATCCACTCGACTGAAAACTTTCCATTACAAGAAAAACTGGGACAGCAATTTGGACAAGGAAGAAGTGAATAACTTCTTGCATCTCGTGTTGATTTAAACCTTTTAACCTAAGTGGTCACTTTCCTTAACACAGTGAGTGAGGTGCTATGCCACATAAATGAAGCAGCTCCCAGACATCACGTACATCGCATGCTGATTTGGCATTTGCACCTCAATGTCGGACTACAGTCACTATCTACTTTCTGACTTTTATACCATGAAACTTGCTGAATTGTATTTGTGGAGACTGAGTATGACTATTATTAATCATAATCTGAAATATCACAAAACCATAATAAGTTAGAGTAGGAGTAGACCGTAGGTGATGGGCATTGTTAAAAAACTAATGAAGAAAATAAAGCCATATAGCTCCTGAACCTAGATCTGTCATTCAATTCAACGATGGCTAATTTGGTTGTGGTCATAACTCCAATTTTCCATCTGCTCCCCATTCCAGGACCCTAAAAACTGTTCATCTCAGACTGAAATATATTCAACAATAGAGCATGCACAATCCCCTATGGTAGAGATTTACAACTCTTTAAGTGAAGACATTTCTGCCTAAGTCCTAAGTGTTTGGCCTTTTATCCTGAGGCCATGCGCCCACGTTCGTGATTCACGAGCAAAAGGAAAAAGACCCGTGCCTATCCAATCAAGCCCCTTCAAGAGCTTGAATGCTTCAATGAGATTCCGTCTTGTCCTTCTAAATTCCGAAAAGTACAAGTCTAATTTACTCAACCTCTCACCGTAAGACTCTTATCCCAGAGTTCAATTTGGTGAGCCATCACTGAAATGTCCTGATTGCAAGTATAGTCTTCCATAAATATTCCAATTGTAGTCTCACCAAAGCCCAATATAACAACAATAACTTTTTTCTTCTTGTGCTCTAATCACCTTGCAATAATGACCACCATTTCTTAATTGTTTGCTGTACCTGTATGCTAACTTTGTTTTCCTTGTGAGAGTACACGCGAGTTCCTTGGAATATCATAGTATTTTTAAAAAATTCTACTTTTCTACTTTATTACTAAAGTGAATAATCTCAAAATTGCCCACATTTTAGCCCATCTCTACTTTGTTTCCTGCTCATTTAACCTGTCTACGTCATTTTTAAACTACGTTGTAACCTAGGAACATAGGTGGAGGACTAAGCCATATTGTAACCTAGCAAAATCTGTGCAAGACTAAGCTATTCAGCCCCTCGAGCTTGCTCCACCATTCTAGACCATAGCTGACCATCTGCGTCAAGACTATAACCCTGAGCTATCACATATCCCTTGATATCATTAGTAACTAGAAACCATCTGAGGCAGAGAAGTTCAAAGATTCTTCTGAATGAGAACTTCCTCATCAAACCAAAAGGCTTAATCTGATACCATGTCCCCTGTTTCTAAAGCCAAGAAATAGAGGAAACATCCTTTATGCATCTCCTCTGTTTATCCCTTTAAGTAATTTCTAAGTTTCTGAGATCATCTTTCATTCTTCTAAATTCCAGATAACACAGAACCAGTCTCTTCAATCTCTCCTCATTAGGATTAGGATAAAATCAGCATCCCAAGAATCAGTCTGGTGAACCTCTGTTACACCCTTGCTATGGCAAGCATATCTATCCTTAGACAAGGGGACCAGGACAGCACACAAAACTCCAAGTGCAGTTTCACTAGTGTTCCAGAAAATTGATGCAAGACTTCTTTGCTCCTGCACTCAAATCCTCTTGTGATAAAGGTGAACCTACAGAAGGTCTCTTGTCTTCTGGACTGCTTGCTGCACCTTCATGCTAGCTTTCAGTGCCTTATGAACAAGGACACCTAGATTGCTTGGGACATCAACACTTTTCACACATTCACCATTTAAAAAATACTCTGCATTTTTGCTTCTCCTACCAAACTGGATAACCTCACGCTTATCCACATTACTGTCCACACGCCATTGCATTTAACGTGTTTAAAGCCCCTTGAAACCTCCCTGCATTCTCCTCACAAATCTCACACTCAGGTTTTGCACTATCTGCAAACTTGGAAATATTACATAAGAGTCACAGAATCATAGAGTACGGAAATAGACCCTTAGGTACAACGCACCCATGCTGAGTTTCCCCAAAATAAATTAGTGCCACTTGCCTGCATTTGGCCTATATCCCCTTAAACATTTCCTATTCATGTACCTATTTAAATGTCTTTTAAATGTTGTAACTGTACCTGCACCTGCCACTTCCTCTAGCAGTTCATTCCACAAATGAACGACCCTCTGCGTGAAGACGTTGCCCTTGAGGTCACTTTTAAATCTTTCCCTCTCATCTTCAACCTATGCCCTTGAGTTTTGGACTCTCCTACACTTGGAGAAAGACCTTGGCTACCCACCTTATCCATATGCCTCACAATTTTTTTTATGAACCTCTACAAAGGTCACCCCTCAACCTCCTAGGTCTCAGCCTATCTAATCTCTAACTCAAACCCTCCAATCCCAGTAACGTCCTTGTAAATCTTTTCTGCACCCTCTACAACCACCAAAAGGAGATCGTCAGTCTCAAATCCAAATGGGAATCAGGAGAAACATTTTTCCCCAGGGATTTGGCAGAATGTTGCTTCCATCAGGGAGTGATCAAGGTCAACAGAACTGATGGATTTCTTTTTCACATATGAATCAGGAACAGGAGAAGGCCACTCGGTCCCTTGAGTCCACATGGTCAATTTGATTATTCCACACTTTCACTCCTCCTCTGCCCCCATAAATCATGAATCTATCTACCTTTGCGTTAAAAATATTCAAGGACTCTTCTTCCACCACCTTTTGATGAAAAGAATTCCACAACAGTCTCTGCAAGAGAGAAATTCTCCTCATCTCTGTCTTTAGTGGGCGAGCCCTGATTTTTAAACATGGACCCCAGTTCCAAATTCTCTCACAACAGGAAATGGCCTTCCCTCATCTCTCATCAAGATCCTCAGGATCTTTTGTTTAATCAAGTTGCTACTTATTCTTCTAAATGCTAGTGGATACAAGCCTTTCCTTATAAAGCAAACCATCAATTCCAGGTATCATTCTGGTAAATCTTCTCCAAACTGTTTCCAATGCTTCACATCCTTCCTTCAATAAAGAGACCAATACTGTACATGGTCCTCCCAAAATGATCTCATTAATGCCCTGTATAACTGAAGCATCACCACCACACTTCTACATTCAATTCCCGTCACAATCAGTGATTCCAATTAGCTTTTCTAATTACTCCTGTCCAACTACTTGCATGATTGTTTAATTCTTTCATGGGTTGTGAATGTCCCTGGTGGACTCAGCATTTGCTGTCCATCCCTACTTGACCCTGGCAAAGATGGTGGTGAGCAGCCATTGTGAAGTGTGCCTGTGGTGGAGGGACACACACAGAGCTGAGGTGGGAATGAGAGGACGACAAAGACGAGGGAGAGTGGAACAGAACAGAACAGAAGATGGGGGAGTTGGAACCAGATCCAAATTATTGATTATAGATTGTAAAAGCTGAGGCCCAGGCACTGATCCCAATGGTCACAACCTGCTAAGCTTGAGTACAACCCTGTTGTTCCTATTCTCTGCTTGGTGAGAAATCCTCACTGAATATTACCCCCATGCCCATTAGTTTGAATTCATAGCCTCTTGTGTGCGACTTCAAAAGCCTTCTGAAAATCCAAATGCACCAGATTTACTGGTTTCCCCCTTATCAACTCTGCTAGTAACATTCTCTAAAACTATCAGATTTGTCAAACATGATTTCTCCTCCATAAATCCTAATTGAAATTAGCCAATTATTTTTTTGAATATTCAATAATGACATCCTTTATAATAAATTTTAGTGTTTTCCCAACTACTTACATCAGACTAACTGGTCAATAGTTCCCTATTTTCTCTCTCACTCCTTTCTTAAACATTAGGGTTACATTTGAAATGTGTCAATCACCAGGCACCATTGCAGACTTAATAGAATCTTGAAAAGTGTTCACCAACGCATCCAATATCTCTGCAGGCAACTCTTTGCACACTCATAGGGTACAAGCTAATTGTCAACTTATAGTCCCAATATATGTTCTAGCGCTACTTTTTCTTTGCCAATACCAATTTCTTTCAGTTCCACACCATTATTGCATCTACTTTTGTTGCTGTTTCTTATTATGCATGATAAATTCCGTTGTCAACGCCATATTTGTCTTTGCTAATCTTCTTCTTTTAAGATAACTTTAAAAAGTTTTCCAATCTGTTGCGTTTCTTTACTGTTTTATATTCATATTCTATTCTGTCTTTCTTTATCCATTCATTGCTGAATTTTAAAAGTTCTTTAATTCTCAAACTTAAAACACTTTTTTGGAAACTTTATAAACCTCCTCCAGTGATCCAACACTCCCTTTAACTTGCTTTGTTAGCTAGGCCTCCTCATTCCTCTTGTTGGGCATTTTTGAAAAGCAAGCATTCATTCTTTAAATACTAGATACTACATAATCTAATCTTTAAATGTAATTTCCTGATCCACCACAGCAAACTTCTTCCTCATACATTCATAGTCCTTGTTTAGATTGAACACTCTTGTTTCAGATTGAACTACTTTGCTTTCAAAATTAATGGAAAATTTTATCATGGAATGATCACTATTCCCTGAGGTTTTTTTTAAAACAGCCCTTTCTCATTGCATAAGACTGGTTCTAGAATAGTCTGTGTCCTATTTGACTCCTGGATCACTCCAGAAAACACACTCAAAAGCATTCCAGGAATTTTTCTTTAGCGAATTGGTGCTCATTAGATTTAGTAAAGTTAATGCAGATTCAGTCACCCATGATTATTGCCTTCCCCTTGTTATATATACATCCTAAGCTCTTGATTTATAGCTAAATTACCAACATTGTTTGGTGGCCAATACACCAGTCCTACCAATGCTTCCTGCCCCGTACTATTTCTGAACTTCATCCAAGCAGATTCTTTCCTCCATTCTTCCAATTAGAGATCCACCCTCACGAATACATTGATCCTATCTTTTAGTGTAAGTGTATCTCCACCCTTCTTCTTTTCCTCTGTGGGCCTTCTCTTAAATGTCCAAAATCCATTAATATTCAGTTACCAGGCTTGGTCACCTTGCAGGTATGCCTCCTTAATGCTAACTAAATCATACCCTTTTACTTCTACAAGTGCCATCAATTCATTTACCTTGTTGCAATTCCATTTAATTTGGCTTTTATAACTCTATTCTATAATTTGATTCTAGTTGATTTTAGGACGTGTTTGTGCTATTTTAATGCTCACTCTCATCATCAGCTTTTTTTTATACTAAAATAATTCCCTCTTTGTTTCCCATCCCCTCGACATGCAAGTATAGACCCTCACCAACAATATCAGCAAATCTGCCTTTAAGGATGTTAGTCCCAGTCCTGTTAAGGTGTAACCTGTCTTTCCTGTACAGATTTCAATTATCCCAGAACCAGCTCCAATACCACAAATTTAAAGCAATTTCTCCTGTGCCATTTTACATCCACATTATAATTTTCTCAATCTTCCTCTTTCTATATTCACTAGACATTGAAACATAGAAAATAGAAGCAGAGAAAAACCATTCGGCCCTTTGAGCCTACTCCATCATTCAATATGATCATGGCTGATCATCCAACTCAGTGTCTTATATCTGCTTTCTTCCCATACTGTTTTAGCTCCAAGAACAGTACCGAAACCCTTCATGAAAACACAATGTTTTGGCCACAACTGCTTTCAGTAACAGAGAATGCCACACGTTCACCCCTTTGGGCGAAGAAATTTCTCCTCATCTCAGTCCTAAATGGCCTACTGCTCAGCCTCTGATTCCGGGTCCCTTGGTCATTAGGAATATCCACAGCGTTTACCTTGTCTAGTCCTTCCAGAATTGTATAGGTTTCAATGAGATCCCCCTCATTTTTCTAAATTCCAGTAAATATGTTCCTAACTGATCCAGTCTGTCTTTATGCATTCAATCCGGCTATCTCAGGAATCAGTCTGGTAAACCTTCATTGCTTTCCATCTCTGGACAGAATATTTTTCTTCACCTAAGGAGTCCAAAGCTGCATTCAATACTCTAAGTGTGGGCTCACCAGGTCCCTGTACAATTGTAGAAAGACAACCCTGCTCCTGCACTCAAATCCTGTCACAAAGAAGGCCAACATACCATTTGTCTTCTTTCCTGCCTGCTGCACCTGCATATTACTTTCAGCAACTGGTGTACAAGGACAGAGATAGCAGGAACTGCAGATGCTGGAGAATCAGAGACAACAAGGTGCAGGGCTGGATGAACACAGCAGGCCAAGCAGCATCATAGGAGCAGAGAGGCTGACGTTTCGGGCCTAGACCCTTCATCAGAAAAGGGGGAGGGGAAGGGGGTTTTGAAATAAATAGGGAGAGAGTGGGAGGCGGATAGAAGAGGGATAGAGGAGAGGATAGGTGGAGAGGAAACAAACAGGTCGAAGAGGCGGGGATGGAGCCAGTAAAGGCGAGTGTAGGTAGGGAGTTAGGAAGGGGATAGGTCAGTCCAGGGAGGACGGACAGGTCAAGGGGGCGGGATGAGGTTGGTCGGTAGGAGATGGAGGTGCGGCTTGAGGTGGGAGGAGGGGATAGGTGGGAGGAAGAACAGGTTAGGGAGGCAGGGACGAGCTGGACTGGTTTTGGGATGCGGTAGGGGGAGGCGAGATTTTGAAACTTGTGAAATCCACATTGATACCATTGGGCTGCAGGGTTCCCAAGCGGAATATGAGTTGCTGTTCCTGCAACCTTCGGGTGGCATCGTTGTGGCACTGCAGGAGGCCCAG
>NC_063335.1:73360858-73394711 GCF_021869965.1 Rhincodon typus | reverse complement strand
AAGACTCAGTAATTCAAAGGAAGTATTTTCAGCCACTTTGCCAATCTACAGCTAACTGCTGCAACTGACGACACAGAAAGGACAAGTTCTCACAATATCCAAATATGCACAGATCTTATGTTGCTTGGGTTTGAAAGTTTGCCCAAAGAGTATACTTGTCACCACAAATGCTTTCTGACCTGTAATGCGATTCTAGCACTTTATGCCTTTGTGCCATAAAGTGCACTATATTAAAGCCAATTATTTTAAATAAAAGCCTTAGGTATTTTACAAAAGAAGAAAATTTTACAAAGGGGAGGCGACGGCCTAGTGGTGTTATTGCTGGACTGTTAATCCAGAGACCCAGACAAAATTCTGGGAACCCAGGTTCGAATCCTGCCATGGCAGATGGGGGAATTCGAATTTAAAAAATATCCGGAATTAAGAATCTAATGATGACCGAGAATCCATTGCCGAAAAACCCATCTGGTTCACTAATGTCCTCAGAAGGAAACTGCCATCCTTACCTGCTCTGGCCTGCATGTGACTCCAGACCCACAGCAATGTGGTTGACTCTTAACTGCCCTCTGGGCAATTGGGGATAGCTAGTGACGCCCTCATCCTGTGAATGAATAAAGTAAAAAAAGGTACTAGAAATCTGAAGCAAAAATATGTTAGAAACACAACCACAACCTCTATTTAAATAGCACTTTATGTATCCTAGGGTGTAAAATAAAATTCCAATTCCAGTCACTAGAGAATTTCAGTTGGTAGATTGCTGGATAACACCAGGTTAATTGCATATGAAATATACTATATTACTGTACTGTATAACAATACAAACAATTTAGGAACAGAAATGAGGCTGAGTTTTTAGGTTATCTATTGTGGATTAGAGACACGTAAATTGGTGAGAGAATTGGGTAAGGAAATTTAGATTTCCTTGTACATAAATCTGTAAAACATAAGTGTATAAATAAAGAAGTATTGTAACCTAAAAGGTTTATGTAATACGAGAGTGAGCGAGTGATTCTTTCATGCAACAAGGTTTTGGGAATACCCTGTACGAAAGACAACATTCAGTTTTCGGCACTGAACATCAGGATAGATATATAGGGTTGCAAGATGTCCTGTGCTAATTAACTAGAATTTCACTCGGGTTTAAAATGTTACGTGTTGAAAATTTGTGGCATATATTTATATTTTATTCCCTTAAATTTAGAAGTTGGAGGGGTAATATTAGATGGATTAATTAAGTGAAAAATTATTTCCATTGGTTGGAAAATTTGGAACCAAGGAAATAATCTTCAAATTAAAGCCAAGCCATTTAGGAACTTATGAAGCACTTCTTGCATAGGAAGGGTATCAAAAATCTGGAAACTGCTCCTTCACAAGCCTGTTTATATTTGTGTTTTTTTAAAAAAGTTCAAGCATAAGATTGGTAGATGTTTGTTAGACAAGAGTATTGAATGTGGATTGGATAAATCATGCTCTGATTGAATGGCGGTACAGTCTCAACTGAATATCGTTCTTTTGATTTTTTTATCCCAATTTTTAATGCAATTAGTCAACATCTGTATTTCATTATAGTTTCTGCACCAGTTGTGCCTGAGCTAAGTAGTGACATCGACACTAGCAATTTTGATGATCTGGAAGAAGATAAGGGCGAGGAAGAAACATTTCCTGTACCAAAGGCCTTTGTTGGCAATCAGTTACCTTTCGTAGGCTTCACATATTACAGAGACTATCAGTAAGTATAATAAGGTTGAAATACAAGCATCTTGCGTTAAGGAAGATGCAAAGCTCTCTGAATGCAACATGTACTTCATTAATAAAGGGACATAAATTTATAAAATCAACAATAATACCTGAATGAACAACTACTCATTTTCACTGATAAACCACCACCTAAGTTTTCCATATTTCTTCTACTCTGCTTTGTGTGCCTACAGTATCGTGTTAACCTCACCTACAACATAATTTCTCATACTTAGCTGCACCTTGACTTTTTCATCTTGTAACCTTTTCATCTCTGGACTATCAACAATTGACTTGACAGTATTTGCTTCATTTTAGAGTCGACCTCTATCTCTGGATAAACATTTTCTGCCATACCCCTTGCTTGCACCTGTCGTGACATTACTACTGTTAATGTTTTCTGCTATTAGCCTACCGTTGTGCCCTTGCCTTATTGCTATTCAACCCCACGTCTTGAGAGATATAATCTCCATTTTGGACAAAGATCCTAAAGGCTTCCAATTTGAGTGCACCTGCTGTTAATTTACTGCTCATCTCGGTCAAGTATTTCAAATATTCTCTCAACTTGCTCTTGGCCAAATCTTCCCAATGGTCTTCGATTATTCTAGAGTGTATATATAGGCAATTGACAGATCTTGATGAAAAATTATCCCCTCTAGCCCTGTTGCTCCAGATTGCCTTCTCGTTTCTAATACCAAGTAAAGAAAACTTGTGAATTGCTTTAATTTGGAGAATAAGATATATCCAAGTTCCTTCCCATTCCTGACTATTCTTCTGTCCTAATTCACCCCAGCTATAAAATGCTGCCATCTCAATCTCTCAATTGCCGGCCCATTTTGATACTGCCCAGTCAATGTGACCCAGCTTTGAAGTCATCCCATCTGGCTCCTAACCACTTAATTATGTTTTTTACGCTTTTACTAATAGATACCTACATTTTGCCCTCCAAGCTATGCATTTAATTTCATTTTTAGCGAAAGGGTATGAAGGACAAGATAAAGTAACTAGGGATGATGTATTTATTTCAACAGAGGAGTCAAAAATGGGGGACATAGATTTAAAGCAATTAGTACAAAAATTAGCAGGGACACCAGGAAAAACATTTAACCCAGAGGAATGAACTTCCTGGAAAGGTGGTAAAGGCAGAAACTGTGACCACTTCTTTAAGAAAATGTTGAATTCAAAACTTCTGGAAGAGCCATGATCTGCTCGGCTCTGTCCTAATGCAGGAAGCTGGAATTAGATTGGTGGTTTTTCACTGATTGGCAAATCCAGGGTGGGCTAAATGACCATGTAGTGTGTCATGATTTTTAAAAATTTCTATGGTTCTGTTTTTTTCAATCCAGTTTCTGCTTTGTTTATAGCACCAAGTCTACTTGGTCAGAAAGTCATGTACAATATTATCTATGGTTACATGATGGCATGTTCTTTCAACAACACGGTGATTGTAGTGTTTTTTTCGCATTCATCTCCAATTTCAACTCCATAGGATTGTTCTGCTAGTTTCAACCTGGAGTTGAACCAGTGTAGCCAAGATAATCCCATTGTTAATTTCTGTTTCTGCCCTTATGTCACAACTCATTTGCCTTTATCTTATCTTAGATTTTCTGTCCTCCCCAGAGCAGACATTTTGCATGAACCAGTATTCCATTTCTTCAAATCTGAGATCTAAACCTCAAGTTGCTAGTCTCCAACAACATTTTATGCATCTTTGTGGTTGCCTTCACCTGGCCCGTTCGACTGTTGGCATCCTTAACCATACTTTAATCATGTGGTAAATTTATTTCTCTCACAGTGTTAAGATGTCGAACGTTTTCAAGCTTAGGCTATTCTTATTCCACGTGTTTCCTTGACCCAATATTCCAACCTCACTAATGCCCCCAGTACCCCCATTCATTGTATTTAGAATCTCAACTAAACACTTTCATAGCATCACCCCATTCTACTTGCACAACATTTTCCAAAATTAACTGCCCTGTTTTTGTTCTGTTCACCTCTGACTATGGTCTTTTCTGTATTCCCTACTTATTCCTTTAAATCAGGAAACTTACTCTTGCACTGCTGTACCTTTACTTGCTTCAGCTTCTTTGAATATAGAATTTGAGCCACACGGTGCCTGTTTTTCAGGCATAACTTTGAGGCAGAGAAGAAGCAGTTTTGCTATGTTATGTCTTGCTT
This sequence comes from Rhincodon typus, assembly GCF_021869965.1. Classification (NCBI taxonomy): domain Eukaryota; kingdom Metazoa; phylum Chordata; class Chondrichthyes; order Orectolobiformes; family Rhincodontidae; genus Rhincodon; species Rhincodon typus. The sequence continues at coordinate 73,390,796 of NC_063335.1, read as the reverse complement.
TCGAATCATAACTGTTACCATGTTAAATGTTAGCATACCTTTTACCATGTTTGACTGGGCAGTTTTAAAGTGTCCTTGGTGGCTACCTAAAATAGGCCTTGGCTGCTTGGATGTGTTAGAGGGGTCTAGCACTCATCTCAGGCTCCCCTCCAAGTTGGACTGAATTGTTCATACTACAGCTTTCCTACATTGTACATGGCCTAAAAAATATCTGCCAACATAGTGTGCTGTGGAGTGCAACAGTGAGACAAGCTCGTCAATTGATTTCTTTAAATGCATACAAAAGTTTGCTTCTTGGATCTTTCTGCTTCTCCTATTCATTTTAAAAACTTAATCAAAACCCATCTCTTAAAACAAGTTTAAGTTACCATCCCACATTCTTATACTGTGCTCAACTCCTTGGGATTTTTTTTTATATTGAGTTTTTACATTTGCAAGTCTTTTTTGTGTTTCCTTGTGTTAGGTGGCTAGTTGCACATTTTCTCATACTACTTTAAATAGCCTATGCTTTCTTGCATTTTTATATTCTATTTGTATTTTCTCATGCGTTCTGTCAAAGGCATTTTAAGACTGTATAAACCAAAATAAGTGCTATTAAGTTAACTTCAGACAAATTCAAGGTCTCTTTAAAAATGTTATAGCCTATAGTTGCTTTGTATTAAGAACGACCGGTTTGATTTGACTTCCAGCATTCACTGTTTCCATGTGCCAATTTCTTGAAATGCTTACATAAATTCTTCAGTATTTTCATTATTTTTATAGGAACTCATCTGGTACTTCTAGACCAGCCAGTGACTGTAGAGAGAATTCCACTGTAGACAATAGTCAAGTAAGGATCTTATGTTGTTGCTTTTGGGTGATAATATTTGAATACTGTATAAAACAAAAAAAGTTATGATTGTTCACGTCACTATCCTAATTATGTTGCACTCTGCAATCTAGAAAAAAACTATTTTTGTATAAATTATTTGTCAAAACATGAGTTCTTGTCTCAAGCCAGTTTTTATGAAATAATAATCTGTGTTTTTGGAACGGTGTGAAAGGAACAGAATGAGAAAAACACCATCACTAACATTCATCTCAGGATTTTCTTTTAGGTGGCTTTACAGACTTTGCAAAGCTGAAGTAGAGTGCAAGTTAGGTTTATGGTATTTAAAAAGGAAGGTGTACAATAAAAGTAATGAATAATGTAGAACTTGTGGTAAGGATGTGAAATGGAGATTAGCAGGATGAAAGTGAATGTTATAAAGGCTTATAACATTATAAAGGTTATAAGGGACACAGGTAGGGTAGATAGGAAGAAACGTTTCCCCTTGGTGGAGGGATTGATGACCAGGGGCATAGATTTATGGTAAGGGGCAGAAGTTTAGAGGGGATGTAAGGAAAAACCTTTTTACCCAGAGCTCACTGCCTGTGATGTGGAAGAGGCAGAAACATCATAAGATGTATTTAGATATGCAGTTATGATGCCAAGCCATACATGGGCAAAGGCTCAGTGCTAAAAAATGGGGTGACCAGTGCGGACTCTGTGTGCCGAAGGGCTTTTTTCTATCCTGTAGATATGACTGTAAAGGCTGATAAGTAAATAAAAACAAACATTGTGTCTTTGGAAGAATAAAATAATGAGTGCAGATGTAACTGCTTCGGAATGAAAGGGGTGATTTAGCTCTGCAGAACAGAAGTAGAAAAAGCTATTTGATTACAGTGAGCTCATGGTTATTATTAATGGTATCATGAGATTGGAATGAGCTGATAAATGGTTTACCCCAGGAACTGGTGCTGGAAATGGTTTTGTTGTTGACGCATGATTTGGTTTTGAGCACAGGGAGCACAATATCAAAATGTATTGGTGATGCAAAATAAGGGTGTTTTGCAAATGCAATCAGAATGGTAAACGAGTTAAGGAGCACGTAACAGGTTAGGGGAGTTACCGGACTAGTGGAAGATGTAATTAAGTGTGGGTAGGTGTGAAGTGATACATTTTTTATGAAAACATGTATATTGAAGAAATCTTGAAGTTCAAATGATAGTTCTCTACAGGTATGAGTGCAAGTTGATTTTTTAAAAATCATTTGGAGTTTTAGAGTAATGGCTTGAAGTACAAGAGTAAAGTATTATGATGAGTTTGTTCAATTTTGGGTACCCCATTTAAAAAAAAGTGCCCCTTTTTAAAGTCAAAGGGAGCATATAGCCCAAGTTTAATGCCCAGGGATAAGAAAATGTAATTATAAGAAAGAAATTACTATTTCTGCTGGTATCCATGATGTGGAGTGCTGGGGTAGACAAAGTCAGAAGTTACGCGTTACAAAGTTACAGTCCAACATGTTTATTTGAACTCACAAGCCGTCGACGCGCTGTTCCTCATCAGGTGGTCTTCATCAAACAAAGGAGCAGCACTTTGACAGCTTGTGATTTCAAATAGACCTTTTGGACTATAACCTGGTGTCATATGATTTCTGACTCTTTCTACTGGAGCAGAGAAAAAAAGATGTATTTTTATAAAAGGATGCTTGTATATTTAAGGACTTTACAAGTTGTGTAAAGAAATTTAAAAAAACACTTTGATTTTGTTTATTGCTTTTAAGACCCTGAGACATCTCAAAGCATTTTACAGCCAATGTACTTTTGAGCTTAGTCACAGTTTTAATGTGGGAGATGTGCCAATCGATCTGCAATCAACGAACTCTCACTAACAGTTTTGTGATAATGACCAGATACTGTTTTTGTAATGTCGATTGAGTGATAAATATTAGCCAGGACACCAAGAGTATTTCCCTCTACTTATTTTTGTTGTAGTTGTTTTACATTTCACCCAGAGAGGCAGATTGGGACTGAGGTTATGTCTAATCCAAACAATAGCACTTCGTATAGCTCTGCTGTAGAGTGCCAATTTTAATTTATGCTCAACCTCAGAGTGAGACTTGAATTTCATAAACAGTTATGAAGGTGTCAACTGAAACAAGTGAAATTTCTTCCAGACAAGAATTGGTTCAGCAAGTTTATCTACTATCTACTGAGTTCCTGAGCTATATATACCAATATATTCTATTTTTAATTCAGCCTGTAGTTGTTTTCATCCAAACACGAGTGAGACCCACTAAAATTATTACATTGATCCTAGTTTAGGGAGGAGAAGAATTGTCCAGGGTTTCTGCTGATCATCACTATCTGGTAACCCCTGCTGCACGTGCATAGATATCAGATGGCAAACCTATCAAATGTGACAGTTATATGAGGAAGTGCTGTATACGGATGGATAAAACCCTTGTTGCTTCATCTAAATAATGTACTGAAAGCAACCTCACAGGAATCATTTGAGTGGCAGTTCATGGAGGGTTTATGGCCCTCTATCAAAGGATGACTTCACTCACTTGTACTTGGATGTGCATTTTCATGTTAAAACTAAATTTGTGATTCAGTCCTAAACTATTCGCCACAAATTATGGACAGCTTATAAAGAATATTCAACCCATACCATGTTTATGCCGATTGTAACTGTAAAAACTACTTTACCTTGAAGGAATCTCTGTAAACATTTTTTATCTAAATTAATTTGAATTTAACTACATTACTTGAAATCTTCAAATTCTGTCTGTTGTAAGTAAACTGTATTGTGAAATTGCCTTAAAGTTACAAAACTGTTGTTCAGTATTTTTGTGATTTAATGCTAGTGGCACGAACTGACAGAATTGCAAGTCACAAATTGTTTATGATGTAGAGGTGCCAGTGTTGGACTGGGGTGGACAAAGTCAGTAGTCACATGACACCAGATTATAGCCCAACAGGTTTATTTGAAATCGGAGATAGTAGGAACTGCAGATGCTGGAGAATCTGAGATAACAAGGTGTAGAGCTGGATGAACACAGCAGGCCAAGCAGCATCAGAGGAGCAGGAAGGCTGACGTTTCGGCATAGCCCCTTCATCAGATGACAAAGGGGCTATGTTCCAAAAGCTTGAAATTTCAAATAAACCTATTAGACTATAACCTGGTGTCGTGTGACTTCTGCCAAATTATTTAAATTAACAGTCGTATGCATAAAAACAAATTAAAATTGTGCACATAAATATGCTCCATACATTACATGCTCTATATATCATATGCTCCATAAAAATGCATCTCTGAAGCATGATACTCAACAACATTAATAATGGAAAAACAGCATTATTGAGAATATATTATAAAAATTACAATTATTTTTTCAAGCTAGTTAGTTAATTCTTATCTATGTAATCTAATCACTTTAGAGGAGGTGACTTGATCATTCACTGCATTTGTTACAAGAACATTGCCAAAATGCCGTCTTGCTCAATTTGTAGTGCTTTCCAAGATCAACCTTGATCTCTATGAATGGCAGCATGGGTTTAAAGGTCTGAATGGCCTACTCCTGGCCCTGTATCTTATAAGACCATAAGAAGTAGGAACAGGAGTAAACCATTCGGCCCTCAAACCTGCTCTGCCATTCAATAGTATCATAATCCGACATTCGTCATGTACACTTTCCTGTGTTTTCTCCATAACCCTCGGTTCCTTTATTGATCAGGAATCTATCTATCTATCTCAGCCTTAACTATACTCAAGATCTCTGCCCCCACTGCTATTTGTGACAAGGAGTTTCAAAACCACACAACCCTCTTAAAAATAAATTCCTTCTCACCTCAGTCTCAAATTGGCTTCCTTTATTCTGAGACTATGCCCTCTGGTCCTAGATTGTTCCTTAATTGATTTCAACAACAGATGTTGGGCAAATTGGCCTATAGTTCCCTCCTTTATTTCCTCCCTCACTTTTTGAATAGGAGTGTCACATTGGCAGTTTCCAATCTTCCTGTACTTCTCCAAAATCCAAGGACTTTTGGAAAATTACAACCAATGCATCCACTATCTCTGTAGCTACTTATTTTTAGATGCACGGATGCAAGCCATCAAGGCCAGGGATCTTATCTGTAATTAGCCACATTAGTTTGTCTAATACTTACCTCTCTAGCAATGGTGATAGTACTTAATTTCTTCCCTGTATTCTTTAGTGTTAATGGAGTATTCAAACTATCTTCCTCCATAAAGACTGCATCAAAATATCTGTTTAACTCCTCTTCCATTTCATCGTTCCACAGATTCATTTTCTAAGGGGCCTATGTTTGCTTTGACCTTTCTTTTCCTTTTTAAACAATTAAAAAAGCTCTTATTATCAACCTTTTATATTCTCGCTACTTTGCCCTATAGTTTATTTTCTCTATCTTTATCATCTTTTTAGTCCTATTTTGCTGCATTCAGAATTTGTCCCAGTATTCAGGCTATCACTGACTTTGGCCTACGTAAATGCTTATTCTTTCAATTTAATACTCTTTCTAACTTCCTTGCTTAGCCATGGTTGGTTTATCCCTCTCTTAAAATTTTCTGTTTACTGGGATGTAGCTTTGCTGGGAGTCATGAATTCCCTCCTTAATTGTCTTTCCTGCTAATCTGCCTGTCCAGTCCACTTTTAATAACTATCTTGATTTCATTGTAATTCCCTTTATTTAAGTTAAACACAGTTATTTTTGGCCCAAGTTTCTCACAATCAGATTAAATATTAAATGTTATCATATTATGATCACTGCTTCCAAGGGAATCTTTTACCCTGAACCTGCCTCATTAACTCATTACCACATCCAGGATAGCCTGTTCCCTCACTGGTTCCACAACTTATTACTCTCGGAAACTATCCTTAATGCACTCTATGAATTCATTATCATGAGCTATCCTTTCCAACTTGATTGACTGAGTCAACATGAAGATTAAAGTCGCCCATAATTATTGCTCCTTTTTTTTTACATGAACTTGTTGATTTGTACCCTTTCCTACAGCGTGGCTACTGCTTGGGGGTTCCCACCATTCCTACCTATGTCGTCTTTCTCTTGCTCATACTTACGTCCACCCACATGAACTTGAATTCATCTGAACCTAGATCTTCTCTCATAACTGTCCTCATTTCATCTCCTCCCCATTTCATGCTACCTCACCAGCTTTTCCTTCCCTCCTACCTTTCCAAAAGGTCAAATATTCCTAAGTTTCTAATTCTGATCTCTTTCTAACCATTTTTCCATAATGACTAAAAGATCATATTTGTTCACCTTGATTTGTGCTTTCAGTTCATCTACCTTATTCCAAATGCTTTGTGCATCAAGATACAAAAGCTTTAGGCTTGCCTTTTTGTCAAATTCCTGACCTTTCCTTATTTCTCTTTCTCTTGTCATCCTGCTTAGGTTCCCAACCCCTGCAATTCTAGTTTATACCCATTTCAACCACATTAGCAAATATTTGAGACCATTTCAATCCTGTCTATGTGTAACCTGCCCAATTTGTATTGGTCCCACCTCCCTCAGAGGTCCCAATGGCCAAGGAATCTGAAACCCTCCCCCTTGCACCATCTTACCAGCCACGTATTCAACTGTGTTATCCTGCCATCTCTACTCTGTAGCACTGGTAGTAATCCCAAGATTGCTACCTTTGAAGTCTTGCTTTTCAACTTGCTTCCTAACTTCCTACATTCAGCTTTTAGTTTGGCCTTCCTTCTTTTTAAAGCTATGTCATTGGTACCGATGTGTACCACAACCACTGGCTGTTCTCCAACCCTTGCTAGAATCTTCTATAGCCGCTTTAAGGCATCCTTGTCCCTAGCATTAGGTAGACCGCATACCATCCTGGAGACTTGTTTGCAGCCACAGAAATGCCTATCTGTTTCCCTTACAATTGAATTCTTTATAACATCTGCATTCCTACACTTTCGCTTTGTATCCCATGAGGCAGAGCCAACCGTTGTGCAACAAACTTGGCTGTTACTTGTTTCCCCTGAGAGGCTATTCCCCCCAGCAGTATCGAAATGATATCTGTTTTGCAGGGGAGTAGCCACAGGAGTTCCTGCATTACCTGCCTAATCCTGTTACTCTCCCTGGTGGTCAGCCATTCCCTTTCTGCCTGTGGAGCCTTAACTTGCAGTGTGACTACCTCTCTGTATGTGCTATCCATGATACATTCAACTTCGCTGATGCTCCCCAGTGACCCCAGCTGTCACTGCAGCTTCAAAACCTGGACTTCCAGGACCTCAACTGGAGACACTTTCTGCATATATTCTGGCCCCGGTTTCCACATAGATCAGGAGGAGTAGACCATAGTTATGAGCTCTCCTACTTATCCCTTTGGATTGAACTTTAAAGGTCTCTTAAAGATCAAATAATATCAATTAGTTTTGGGTTGTTCTTCTTTTGACCTTTTGAAAACAGAACATAACCCTTAAAAACAATAAACCACAAAATTAAGACTTTACAAACTACAAGCAATGTTAGTAGTACAAATGCCCACCGTCTGAACTCACCCAATCAGCAGTTTCCACTTGCCCAGTGACACCTTTGAAATCTGGTGTAACCTTAGAGCTCTGCCACTGGATGGGGGTGCTCCTTTGAAAGTGTTACCACAACTCTACTTGGCAAATTTGCTCTCTCTCTACCCTCTGGCACTCAGTACTATGTGTTCCTTAAGATCACTGTTTCCCCTTATGCCCCAAATTCACTAACACCTCTTCTACTAAAAAGCAGAAATATACATTAATGAAAGAAAAGGAGGGCCTGATCACCACCTCCCTGTTTAACCAATCTCCAGTTTCACTATGAAGCAACAAAGCCGCGCTGCAGTGCAGACAATGCAGCGCTGAACAAGGTCCCCCATTATGGCCCCTAATTCAAAGACTCCTGAAACTGAATTAAACTGGGTTTTTAATAAACCAGCTTCAACTGTGTACCCGTAAAGTCTTTCAGTTCTTTATTCCTGAATGATTGTGTTGTAAAGTTAAGATAACCCATAAAGTAGGTTGTTACGCTAATTAAGAGTCATAGAATCATACAGTAGGAAACAGATCCTTTATCCAAACTTGTCTATGCAACCAGGTTTCTTGAACTAAACTAGCCCCATTTGCCTGAATTTGGCCCATATCCCTCTAAACCTTTCCTATTCATATACCTGTCCAAATATCTTTCAATGTTGTAATTGTACTCGCCTCTAACACTTCTTCTGGTGACTCGTTCGAAATACCTACCACCTTCTGCGTGAAAAATTTGCCCCTCTGGTCCCTTTGAAATTTTTGTCCCTCTTGCCTTAAGCCTATACCATTTAGTTTTGGACTCCCCCCTCCCCCCCCACCTAGGGAAAAAGCCTTGGCTATTCACTTTATTTGTGTCCCTCGTGATTTTATAAACCTCTATAAGGTCACCCCTTGGCCTCCTACGCTTCAGGGAAAAATGTCCCAGCCTATCCAGCCTCTCCTTATAACTCAAACCCTCCAGTTTTGGTAACATCTTTGTTAATCTCGTTTTTGCACACTTTCCAGTTTAATAGCACGCTTCCTATCGCATGGCGACCAGAATTGCATGCTGTACTCCAAATGTGGCCTTACCAATGTCTTGTACAGCCATAACATGACGTCCCAACTCCTGTATTCAGTGCTCTTATCAATGAAGGCAAGCATGCCAAAAGCCGCCTTCACCACCCTGTCAGCCTGTGATACCACATAGTAACTATGTACCTACACCACTCTCTGTTTGACAACACTCCCCAGGGCCCTATCATTAACTGTGTAAGTCTTGCTGTGGTTCGTCTTACCAAAATTCAACACCTTGTGTTTATCTAAATTAAACTCCATCTGTTGTTCATCAGCCCACTGGCCCAGTTGATCAAGATCCCATTGTACTCTTAGATAACCTTCTTCACTGTCACTATGCCATCAATTTTGGTGTCATCTGCAAACTTACTAATGTCAGATGAATCCTTTATATATAAAAGGCAATCTATTTGAGAAAGCTTTGTACAGTACCTCATTATTGGTAACTACTGTAGTATTTATTTACAGCAATAAATTTTAGTGTGTCACATGCGATGTATTTTTCTTTTTTTCAGCTTGATATTCATTCTTGGATGTATTGAAAATCACAGCCTAACTAATGGGTACTTCACCTTATCTATCTTGTTTTTAAGGTTGAAAATTTAAAAAAGACTGTTTATGAACTTGAAGAGAAATTACATAGTGAAATAAAACTAAAGGATGAATTGGAACAAAAATGCAGGTAAGGCACCATCTCAAACTGTCCTTTCATTAGTCCATTGGAGCCCCCAATAATTTATTTAACTCTGCTTTTGGTTTGCAGCTCAAAACTTATACTAATAACAGAGATGCACATCATTTCTGAAACTACATTATGGTTAAGGGTGCTCTTGCAGGTAGTGGGCACAAATGTGCATGTTATGCTTTCCGTTTATTACAATGTCAATGGTTTTGTTTTTAGGTCAGCAAACACAAAGTTAGAAAAAATAACAAAGGAACTGGATGATGAGGTAATTTGTCTTGTATTCGTATTTGTTTACAATTTGTTCTAATTCCTATACAAGCATTGTTATTATGTTTACACAAGAACATAACATTTAAGTATTGTTGAAAAAAACAGACATTTTGTCCAAGCTTTCCATGTTGCACCCATCAGAACAATTCACAAGAAATACCAAAATCTTGAAACAAACACAGTGAATGAACATGTTCTTTCTGTCTGCAAATAATAGTGTCTTGTGAATTAAACTAATAAAATGGGTGCCAATCAATCTCTGGTTCATTTCTCCGGGCAATGCCTTGATCAGTTAGTCCACCTGCCAATTTAAAAGTTAAATAAAGCCTGAGAGTTGTCAGTCATCATTAACTGTACATTCTTTAAAGCAATGGCTCTACCAATAGGAATCTAATTGTCAACCAATTGGCTTGCCTATCTCATTAGCTAAGTATAAGTATTGTTTTCACTTGACTTTGCTGTTTCTTGCAAATTGTCCTGATGAGTGCAAGATGAAAAACTTCACAGAAGTGTGTCTTTTTTCAGCAGTACTAAAGCTTTGTGCTCCCAAATGACTGTCAACATAATATTCCAAGTTCATAAAATGTTAAAATATTTCTGTTTGTACGTTGAACATTTTAAAATGTTAGTTTGTGTTTCTGAAAAAGTGTATGAATTGTGAACAATTATCAGAAATTTTCACCAGTATGATACAATACTTATGGATCAAGATTTCTTTCTAATTTAAAACTATTGCATCCAAAATATGACAAAACTGAGGTTTAGAGATATTTGCTGGAGATTGGGTATGTTTCAGTAATGAACAATATATGAATTCTATTCCAGTTACAAAATATGTTGTATCAAAATTTGAAATTGAAACATTTTAAAATTCACATACTATAGTTTATCTGCATTTTGTTTAATGTAAAAGAAATTTTAAAAATTCATTGAGCATCACCAGTATCACATGAAACTGGCAAGTAGGTAAGTTTAGGTTTTTAGATTGATAAGGACTCACGTTGCTGAAATATCACAGCAAGTTTTTGAGTGCAGTATTTTTAGTGTAAACAGATTTATCAGAAATCTCGTAGTGAAGGACTCGCTCAGAAGTAGTAAAGTTGGAGGGAGAACAACTCCAGTCTCAAACCAGAGTCCTCAACTTAAAATAAGGTCAATCTGATATTTTCTTTTGTTTATAGAAAATGTTTCTCGATTGAGATTTTGTCTTTTTCTGCAGGTTAGTGCACAAAAATGTTTAGAGGTTAATGTGTCTCAGCTTGAAAAGGAAAAAATTATGCTACAGCACAAAATCAATGAATACCAAAGGAAAGTGGAGCAAGAGGCTGAAAAGAGACGGAACTTGGAAAATGAGGGTGAGTTCAGTGCGTTTTTTTTCTTCAAGTGTGAGGCTGGAGTTTCTCTAAATAGTTATTATGACATATGGGTAATGAATTGTAGGGAACTTGGTATTCTGGAAGAAAAGGTAAACAGGGTGGTCAGCTTTTTTAATAAAGGAGGATATCACTGTAGTGGTATGAAGTCATATAGGTGCAATAGATTATGATGTGGAAACAAGGAATATCAAGGGAAAGACATGAGAGGGAGCCCATCTGTAGGCCTCCAACAAGTTGCCTTGTTGTCTAACAAAGTGTAGATCATAGGATAATGAAAGCATGTGAGAAGGGCACTACCATTGTCATTTGTGGTATTAATCTGCATATTATCTGTACAAATCAAATGGGCAAGGGTAACTTGGAAGTCACATTTGTAGAGTACATTAGGGATTTGTTTTAGAGCAGTATGTTGCTCAACCTACCAAGGAGCAGGCTATTTAAAATTTGGTGATGTGTAATGAGGCAGGATTTATAAAAGATCTCACAATGAAGGATTCTCTCAGAAGTGGCAATCTCAACATGGTAGAATTTCAAATTCAGTTTGAGGGAGGGCAACTCCGGTCTCAAACCAGTGTCCTCAACTTAGGTAAGGGCAATTACAGAGGACATACAGGGCAATTCAGCAGAGGGCGGCGATGAAGCTGATTGGCAGTTGGGGCGAAGATTTGCATTGGCACAGTCACCAGCAGGAGAAGGAGGACCTCAGCAAGACACCTTCCAAGTTTGAGTGAGTAAGAGCGTTCAGCAGAGGGTGACAACGACTCTGGCAGTTAAGGCGAAGATTTGCATTGGCATAGTCACCACTACCAAACAGCGGTCTGTGCAAGAAGTATTATCAAACACTATTGGAGTGTTTCCCTCCCTCCCTCCCTCCCTCCCTCTGACCAACAGAAAATAGTCACTGTGAAGCCTGCAGTCGTCAGCAGCAGCAGAGTGAGTATAAACCTACTGGGGCACATTGTAGCTGTGAGAAAAAGCTGGAGTGATGTCACAGGGAGACTGCAACCTGATTCACTGGTAGGAAATCTGCACTTAATTTGAAAAAGAACACAGCCAAGAAGTATCAATAAAATTAATTAACTCAATAAAGTAATCAACTAAGTAGAAATGGCTAGACAGATGAGGTGTTGCAGCTGTATGATGTGGGAGCTGGCAGGTCCCATTGTGAACGGCAGTGACCACATCTGTAGCAAGTGTTGGTTGTTTGAGGAACTTTGGCTCAGAGTTGATGAGCTGGAATCCGAGCTTCAAACACTGTGGTTCATCGGAGAGGGGGACAAGCACCTGGACGCTGTGTTTCAGGAGGCAGTCACACCTGGTAGATTAAGTACTTCAAATTTGGTCAATGGCCAGGGACAGCAGGGAGTGACTGCAAGTGAGGCAGGTAGCGGGATCCTGCATTCAGGAACAGAGGAGCCTCAGCTCTTGACTTGTCCAACAGGTACGAGGTACTTGCTCCCTGTATGGATAAGGAAAGCAGCTCCATTGAGGTTGAGCCAACTGACCACTGCACTGTGGACGGGAGATATTCAAGATGGGGGGAGCAAAAAGACAAGTGGTAGTTGTACGGGATTCTATAATCAGGAGAATAGATAGTATCCTTTGTAAGCAGGATCAAGAGTCCTGCATGGTGTGTTGCCTGCCCGGTGCCAGGGTAAGGGATATGTCTGACTGGCTTGAAAGGATACTGGAGAGGGAGAGGGAGGATCCAGTTGTTGTGGCCCACGTCGGAACAAACAGCATAGACAAGACGAGGAAAGAGGACCTGTTCAGGGATTATCAAGAGCAAGGAATGAAATTAAAGACCAGGCCCTCAAGGGTTATAATCTCCGGATTACTACCCGAGTCACGTACAAATTGGCATAGAGACACGAGAATAAGGGAAATAAACACGTAGCTAAAAGAGTGGTGCGGGAAAGAAGGGTTCCATTTCAGGATTCGCTAGAGTCAGGGAGGGTCCCAGAGGAATGGAAAATTACTAATGTGACACCTCTGTTTAAAAAGGGAGTAAGGCAAAAGACGGAAAATTACAGGCTGATTAGCCTAACCTCGGTTGTGGGTAAGATTTTAGCGTCCATTGTGAAGAATAAGATTTCTGAATACTTGGAAATACATGGTAAAATAGGGCAATGTCACCATGGCTTTTTAAGGGGTGGTCATGCCTGACAACTCTGTTAGAATTCTTTGAGGAAATAATGCGCAGGTTAGACCAAGGGGAGCCAATTGATGTTCTGTATCTGGGCTTCAAGAAGGCCTTTGACAAGGTGCCGCACAGGAGGCTGCTGAGTAAAATAAGGGCCCAGGGTGTTAGAGGCAAGGTGCTAGCATGGATAGAAGATTGGCTGTCTGGCAGAAAGCAGAGAGTGGGGGTTAAAATGGCCTTTCTCAGGATGGCAGCTGGTGAGAAGTGGTGTTCCGCAAGGGTCAGTGCTGAGACCACAACTTTTCACTTTAAACATTAATGATCTAGATGAAGGAACTGAGGGCATTCTGGCTAAGTTTACAGACGATATAAAGGTAAGTTGTGGGACACGTAGTACTATGGACATGGGGAGGCTGCAGAAGCATTTGGACAGGTTAGGAGAGTGGGCAAAGAAGTGGTAGATGGAATACAACGTGGGAAAGAGTGAGGTCATGCACTTTGTTAAGAAGAATAGAGGTATGGACTATTTTCTAAATGGGAAGAAAATTCAGAAGTCTGAAATGCAAAGAGACTTGGGAGTCCTAGTCCAGGATTCTCTCAAGGTAAACTTGCAGGTTGAGTCAGTAGTTAGAAAGGCAAATGCAACTTTGGCATTTATTTTGAGAGAACTGGAATATAAAAACAGAGATGTACTTCTGAGGCTCTATAAGGCTCTGTTCAGGCCACATTTGGAGTATTGTGCGCAGCTTTGGGCCCCAAATCTCAGGAAAGAGATACTAGCCCTGGAGCGGGTTCAGAGGAGGTTCACGAGAATGGTCCCAGGAATGAAAAGCTTAACATATGAGGAACTTTGGAGGACTCTGGGTGTGTACTCGATGGAGTTTAGAAGGATGTGTCATGGGTCTAATTGAAACTTACAGAATACTGAATGGTCTGGACAGAGTGGATGTTGGGAAGATGTTTCCATTGGTCGAAGAGACTACGACCCGAGGGCACAGCCTTAGAATAAAGGGAAGACCTTTTAGAACAGAGATAAGGAGAAACTTCTTCAGCCAGAGAGTGGTGAATCTATGGAATTCACTGCCACAGCGGTCTGTGAAGGCCAGGTCATTGAGTAGGTTTAAGATGGAGATAGATAGGTTCTTGATTGTCAAGGGGAATCAAAGATTATAGAGGGAAGGCGGGAGAATGGGGTTGAGAAACTTATCAGCCATGATTGAATGGCGGAGCAGACTCGATGGGCTGAATGGCCTAATTTCTGCTCCTATGTCTTTCAGTCTTATGGAATGAAGAATGAAGTGGGGTGGGAAGATAGACTAAAGGGAAGTTCAGTCAATCAACAATGGCAGACATTTAAGCAGATATTTAAAAATGCTCAGCAAAAATGTATTCTGATCAAAAATGACTCTGAGAAAGATGAACCACCCATAGCTAATAAAAGCAGTCATGAAGTGTATCCAGTCAAAAACTAAGGCATACAAATTGGCATAAACTAATGGTTAGCCAGAGGGCTGGGATTTTGTTTTAGGAACCAGGAACAGATAATTAAAAAGTTATCAACTGGGGAGAAAATTGATTATGAAAATAAATTGGCAAGAAACTTAAACAGCTAAAATTTCCACAGGTGTCTAGAAAATGTGTAGCTGAAGTGAGTGTTAGATCCTTGGAGGATGTGACTGAGAAATTGATAACAGCAAACACAGAAATGACAGATAATTTAAACCAATGTTTTGCATTGATCTTCATGATGGAGGATACAATAAACATCCCAAAGATATCAGATAAGCAAGATACTAATGGGAGGAAAGCTCTTGTAGCAGATTTTATCTCAAGGGACAAAAATGTTTGATACTAATGGAATTGAAGACAGACATGACGCCTATATCCAAGGGTTTTAAACGAAGTGCTTCCATCAATAGTGTTGCTATTGGTTGATATATTCTAGAACTCAGTAGATTCCAGAGGGATCCAGCAAATTCAAAGCTAACGGTGTGATGAGCCTATTCAAGAAGGGAGGGAGACAGAAAGCAGGAAACTATGGGCCAGTTAGCCTAACATTTGTCATTGGGCTAATGCTGAGTCTGTTATTAAGGAAGAAATAGCGGAACATTTAGAAAAGTTTAGATGAATTAGACAGAGTCAGCATAGTTTTGTGAAAGAGAAATCATGTTGGCCAAATTTATGGTAGAACAAACAGATTTGCTAAAAGGGAACTAACAGATGGATGTCCAGAAGGTAGTTGACAAGGCACCATATAAAAAGTTATTACACAAGCCAGGAGCTCACAGTGTTGGAGGTAATGTCTTTATGTGGATCGAGGATTGGTTAAACACAGAAAACCGAGGGTTGGGATTATTGCACCTTTGTCAGGTTGGAAAAATGTAATTGGAGGGTGCCACAAGGATCAGTTCTAGGAAATCAATCATTTATGATTGCTATTAATGACAGAGGAGGGGCATTGTAACTGTGCATGTTTAGTCTGCTTCTTTAAAGCACTTCCTGTTGCCTTGCTCATTACCTTAACCAAGCTTCACTTGCTCTTGCCCAGTGTCTTTTACAAACCCTTTGTTTCCTCCCATGCCCTTACACTCTTGTTGTTTCTTGCTCACAGGCCCTCACTCAAGCTCTTGCTTAAGGACTTGGAGAGGAAGAGCAAGAGGAAATCAGTGAATGGTGTGGCTTCTGATTGGAATGAGGGGTAGTGAATGAGGTGGTGACAGAGCTAGTTTGTGGGAGAGAGCAAAGGGGGATTGGAGATTAAAACGGCGAGTGGAAGAACATGACGGAGAGGGAAGTGGCGAGGGAGTCAAAAGATGGGTACAAAGCTAGAGGGAACAAAAACAGTAAAAAGCTCAGCAAGAGGGACAGCAAGTAAGGGGCAGTGAGGTGTCCAGCAGATAGAAGTAGTAAGTGCAAGAAATGATGGGGTTGGGAGGGGGAAGCATCAAGTGAGAGACGGATCTGGAGATGGGAAGCACTGAGTGGGGTGTAAATGTGAAGAAGAATTTTGGGTCAATTAAGTTGAAGAAACACTTTGGTTTTTAATGCAAAAATTATAGGTCAGGCACGTAAAGCATGTCATTACATGTTTTCATATAGAAAAATGATTTTCATTTAGCACATTTTGTTTGGCACACTGTTGTTTTGGAAAACCTAATTACAATACTTCTAACAATGTAGATGTCCAATTCAGGTACAATAAAAGAGGGTTCTCAGAATACAAGTGCAAGTCACAAAACCTGGCAATAGACAAAAATAATGATATTTTAAAGAAAACTCATATAAGCAATTAGTGTGTTATTAATGGGAAATTGAATTGAGCAATAGAAAATTTATGCCAAGCTTGTACAGAATTTGGTTAGGCCATCTTGCACCACGACCAAGAACACCTATTTCATCTCTGTAACCTTCCAAATATTTTCTCTGTTTCATCTGCTCCTGAAATCTGCATCTATGACTTGGATATCTCTAGACTTTGCTTTTTCCAATCACTCCTGCTTGCCGCCCACATTTTATCTTCTATATACTTCAGTTTATCCAAAATCCAATGACTGTTGACCTTAACTCTCAGAAAGACTGTTTCACACAACTTTGCTCACTGACTGACATTTTACTCCAGGTTAACTAATGCATAAGTATCTAAAGTTTCATGTTGTATACAAGTTCCCTCCCCATTGGCCTTTCCTCTCTCTATTTCTGTAATCTCTAGCCCTCCACACTCTGAGATGACTGCATTTTTCCAATTCTAGTCTCTCTGACGTCCTTGATTTAAATTTTTCTACTGTTGGTGGCCATGCCTTCAGCTGCCTAGTCTCTCTGCTTTTCTTCTCCTCTTTGCTTCTTTAAGTTGCTCCTTACAATCCACCCTTTGACTGAACTTTTGTGTAATTTCCATAATATATGGCTCAGTATCAAATTTTGCTTTTCATCATCCCTGCAAAGAACCTTGGGATGTTTATTTCATTAAGACACAATACAAATACAAGTTGTTGAGTGCCAGTGCCTCTACAGCATACTGGTTTTGATTTTTCACATTTGTTGGTTAGACAAAGAACAAAGAAAATTACCACACAGGAACAGACCCTTCGGCCCTCCAAGCCTGCACTGGCATACTGCCCGTCACCACTAAAACCCCCTACCCTTCCAGGGACTGTATCTCTCTATTCCCATCCTATTCATGTATTTGTCAAGCTGCCCTTTAAAAGTCACTATCGTATCTGCTTCCACTACCTCTCCCGGCAGTGAGTTCCAGGCACCCACCACCCTCTCTGTAAAAAAAAAAATTTGCCTGATACATCACCTTTAAACCTTGCCCTTCACACCTTAAACCTATGACCCCGATAACTGACTCTTCCACCCTGGGAATAAGCTTCTGACTGTCTGCTCTGTTTATGCCGTTCGTAATCTTGTAGACCTCTATCAGGTCGCCCTTCAACCTCTGTCGTTCCAGTGAGAACAACCCAAGTTTCTCCAACCTGTCCTCATAGCTAATGCCCTCCATACCAGGCAACATCTTGGTAAACCTTCTCTGTACCCTATTCAAAGCCGCCACATCTTTCTGGTAGTGTGGCAACCAGAATTGGGCACAATATTCAAAATGCGGCCTAATTAAGGTTCTATAAAGCTGCAACATTACCTGCCAATTTTTAAACTCGGTGCCCCGGCCGATGAAGGCAAGCATGCCGTAGACCTTGTTGACTACCTTCTCCACCTGTGTTGCCACTTTCAGTGACCTGTGTACCTGTACACCCAGATCCCTCTGCCTTTCAGTACTCTTAAGGATCCTGCCATGTACGGTATATTTTCCATCTGGATGAGACCTTCCAAAATGCATTACCTCACATTTTTCTGGATTAAACTCCGTCTGCCGTCTCTCTGCCCAAGTCACCAACCAATCTATATCTAGCTATATCCTTTGACAGTCCTCATCACTATCCGCAATTCCACCAACCTTTGTGTCATCGGCGAACTTGCTAATGAGACCAGTTACATTTTCCTCCAAATCATTTTATATGTTACAAATAGCAAAGGTCCCAACACTGATCCCTGAGGAACATCACTAGTCATAGCCCTCCATTCAGAAATGCACTTTTCCACTGCTACCCACTGTCTTCTATGACCGAGCCAGTTTTTTCATCCATCTTGCAAGCTGACCTCAGACCCCGTGCGACTTTACCTTCTGTATCAGCTTGCCATGAGGGACCTTGTTGAATCCCTTACTGAAGTCCATGTAGACAACATCCACTGCCCTATCCTCATCGATCATCTTCGTCACTTCCTCAAAAAGCGCAACCAAGTTAGTGAGATGTGACCTGCCCTTCACAAAACCATGTTGCCTCTCGCTAATATGCCCCCTTATTTCCAAGTGGGATTAAATCCTGTCTCAAAGAATCCTTTCCAATAATTTCCCTACCACTGATGTAAGGCTCACTGGCCTGTAATTAGCTGGATTACCTTACCACCCTCCTTAAACAAAGGAACAACATTGGCTATTCTCCAATCCTCTGGGAGCTCACTGTAGCCAGTGAGGATACAAAGATTTCCCTCAAGGCCCCAGCAATTTCCTCCCTTGCCTCTCTCAGTATTCTGGAGTATATCCCATCAGGCCCTGGGGACTTGTCTACCTTAATGTTTTTCAATACCCCCTAAACCACCTTCCTTTTGATCTCAACATGACCCAAACTATCCACACACCCTTCCTCAGATTCAACATCCACCAAGCCCTTCTCTATGGTGAATACTCATTTAATACCTCGCCAATTTCCTCTGGCTCCACACACAAATTCCCTTCCCTGTTCCTGAGTGGGCCAACCCTCTCCCTGGCTACCCTTTTGCTCTTTATATATGTATAATAAGTCTTGGGATTGGCCAATGAGTTTTCATGACCCCTTTTAGCCCTCCTGACTCCTTGCTTAAGTTTCTTTCGACTTCCTTGTATTCCACCCTTGCTTCGTGTGTTCCCAGCCTCCTAGCCTTGATAAATGCTTACTTTTTCTTTTTGATTCGGCTCATAATATCTCTCGTTATCCAAGTACAGAATTATGTAGCATGTAGAAGGCCCTTTCGTATTTCAGGTCCAAAATATGTCATGTTAGAAACTTTATTAACATTTGCACCTATTAGAAATTCATTTAATAGAAAATCCCTTACACAATGGTCTATATTTCATTGATTGGGTTGTAATTTTTGATTTGTTTTTCCCTGTAGTATCTACACTAAAGGAGCAACTTGAGGACTTAAAGAAAATGAATCAGAATTCTCACATTTCAAACGAGAAAATAGTTCAGTTACAAAAACAAGTAAGTTCTAAACCCATATACTGAAGTTTTTCAACATAAAATAAAGCAAGATACGACTGAAAAATGTAATTCTATTGTTCGTAGTTAGAAGAAGCGAATGCTCTGCTGCGATCTGAATCTGACACAGCAGCGAGGTTACGGAGGAACCAAACTGACTTAACAAAGACCATGAGCCAATTAGAGATTGTAAATAGTGAACTGCAGGAGAGAAACCGAGTTTTAGAAAATGCCAAACTACAGCTGGAGAAGGATATTATCCAGCATCAATCTGCTTTGGAATCTGAAAGAAGAGTTCGCAACCAGGGCTCAGAGATGATCAATGATTTGCAAGGTAATTAATATTTGGAAATTGATATTTGTTAAGGATATCTAGCCATCTGTGATCTTTGGACTGTTCTCTTCCTGAATGCAAGTAGGGAAATTTGTCTCCTCTTCCTCTGGTTTCCTTCCAGGAATAATTATTGTTTGATCAGCACCATAGTGGCAGTGCGGAACTCGTTGAAGTAGCATGCTCAATCAATCTGTAGTGTTGCTTTTTTTAATTAAACCTATTTTTCTAACTAGCCTGTTCAGAGACGTTATTACATACCTCTGGAGCAGGTGGGACTTGAACCCAGATCTCCTCGTCCAGGGGTATTGGCACCTCTGTGCCACAAGAACCTGGTATTCCCAGGCAGCCTCCTATCCAAATACCAATCAGGCCTGAGTCTGCTTAACTTCTGAGATCAGACAAGATTGAACGTTTTCACATTAGTATGGCAGTAGGTTTGTTTCTTTCTGGAAGGAACATGCTGTGGCGACCGTGGAGGTCGCTGTCCCAGGTTTTGCTCGTAGAGGAAAGTACCAAATTTCCACAGATGTGTCAGTGGAGATTTCCCTTTGACCTTCAGCTTCAGAGTGGTATCCCTTGTTCTGTGAACTTCAAAGCTTTTTAGAATCCCTGGAGTGCAGAAAGAGGCCATTAGGCCCATTGGGTCTGTGCCAACCCACCAAGGAGCATCCCATTCAGACCCAGTCCCCTTCCCTATCCCTGTAACCCTGCATGGTTATATGGCTAATCCACCTAACTTGTCCATCCCTAGTCACTACGGACAATTTAGCTTGGCCAATCAATCTAACGTGCATGTCTTTAGACTGTGGGAGGAAACTGGATCTCTTGGTGGAAATTCATGCAGAAACGAGGAGCACGTATGAACTCCATACAGTCACCCAGGGCTGGAATCAAGCCAAGGTTCCTGGTGCTGTGAGGCAGCAGTGCTAACCACTGAGCCACCATGCTTTCTGACGAACTAAAATGAAAATCCTTGTGGAAACACGAATGCTGCAAAATTGGGATCTACAGTGCTAATTTGGTTACTACAGGTGCTGTTTTGGGACCAAAATGCTGCTTCTCGTACATATACACTTTTGGGGCATGTCATGCCTTGTTGGGTGTTAGCATGTGCACAATAACTGTGATAGAAACAGTTAAGGCAAGCAGATCATGATGCGTTCACTGATTTAATGGCAGTGGTATCCTGTCCTTTTAAACTTCAGTGCTCCAGATTATGCGTTCTCTTAACCTTACATGGTTGAATAATCATTCAACGGTGGGAAGACATTTTATCTAATCCATTTAAAAGAATTATCAACTGTTTACACATTAATTGCAGGTTAATATATGCTATCTGTTGCTCAGATTCCATCATATGTTGATGTTTTGTGTAGGTTAAAGTTGTAGAAGCTTTACTGACTTGAAGACATAGGGTCCTACCCATTGCTCTCCGACATTCATGCAGTTCTATTACAGTTCAGCATGATTTGGCAAAGGAACAAAGGGCATGCAGAGCAGGGCAGGCTGTTAAGAAGAGTAGATATCATGCACATTCTCTCCTAACAGGAGAGCATGTCAGTCCGGGATGTTTCTGAAGTTATTCTCCCAGTTGACGCTCAGGGAGGAACAATTAGTTGAATATCTATGCTTCAGTAAGGACAACCTATTAAAATCTCCCATCTCCTGCAACATCAAAACAGGGAAAGGTACCAATGTTATTGGCTGTCAAGGTAACAGGGATGATGAACTTTTACTTGTCTGCCTTCTTTGAGATGGGAGTTGGATGTACATGCAATAACTCCACCTTGTCATTTGCTGTGGCAGAGGGATGGTCATTGGTGCCCTCTATTCATTGAGCCTTAATGAAATGTTGTTCTCTTTGCTAGAGGAACACCTATATATAACATATATAACTAGGATTCTAGGCTATCCCATGGTAAACTTTGTTTTCCAGGCAGCATAGATCATCTGTGCCTTACTCTGAAACCAGCTGGGGGTATGACCATATATCGAGAATCATGCAGTTCAATGTTTGATACCCTGCCAGCAATCAGGATGTCTTCACTCTTTGGTAGTTCACTGTACCATCTGCATTTGAACCATTACAGCAAACCAAAGAGTGACTATTGGGCAATGTGCAAGCTTCTATTAGCTACTAATCAATTCCTATACATTTCTTTGCCGCTCTCATCCCTTTTTTATTGAATTTCCTCCCTACTTTCACCATTCAGCTTGATTCTCTATTGTTCCATGAAACTTAG
This sequence comes from Rhincodon typus, assembly GCF_021869965.1. NCBI lineage: Eukaryota > Metazoa > Chordata > Chondrichthyes > Orectolobiformes > Rhincodontidae > Rhincodon > Rhincodon typus. The sequence continues at coordinate 73,369,041 of NC_063335.1, read as the reverse complement.
ATTTCATAAAATATCATTTTCAGTCTTGTTTTAGCTATATTATCTTTAGACATCCAGTGAATTAGAGCTTTGGATGCCCTTCCTTTCCCCTGTGGGAGTGTGTCCGTACTCTCAAATAAATGTTCCTTTAATTCCCTTCATTCAGTTACTGTTTTGTCTACCATGCTTTGGATTCCAATCCACCTGGTCCAGATTTCAACTCCCTGAAGTGGGTAGCTGTATTCCAATTGAATATTTGTATGCTTGAGTCTTCCTTGCGTTTTCCACATTTATTCTAAACCTAGTGGCATTATTATAATTGTTCCTATGAAAATACAAGTTGCTGCTCCTCAAATGCTGTTTGATTGAAACCTGCTCCACTAGCCCAGCCTCATTCACCAGAAGTAGACCCAGTATTGTTTCCTTCCTCAGTGAACTGGAAACATGCTGTTTAAGAAAGTTATTTTGAATGCATTTGAGCTATTCAACTGCCCTCTCCTGTTACATTAATAGTTTCTTAATGTTAACCAAATAAGGCTGTTTTAGGAAAAAAGAATAAATGGGTCATTTTTCGAGTGGCAGCCAATGAGGGGTACTGAGGGAATCAGTGCTTAGAACCCAGCTAGTCACAAGATATTTTAATGATGTAGATGAGAGAACTTCATATAATAACTCCACATCTGCAAATGACACAAAAGTGGGTGGGAGAATGAATGGTGAGGAAGATACAGAGATGGTTAATTGTGGTTTGGACAAGTTGGGTGAATGGACAAATGCATGACAGATGAAGTATAATGTGGATAAATGTAAGGTTATCCACTTTTGTAGCAAAAACATAAATGGGGATTAATATTTAAATGGCAATAGATCGGAAAAGGGGGAGGTGCAACAAGACCTTGGTGTTTTAGTACACCAGTTGCTAAAAGTAAACATGCACATGCAGCAGGCAGTGAAGAGGGTAAACCGTATACTTGTCATCATATTGAGAGGATTCGAGTACAGGAACAGGACTGTCTTGCTGAAACTGTACAAGGCCTTCATGAGACTGCACCTTGAGTGTTGTGTGCAGTTTTGGTCTCATTATCTGAGAAAGGATGTAATGTATAGAGTAAATCTTTTTTATTTTACAAGACAGTAGATAGTAATCATGCATCAAACCAGGTCAAGTGAGAATGGAAGCAAGTTGGAGGTGCAAAAGCAATAAAAGAAAAGGCAGGGAAGGAGGTTACATAGTAGAGGTGCTGAGGAATGGATAGAAAATGATAAACAGGAATATCAGAGTGAAACCTCGTCATCTTCCTTGCAATAAGATTAAAATCATCATTGAAATATTATACTTTATATAAATAAGGATGTAAATGAATTTATTTTAACAGCGCAGAAGAAATCTGGGCCCTGGATCTACCAGTTCTTTGCTGCAGCAATCCAGATGTTAAATCCAAACTGCAATAATTTCTTTCCAGAGCATTTTTTAATTTTCCTTTGCTTCAGTTTTTCAAAATCATTTTTCCTTTGCAAGATGTAATGGTCTTTACCCCAACAACTCGATGAATTTTCCACAGATTTATTTCCTAATCTTTCCTTGCTATTAGCTATCATTTGATGCAAACCCATTTCTAGTCCTGTAACATACAGGTTTTTTCCCTTCTTTTGGTTGAACTCGAAATTTTTTTTATAATTTTTACTCTTCAGATCTCTGGTCCTTAAGACCCGTGTTGGGATATGTTGACAGATATTATAAGTCCTGCCAGTGCTTCCCCCAAATAGCCGTTCAATTATAAAATGTGATGATGATCATCAGAATAGATTCACAACAATGTCTGATTTTGAGTACTTGTACTGGGTATTGGCTTTGTCTACATAGTCTCTGGAGTTGGGGGTGAATTTTGTTGGATTAGGCTTTTGCTGTATCCTTTATTTAATTCTCTAAGTACAATGAATAATGAGATAACGGCAATTTTCTTTTTTAGCTCGGACCACTTCTTTACAAGAAGAACTGAAAATGATTAAAATTAACCTTTCAAAAGCGGAGATGGAGAAGAAACAGGCACACGACAAGCTTAGCAACCTGGAAAAGGTAACTAATGAAGAACTTGGATAATACCTGACAAAGGATCATCAATCTGAAATGTTAATTCTATTTCTCTCTCCATTAATGTTGCCAAACCTGCTGAGCATTCCCAGCATTCCAGCTTTATTTCATACAAACTGGGCAATGCATCTGAAGTCTGGAAAAATAGAAGTTACAACTAAGTTCTTATAAAACATTTTCTTTGTCAGTTTTTTTGAAATAATAAGCTGACATAATCATTCTATGGACAGATAGGCATCAAAAATTCACTTAATTGCCTTCTTTCACATAGCAGTTTTAATTAACAATGTTAATCCCATAATTATGAAACACAAATACCTAAGTTCAGACAAAATTAATTTTTTCAATGTTCAGTACTACTCTGAATATTTCACCATCAGCGTCAATGGCAGCGTTAGATCATTCTCTACATTTTCAGTATAATTAGGTGGAATCCTGTGAAGAGGTAGCACATGTTCTTGGCACTAAGAACAAAGGAGGTAGTGAGACCCCACTTCTAAGAAGGCCATTCAGGAATTTTCCATCACTGACTTCATGAAAATTGAGGCTGGAAAGCAGCATGGTCACCACAATCCCACATTTAAATGCCTGCTAAACCTTCCTCAGTGACGAGCATATTACCCATTTTTGCAGTTTCAGTATTTGTTGAAACATTAAATATTTCATGATGAGTGACATCAGAAGCTCTTCCTTCTTGATTGAAAATAAGAAAAAAATTTGGCAATTCTACTCAACTGTTATGTTTTCTGATGCCTTTCAAGAAATGGTTAATTTTTTTTATTGTTTCCATTAAAAAAAAAAGGATTTTTGGATCAGGTTGCTCTCTCAAGGGTGCCAGTTGTACTTTAGTGTTTATGCAACAGATTGGTGGCTGTTTTTCCATCACTTGGCACCACCATGTTCACATACCTGATCTATTGCTAAATTGTATTCTGGGTCTGATTGATAATATTGGTGAAGATCACAAATGAAAGCTCCCTTAAAGAGTCTTGTACTATTAGTTGCTGTACTGATTTGTCTTGGGTACTGTTACTCTCTGTCAGATTTTTGACTGTTTGTTCTAATGTCTTCATCCTCCTCAACCCTGTGATTTCCGTTATTGAACATTAAAATGGGGTGTTTCAGGAGTTAACCGACGTGGAACAAATAAAATAAGAAAAGAAGAAAATGATGTATGAAAGAAAGTTGCGGAGCCGTATAATCAGTTGCTTGAAAGTAAGCATGCAGGCGCAGTAGTCAGCGAAGAAGGCAAATAATATTTGTGAATTTGAGTACAAGAGTAGGGATGCCTTATTGAAATTATATACAGGGCCTTGGTGAGACCACACCTGGAGTATTGTGTGCAGTGTTGGCGTCCTGATCTGAGGATGGATGTTCTGCCAATGGAGGAAGTACAACAGAGGTTTACCAGACTGATTCCTGGGATGGCAGGATTGACCCATGAAGGGAGACTGGATTTGTTAGAAGATATTCACTGGAGTTTAGGAGAAAGAGGGGTTTCTCATAGAAACCTATAAAATTCTTACTTGACAGAGTCTTCGCAGGAAGGATGTTCCCAATGACTGAAGAGTCTAGAAACAGGCCATTTGAAGATTGAGTTGAGAAGAGATTTCTTCTTCCAGTGGTGATCCTGTCACAGAAAACAGTTGAGTTAAAACATTGAGTGTTTTCCAAGAAGTCATTAGATACCTTTCCTAAGGTTAAAAGGATCAAAGTGTATGGGGTGAAAGCAGGAGTAGGGTACTGAGTTTGATGATAAGCCATGATCATATTGAATGATGAGTAGGATTGAAGGGCTGAATGGCCCGCTACTATTTTCTACATTTCTATTTACAACATCAGGGATGCAGTGTTTGCAGTGCCACAGGATCCTTTCGTAGGCCAAAATGACCTCCCTCCACCCCAGCTCCATCAGCTGCTCTCTGTGATATGCCCCTTGATGTAAAGTACCATCCCACTAAGATTGGTTGGGAATGACCACAGGACTTTGGTAGAATTTGCCAACAAACGGACAGACATTTTGCTTTCATGTATATCTAGATTTCCTAGATAATATCTGTGTGGTTTACTTGAAATTAATGTTATTTGTTTTGTTGATTGCTTTAACACTTCCAATGCTTCAACGTTTTTTCCAAAAGTGGAAGTTTTTTTAAAATTAAGTTCACAACATAGCATATGGACAATAACTGTCATCTGTATAAGATCTTACTCCTTAAATGTTGTGGACAAAAACTCCAAGTAGCAAAATGAACTTTCTATATGATCTTGCTTAAAGAAAATTACATTTGACAATGAATATCTAAAATGATGCCTTCTATATCTTGCTATGTTTATTGCTATGAGATCAGGTAGCTTTTTGTAACTATCACAAGTGGGTACCTGATAGAATCCATGAATAATTGCATTCACATGTGAGAAAGCACGTGCCTTTACTTGACACTTTCCATAGCAGTACAGTTCATGCTGATAATTCTGTGTGAACAACTGTAGAAATCTTTTCTTGTCATTTTCAGTTGCACCAAATAAAACAATGGTACCATTACTTACTTAATCTGTTATGCTTACTGTGTGTAATAATTCTGAGATTTGTTTTCACAGGAAAAGAATAATATGGAAATAGACTTGAATTACAAAAATAAGATGTTACAACAGCAGCTAGATCAAGAAATTACAGAGCACAAAGTAACTAAAGCACGATTGTTAGATGAGTATGAGTCCATAGAAGAAGCAAGATCGGTGGCCATGAACGGTTAGTATTTGCTACGATTGTTTTACATGCAAGTAAATTCAAGTACCTCAGTTTAAATCTGGGGCCAACCTCATACATTCAGCACACATCAGACTTTTCTACTCGTAAGTGAGTAAATTATTGAATTGTGTCACCCCTGACATTGATACAAATATACTGACGATAAATATCCAGAATGAAATTCATTGTTTAGTGGATTTTTTAGGCTGTCTTAATGATGAGTTTTCTTTTCCTGGTAGAATGGATCATTCAAAGTGTTAACACAGGCCAGAAAATCTTTATAGAATATTCATCAATAGTTTTGCTCTCTGGTTGTTGTTTTGAATGGTTTCAATTTTTTTACGGCATGAATGCTGAAAGATGTTAGTCATGTTAGTGTGCATTTTTTTAAAAAAAAAAATTTCAATCCACATGGTTAAGGAGAACCACCAATTCGACTGGGACAACACCAAAATCCTGGGACAAGCTAAGCAGAGGCAGGCACGGGAATTCCTAGAAGCGTGACACTCCACGAAGAAAGCCATTGATAAACGCATAGAACTCGACCCCATATACACTCCACTACGAAGGAAAACCGGAAGTGAGGCAATCCAGCTCAATAGACTCCAGAGTTTAAAAACCAGGCGGGAAAACACACCGACGCTTCATCGGAGGCTGCACTGATGATGTTACCCAGCATGGTAACGAAACGTCTGTGGAACAACAAACCAGCTCGGCGAGCCAACCAACCTCATCATCATCAAAATATGTGTATGAAGCAGCTTTGATCTGGACTGAATAAAACAATTATTTCTAGTATCAATTTACTGTTATGACTTCCTAATACAATTGTACAACTGTGAGGTCTGAAATGTCATATTTCCCACTTGTTTGGCTATTATAAATAATCAAACTATTAGCCAATTGTTGAAAAAACACTCAATCCTGCACAACCCCCACCTCAACTATTATGATTTTACTTGCAGTTGAGATTTTATGAAATTTCATTTAGTGGTTTTATTAATACAATGCATGATCTATAATCGTTTCTGGCATTTTAATGTCATGAGTCCATAACAAAATAGACATTTTAATATTTGTGTTATCTGAAAAATAATTTTATACTAATTTGTTATTGTTCAGAAATGGATAACAAGCTGAGAGAGGAGAGAATGTCCAGACAGAGAGCAGAAAATTATGCGATGGAAGTGGAGAAAAAGCTTTCTATGTCGGAAGTTGACTTAAAGCAGTTCCAACAAAAAGTGGAGCAGCTCAGTAAGCAAAAAGAGAGATTGGAAGATGAGGTAAGAGGATAAAAAAGCAATGTTTATAACCATTATGGAATTTCTTCTAAATGTGTGCCATTTAGTTTAACATTTTAATCCTACAGTAGGTATATCAGAAAAACACCATGAGGGTAAAATGTACGTTCTATATCTGTTTTAGCTGCAGAAAGCCTCAAACTTGAGCAAAGCATATAGGTAATTTTTATGAGAACTGGTACTGTTACATTACTTTCGTTTGTATGACATGCATATTGCTGTGAATTTGTTTTTAAGAATAATTTTGTGGAGCTGTTATTTTATAACTTTGTACTATTGGAGGAGGACAAGGAAGAGTTACCAGAGTTTCAAAAGAGATACAGAGTTGAATACAAACTTAAAACCCTTAGTATCTCAAGGGAAGGCATATTTAGAAACTAATTTAAATGACTTTCCACTTGTCGATAGATTCATTCATTTGGAGTTGAGTGAGGGGATTATAGATCTATTCACCAATGTCTCAAAGTGAGAGAAGTAGTAAGTTAAAAAGTGGAGTCTGAATAAGGGAGAAGGTAATGAAGTCTAAATCAGTCTTGCACTACATGTATGTGAATCTGGCTTAAGGTTGGATGTTAAATATTTGTGATTAAAACGTATTCAGAAAAGGTAGGAAAGAAAGAAAATAAGGCAAGGTAGTGCTTTTTATTAAGGAAAGCATTGCAATACTGGAGAAAGAGGGTTCAAGGGCAGATTTCACTAGACCAAAGGAATAAGAAGGGTGTATTTGCGTTGCTCAGTATATTCTGTAGACCACCAAATATTGGGAAGGGCACAAAGAAGCTGCAAGAAAATTACAGAGAGATGTTAATATTATAGAGTAGTTACAGTGGGGGACTTTAATTATCCATGTGTAGACTTGGATAGTGGTCATGGTAGAAAACCAAAGGATGGGTATTCTTTGTATTCAGGAATACAGGAATATTTCCTACAGTAGTATGTGTTCAATCCAACAAGAAAGAAAATGCTGTTAGACCCGGATCTTGGGCGTATGGTGGGCCAAGTAGAGCAAGTAACAATGGGGGAACATTGAGGGATAAGTGATCATTATATCTTAAGGTTGGGATGACAGTGGAAGATAACATTGGTCAATTCAGAGTAAGAATAAATCAATTAGTAGAGAGTGGATTTCAATGGCACAAGAATAGAGCTGGGCCAGATAGACTGAAACCAAATGTTGGTGGGAAAATTAGTAGCTGAACAATGGGTTGCCTTTGGAAAGAAGATTTTGTTTTGGGCACAGTCCAGTAATATTTTCCCAAAAGGGAAAAGTAGAACAATAACTCCAGAGCTCCCCAGGTAACAAAAGATAAAAAAAAAGTTAAAGTAGAAAAGTGTGCTTTTGACAGGTGCCAGGTATACATATACTTGAGAGTCAAACTAAATACAGAAAGTTCAGTGGGGAGATGAAAAAGCAAATAACATAACCAACAAAACTGGTAGTGAACATAAGTCATCGGTAAGTGCATCAATGATAAAAGGACCAATTAAGGACCAGAAAGGACTTTTACACATGCGGGCAAGGAACATGGCTGAAATGTTTAATTTAACATTTCGCATCTGTCTTTACCTGTCTTTATGTGTGAGGCAAATGCTTCTGGGCCGTGGAGAAAGAGGAAGATATTCAGTCATTAGTCAAGTTTAGAACTGGAATAGTAAGTATAGCATAAGCTGTCAGTGACTTGGCACAGGAGTCGTAAACTATACGTAAAGGAGCAGAAGTAGCCCATGCAGCCCCTCATGTCTCATCCACCATTCAAGAACATCATAACTGATTTGACTGTCCTCAAATCCACTTTCCTGTCTTTTCCTCATAATCCTTGATTCCCTTACTGATTAAATTCTGTCTCTCTCAGCCTTGAATATACTTAACAACCCAACTTCTACAACCTGCTGTGGTAAAGAATTCCACAGATTCACAACCACCAAGAGAAGAAATTCATGCTCAACTCATTGTTAAATGAGTAGTCCATTATTCTATCAGGGATAGTAGGAACTGCAGATGCTGGAGAATCTGAGATAACAAGGTGTAGAGCTGGATGAACACAGCAGGCCAAGCAGCATC
>NC_063335.1:73148800-73360458 GCF_021869965.1 Rhincodon typus | reverse complement strand
CCAAGCAGCATCAGAGGAGCAGGAACGCTGACGTTTCGGGCCTAGACCCTTCATCCCGAAACGTCAGCCTTCGTGCTCCTACGATGCTGCTTGGCCTGCTGTGTTCATCCAGCTCTACACCTTGTTAGTCCATTATTCTAACCAGTTTCTGGAATTAGAATTCCTACAGTGTGGAAGCAGACCATTCAGCCCATCGAGTCCACACCAACCCTCCAAAGAGCATCCCACCCAGACCAACATCCCCGCCCCACCTCTAACCCTGTAACCCTGCATTTTCCAATGGCCTGGACACAATTCTGTATTATGCTGGTCCTAGACTCTCCAACAAAGGGAAGCAGACTTTCTGCAATTGTCCTGTCAAGTTCCCTAAGAATCTTATATGTTTCAGTAAGGTTGCTTATCATTCTTCTGAACGTCATGGGTACAGGCCTTGCCTACTCAATTTCTCCTCATATGACAGTCCTTTCTTACACATGATCAAACTAATGAGCGTCGTCTGGACTGCCTCCAGTGCCAGTCTGTCTTTTAGATAAAGGAATCGAAACCTTTCACAACATTCCAGCTGTTGTCTAACTTGTGCCTTGGTTAGTTTTAACAAGATCTCTTTATTGTTATAATCCATTCCCATTGAAATAAAAGGCAACATTGCATTTGCCTTCTTTATTACCTGCTGAATATATATGCTAGCTTTTTGTGATTTATGCATGAAGACTCCCAAATCCCTTTGTGCTTTCGCTTTCTGCAGTCTTTATTCATTTAAATAATATTCACTTCCTCTATTCTTCTGATCAAAGTGCATGACCACTCATTTTCCCACATTATAATCCATTTGCCAAGTTTTTGCTTAACCTGTCTGCTTTCTCTCTGCAGACTCTTTTTGTCATCCTCACCACTTGCCCTCCCATCTATTTTTGTGTCATCTGCAAACTTGGCTATAGTACATTAACTTCCCTCAACCAAGTTATTAACATATATTGTAAATCATTGTGGTTCCAGCATTAGCGACACCCCACTAGTTACAGGTTGCCATGCCTTTCTGAAAATACCCTCGCTCTGCCATCTCAACTCTCTGTTTTCTATTGGTTAGCCAGTCCTCTACCAATGAGTTCTTACCTTTTTCATTAGGCTAATGTGTGGTAACTTATCAAACATTTTCTGGAAATCCTTGCATCTATTGCTTTCTATTTATCTATACTGCTTGTTACCTCCCCAAAGAATTCTAATAAATTTGCCAGGCATGATTATTTCCCCTATCATGCTGATTCTGCTTGATCATATTATGTGTTTTTAAATGCTCTGCTATTACATCATTCATAATAGACTCTTAATATTTTCTCAATAATAGATGTTAAGCTCAGTACCCTACACTTGTCTGTTTTTTCTCACCATTCCTTACTTAAAAGGTGCTGACTTGGCAGTTTTCCAGTCTGCTGAGACTTTCCCAGAATCTCAGGATTCTTGCAAGATTACATTCAATGATCCACTATCTCAGTTGTAAAAGTGGAAATTGCAGCAGCATTGGCTATAATCTTCCAATCTTCCAATCTTCCACAAATTCCAGAGTGGGGCTGAAGAATTGTAAACATTATGCCCTTGTTCACAAAAGATTGTAAGGATAGACCTAGCAGTTATAGACGAGTCAGTTTAACTTTGGTGGTGGGAAGTTTCAAGAAACAATAATTGGGGATAGCATGAAGAGAAACATGGAAAATTATTGGTTAACCATGCTGATGGAAAATCATGATTATTTGCTGGAGTATTTTGAAAATCTAAAAGAGAAGGCTGATGCAGGTAATGCTGTTGATGTGTGTATGGATTTCTGGCCTCAATAACTATGACGTGCTTTGAGAAGTTTGCCATGGCTCCTATCAACTCTAGACTCCCAATGTGCCTTTGATTCCTTGCAGTTTGCCTACTGTCACAACAGTTCCACCGCAGACTCCATCTCCATGGCTCTACACTCATCCCTGAACATCTGGATAATAAGGGTACTTTTGTCAGGCTCCTACTTATTGATTACAGTTCTGCCTTCAAAACTATAATTCCAAATAAACTAATCTCCAAACTCCGAGACCTAGGTCTCTGCTCTACCCTCTGTAACTGAATCCTTGACTTCCTGACTCTCAGACTGCAATCAGTGAGAATAGGTAACATCACCACTTCCATGATAATACACAACGCCGGCACCCCGCAAGGCTGCATACTCAGCCCCCTACTATACTCGTGTTCACTCATACAGGGAAGAGATAGAATGCTTGGTGGCATGGTGTAAAAATAACAATCTCTGCCTTAATGTCAACAAAACAAAAGAGTTGGTCATTGACTTCAGGAAACAAGGAGGAGGGCACACCACTATCCACGTCGTTGGTCCTGAGGTGGAGGTTGTCGAGAGTATCAAGTTCCTAGGAGTCATGATCACTAACAATCTGTCCTGGTCCACCCATGTTGATGTGATGGTCAAGAAAGCACAGCAACACCTTTACTTCCTCAGGAGGCTGAGGAAATTTGGCACCTCCGTAAAGACTTTTCCCAATTTTTATAGATGTACCATAGAAAGCATTCTAAACGGATGCATCATGCTTAGTATGGCAACTGCTTGGTTCAGGACTGTAAGAAACTACAGAGAGTTGTGAACACTGCCCAGTCCATTATGCAAGTCAACCTTCCATCCATTGATTCCATCTATACTTCTCACTGCCTCAGAAAGGCAGCCAGCATAATCAAAGATCCCTCCCATCCTGGCTATAATCTGTTCTAACCTCTTCTGTCAAGCAGAAGATACAAAAGCGTAAACACACGTACCAACAGATTCAAAAACAGCTTCGTCCCCGCTGTAATTAGACTTCTGAATGGATGTCTCAAATTCTAAATTTAATGTTGATCTCACTCTTTGTGCACCTTCTCTGCAGTTGTGACATTGTATTCCTCGCTCTGTTCTATTACCCTTCTACACTTTGTTTGGTATGATCTGCCTGTCCTGCATACAAAACAAAGCTTTTCACTGTACCTAGGTACATGTGACAATGATAAATCAAATCAAATCAAATCAAAATACATTCAGTACTGTGCCACACAACAGACTTGGGAAGAGTTGACGGTTACAGAATAAAAGGGACATTTGCAACACGGATACAAATTTTTCTGAGCGATAAGAAAAAGAGATTCCTGGTTAATGAATAGTGGAGTCCCCAGTGGGTCAATATTAAGACCCTTGTTTTTGCTATATTCACCCAATGGGTGATGGGAATCTGGAATGCACTGCCTGGGAGAAGCAGGAAACATTACAACCTTTAAAAAGTATGTGGATGTACACTTGACGTGTGATTAAAATGTGATATTATTCTACATTTATATAGGACACTGGTTGTATACACATCTGAGTGCCTCACTTTAGGAACGATGTGAATGCATTGGAGAGATCACATAAAAGATTTACAGGGATTAGAAACTTAATTTAAGAGGATAAATTGAAGAGGCTGAGACAGTTTTCTTCAGAGTGAGGGAATTTGATAGAAGTTTTCAGAATCAAGAGTGGTTTCAACAGAGTGGGGCTTGAGAACTAGTGGCCACAGTTTTAAAGTGTTGTGCAAATGAAGCAAATGCAAGGTGCAATAAATCTTTTCCACACAGCGAGTAGTTAGAATCCGGAATGCATTGCCTGGAAGTGTGGTGGAGACCAAGTTCAGTTGAGATATTCAAGAGGACGTTGGATGGTTATTTAGATGCAAACAACATGCAAGGTTACAGGGAAAAGACAGGAGCGTGGCACTAAGTCAAAATGCTCAGAGAGCAGGTGCAGATACAGTGAGTTAGATGGCATCCTTCTGCAAATTAACAATTCTGAGATTTTGAAATGTTGCAATTTGCTTTATTGGTATTGCACTTTACAAGTAAATTATGCTTCAAATAAAAAGTGCAACCAAATGGAAACTCCACAAAGTATCTAAAATTCGGAAACATATTTGATTATTGTCCCATTTAATACTCACTCATAAGGTTCTTTGGGATAGACGGCAAAATAACCTGTAAAATAGTTGATGGCAGCGCGGAGACTTGTCAGATTAGAGGTCAGTTGCGAGTGGAGGACCAAAGCGATTGATGTTAAACTTGTTTATAAGTTTTCAGAAATTACTTAATGAATGGAATATTGTCCTAAGTGTTTAAATTTATGAACGGAAATGAGATTAAAGCAGTGACCAACAGTGACTAGGTATCAAAGTGAAAAAATTTAGTCGGCAATGGACTGCCTAGAGTAGGTAGACAGGTAGAGAGGTGATAAGTGAAGTTCAACATGAATAAATGTAAAGTAATGAGCTTAGGTATATGAAGTAAAATTGCAGAGTTAAAAATAAATATTTTTAAGGTAACAAAACAGGAGAAATTGTGGGGATTTGGAATAATAGTTCAGTCACATTTACGATTCCATATCTGTAAGTGGGGGAAAAAAAAACAAGTAAATTTTAGAATGTGTAACAAAGAATAGCCTTTTAAGTCTAAAGAGATATTATTGAAATTATATCTATCCTTGTCGGCATCATTTGGAGTGCTATTTTCACTTTGATTTCTTCAAAGAAATATTCTTAAATATTTAGATGTTCAAGGGAGGACTACAGAACTAATTCCTGAACTGAGAAGCTTTGAGTGAAAGAGAACGATTGTCCACCTTGAAACTGTACTGTGGAGGAAAGGACAATGCAGCAGGAGATATTAATGGGTGTGGAAAGTTTGGGTGCATGAGAGCGGCTTTGTCAAGCACGTCTCTAGTATGGAGGATACAATTTAAAATGACAGGTGTCAAAAGAAAATAGAAAATTTTCATAAGGTGATAGATGCTGGTGAGGTCAGTGAAACATTAAATGTATGAGAGGTTAATGCTTTAATTGATATCAAAACTGATGATGGGATGTTTAGGAGGGTTGAATAGTCTTCAAGAAGAAAAGCATGAGTTAACAGTTAGTGTCCAGTGACCATTTGTCAGAATTGAAAGCAGCTGGTAAATTGTAGTATTTATGCTGATAACTAGAGGGGTGTGGGGAACAGAGTGAGTCAAATGGAAGAACACAGTGCTAGTGCATAACCATCTGAAAATAGTGCAGGTTTATTAACATTTCAAGCAAAAGAACCTCCACAGTCTAAGATGCTTGGTGACGTGTCTTTTAATTAATATGTTAAATTATGTTGCAGCATGAGAAAAGAGAAAGTATGCTCACTATTTTTTAATATGTTTTTTATATATAGTCTTCAGTCAGTAGGAAAGACAACCAGGTTTGTAGCAGTACATACCCTCTAAAATAATCAGAAATGATGTGTGGGTAATTTGGTGTGATTTGCTGCCTTCCTAGGGAAATCAACCTTTGAATGTGAAGCACTTTGGGGCATCCTGATAGATGTGATAAGGCTTTTTTAAATGCAATTCATTTATTTCACCTTAAAAGTAAGATAATTTAACAAAGAAATGGTAATCAATATTCTTAATTATGCAGGTGAAGAATCTGGCACTACAGCTGGATCAAGAGATGAATAAACAAGAAATGACAAAGAGTGAACTGAAGGCCCAGTCGTTGGAAGCAGACAATCTGAAAGGCTCAGAGAAGCAGTTGAAACAAGAGATCAATTCATTGTTGGAGTCCAAGCGGTCGCTCGAATTCCAGCTGGCACAGCTCTCAAAGTATTTATTTCTGCTTTAACATTATACTGACATATGGATCTATTTAGGTGTATTGTACAGGAGACTACTAAATGCTTGGATAAATTATTAGGAAAAGTTATTTTCTTAACCTATGTTAACTTGAGGATTTTGAGTACTGGTCAGTGGTACTTATCTGTAAAGAGGATTAATATTGTATGTGACTTCAAAAATTACTCTTAAGATGTGAAGATAACTATGTTTGACATTGTAGAACAGCATGTTGAAGTGGTAATTTTGCATCAAAGAGTTACAGTACAGTGAGATAAATGTCTCATTGAAGTAGGGATTTCTGGAATGGTTGCATGTTTTTTGCTGTGGGGAATGAAAATGTGTTAACCAGTTTGGAAGATTTTTGCACACCTCAGAAAGTTAAAAAAAAATGCAACACAAACAGGGAACTATATTAAAAAGAACTCCATTGTGCACTGACAAATATACCCTCTTAACCTCTTACTCCTTACCATAATACTGTGTCCCCTAGTTATTGACCTCCCTGCTAAGGGAAACACTTCTTCCTATCTATCCTGTCTCTGCCCCTCAGAACTTGGTACACCTTAGTCAGCTTCCTCCTCAGCCTTCTCTGTTCTAAGGAAGACAAGGCCAGTCTATCTAGTCTCTCTTTGTAGCTGAATTGCTCCAGCCTTGGCAACATCCTGATCAATCTCTTCTGCACTTTCTCTAGTACAATCACATCCCACCCACAGTTAGGTTTATAGCTTCATCATAGGTTTATGCGAAGTTCTCAGTCTTAGTTCTGTTGCAATGGGAAATGGTAAGAATTACCCCGGCAAGGTAAAGTTAAATGGCATTTTCTTCAGGGTCCTGGTGCTGCTATCTGCTTCTTAGTTAGTAGCTAATACATATATGGTCACGAATTGGGAAACGAGACATGTGTCCATCTGTCTGAAGGTCAATAAAAAAAAAGAAAGAAAACAACAAAAATATCTGCTTTTCATATATCTTTTAGAAAAAAGTATTGAATTTAAACAAGTTAATTAAAGCTATAGTGGTAACAATTTGTTGGCTGATGTATAGGTGTGTCAAAAAAAGTCTAGTGCAAACTATCTACTATTCCTGATAGTGCTTGCTTTTATAGAGTCAGAGACAGACCCTTTGGTCGAACTCGTCCATGCCGACCAGATATCCGAGATAACTCTAGTCCCATTTGTCAGCCTCTCTTCCTATTCATATACCCATCCAGATGCCTTTTAAACGTTGTAATTGTGCCAGCTGCCACCACTTCTGGCAGCTCCTTCCATATGCGCACCACCGTCTGCGTGAAAAAGTTGCCCCTTAGGTCCATTTTAACTCTTTCCCATCTCACCTTAAACCCATGCCGTCTAGTTTTGAACTCCCCTACCCCGGGGAAGAGATCTTGTCTATTTACCGTATCCTAGCCCCTCACGTTTTTATAAACCTCTGTAAGGTGTCACCCCTGAGCCTCTGACACTCCAGGGAAAATAACCCCAGTCTATTCAGTCTCTCCCTATAGCTCAAACCCTCCAACCCTAGCAACATCCTTGGAAATCTTTTCTGAACCCTTTCAAGTTTCACAACGTCCTTCTTACAGCAAGGAGACCAGAACTGCACACAATGTTCCAAAAGTAGCCTAACCAATGTCCTGTACAGTCACAACATTACCTCTCAATTCTTTCACTCAGTGCACTGACCAATAACAGCAAACATACCAAACACCGCCTTCACTATCCCATCTACCTGCGACTCCACTTTCAAGGAACTATGAACCTGCACTCCAAGGACTCTTTGTTCAGCAACACTCCCCAGGTCCTTACTATTAAGTGTACAAGTCCTGCCCTGATTTGCCTTTCCAAAATGCAGCATCTCGCATTTATCTAATTTAAACACCATCTGCCACTCCTCGGCCCATTGGCCCGTCTGATCAAGATCCCATTGTACTTTGAGGTAACCTTCCCTGTCCACTACACCTTCAATTTTGGTGTCATCTGCAAATTTATTAACCCGACTTCCTGTGTTCACATCCAAATTATTTCTATCACTGACGAAAAACAGTGAACCCAACACCGATCCTTGTGGCACACCATTGGTCACAGGCCTCCAGTCTGAAGAGCAACCCCCTTCCCCTACCTTCTGTCTTCTACCATCCAGCCAGTTCTGTATCCAAATTGCTAGTTCTCCCTGTATTCCATGTGATCTAACCCTGCTAATCAGTCTCCCATGAGGAACTTTGTCGAATGCTTTACTGAAGTTCATATAGATCACGTTCACTGCAGTGTCCTCATCAATCCGCTTTGTTACTTCTTCAAAACACTCAACCAAGTTACTAAAACATGATTTCCCATGCACAAAGCCATGTTGACTATCCCTAATCAGCCCTTGCCTTTCCAAATACATGTACATCCTGTCCATCAGGATTCTCTCCAACAGCTTGCCCACCAACGATGTCAGACAGATTGCATGACTACGATGCAATCTTGTGATTAAGTGCTTCATACATATTGAATCAGTTTCTTTACTCACTGAGTCCATGAGCACAAGTCAAAATAAAAGTAAATCCAAACCCTGTAATTATACTGTGGACATCAATGATATTTTTGCACCCCGGAACATATTCTCGAATGTAATGATGCGATAGCTCATAAAGGACAAATGCATGCTCTGACAATAGTGCAACAGACATTTTATGTGACTGTTATTTTGAATAATTAATCTAAGGATGTATTAAAATTTAATAAAGAAAAGCTGTTAGGTGGCGATAAATGACAGTATTTAAGAAAAGAGCAGATGCAACCTCCCTCGTGTCCTGATTAATATTTATCCTTCAAATAACAGTACAAAAGAAGCAGATTATCTGGTCATTTTGCAATGCTCTATTTAGCGCCGTGCTGAACAACATAGGCTGTTGCATATCTCATATTATAACAGCGGCTACACTGCATACACTATTGGCTGTAAAGTATTCTGGGACATCTTGAGGTTGTGAAAGGTATTATATAAATGCAAACTCTTTTTTTCTTTCCTCTGCATCAAAGAATGAGCTGCATTTTATGATACCTTTCAGAACCTGATGGCATCATTGGACACTTTCTGGTAAATTACTTATGAAGTGCTTGGAAACAAGTGTAGCAGAAATTTCACACTGTAATGCTTCACAGAGTTAATAAGGTATGCTAATGTTGGCTGAGGGATATATATTGTTGGAAGCACGTGGAATTCCAGAACTCGCTGTTCTTTTTTGACTAGTGCCATTGGATTGTAGATTTCATATAGTTACCACCTGGTGAGGAATGATGAATCAGTACCATATTTATTAATCTCCTCAGCTGGCCACAGCAAAGGTGATGCACTTTGATCGGAAGAACACTGAAAGACAATACAGGTCGTTCTCCTATAACTCGATAGTTGCATTGTTGTGTGATCTTGCACTACAAAAAAATCGCGTTATAGGGAACTCGCTATAGAAAATGACTATACCTGTATAGCAGAAAGTTTGCGTTATCCAAACAATAGCGTCGTTATTCATCAATCACATTACAGCCAATTCACGCTAACAAAACACACGTTATAGCAGAACTACCAGTATAAAATAGGGGCTACGATTCGAAAGGAGGTGCACACAAGATTCTTGGGGGACTTGACGTGGATGTGGAAAGGTTTTTTTCCCCGTTGTCAGAGAGTCTAGGACCAGAGATAAGGAGTAAAATCTCTCAGAGGATAGTGAATCTGTGAAGTTATTTCTGACATAGGCTGTCAAGGCTGGGTTGTTTAGTATAGTCAAGGGCAAGATAGGCACATTTTTAAGGGAATCAAGGATTCTCGGGAAAAGGCAAAGAAGTGGAGTCGAGGATCATCACATCTGTTATGATCTCATTGAATTGCCTGAATGACCTGCTTCTGCTTACATCTTATAGGCAAAAAACATAGGCAAATAGCAACAAACTCTGTGGATCAAGTCCAAGGAATGAGCTGACTTTCTCACAGTTCATCTGGTTTCTGGCAATTATTTTCACATTGTTGTCATTCACTGTGCGATAGAAAATCCCCAGTTTGTCAGGTCACTCAGACCTAGGTCTTTGCTTGAGTTGTGAAAGCTTCTGTTCAAACCTTAGAATTTTTTTTTCACTCTGAGAGTGAGAAAAGAGAGAGATCTTTCTTTGCTTACAGGCTTTCTGGAGGTCAGAATGTAACTCCCTTTCTCAGCTCTGTGACAAACTGCAACATAAAAATGCAATAGACTGTTGCTAGGCAGTGATTCAACCCAAAGACACTTAGTGCCAGCTTCTCTCTCAGAAGTATCAAATCCCATTTCTCTGAATGTTATATGACTTTTTGTAACCAATATGTGAAGATCTCACAGTTCCATTTTTGACCTTCACATTGCAAAAATAAAACACCTGCTACGTTCTCTGCAGCACAACAGTACCTGAGCTTCCATTTTTCCCAGTTTATAATAAAAAAAATTATAAGGAAATATGGGCCTTTTTATGCCTGACTGGTTTCAGTCTTTGATAAAATGTTTATTTCAGTTCAGATTGGTTCTTATTTATAATGCTTTCATGAAGCTTGGCTCAACCTGTGGTCGGGTGATTTCTGTGGCCATTTTTAAGTTGGTGTTTTTATTTTTTGAAACCATTTCAATCCATGAGGATCCAATCAAATAATAGAATTTAAAAATCAGTAGGGGATACTTCATCACTATTGGGAATATCCTATAGATTAGTTCACCTGAACAGTGAAACATGCCCTCAGGATTATATCAACAATTCAACATTGTTTATAATTTGTCTTGTACTGCTGCAGAGCCAAGCTGATACTTAAAAGTTCTGGAAATTTATATAGATCCTGTATTTTTATCGACCCCCTCAAGCCTGAACTCATATGCCCAGCTCTACCAATGGCTTTGTCTGGTTGCTTCCTTCCTTGGGTTTCGGTGAGGGTCAGGAAGAGGATTTAATTCTCATAATAATGGAGGTAGTTCCAAAATGACATGCTTGGCATTGGTGATTTGAAACCAAGTCAGCAATTAATGGCAGTCTTGACAATACAGTAGCTGAATTGTGCAAATCCACAGTACTCCAGCTTGATTGACTAACCATCTTAGCTCATTACTGAAATCTGGAGGGATTGGTTATTGCAGGGAGATGGAATTCTTCTCACTTAATTTAGTTATCAATGTTAGCCAATATCAGATTTGCTATAGTGATTTAAGCTGGGTAGGTATTGAGAGCATCTCTGTCAAGCTCATTTAACCTTGCCAAATTCCACATGTAACTCTGTGCTGCGTCAATTTGATTGGGTTAGTGCAATTTGAGTCTTTGGCAAGAGACTTTGAACTCCAGATTGGATGAAAAGAAACCCTGTAGATGGGTAAGGATTCAGTACTAGAATGATTTGGAGATTCTCAAAATTGAATGGTTGGTTACCATTCATGTTATACACCCAACTTAATAGGACAAAGGACCAAATGGAAGTCACATTTTCTAGTGTCATAATTTGTTATACAAATAGAGTCATACTTAAAATAGAGATTTTGGCAGTGAGACTAATAATATTGCTTTTAGATGTGTTTGTTATATTGTACAGCTTTAGTTTAAAGCACACTAAGCAACTGTCTGATAATGCCTCATTTGATTTACTAAGGCAATATCGAGGAAATGAGGGTCAAATGCGGGAACTCCAGGACCAGCTTGAGGCAGAGCAGTATTTTTCTGTAAGTAATATTTTGATATTCAACAAGTTAACTTCAAATACAGCAAAAGTACTTAAAGCTGTACATGACTTCTGTGATCTAGAAATAATTTTAATTACAATATGCTCTTGAGATTCAAGTTTGTTTTACATTGTAGCTTTAGTGATCTTTTCCCCGTGTGCCTGGTTTCCATTGAGAAGGTGGTGGTGAGCTGCCCCTTGAACAGATGCAGTCAATTTGGTGTAGGTACACCCATAATGCTGTTAGGAAGGGAGTTTCTGGTTTTAGACCTGCTGACAGTGAAGGAACAGCGATTATGTTTCCAAGTCAAGATAGTATGTGGCTTGGAGGGGAATTTATAGGTAGTGTTGTATCCATGTATCTGCTGACCTTGTCCTTGTAGATGATGGTGGTCATGAATTTCAGGGGTGCCATCTAAGGTGTGAACTAGTAAACTGCTGCAGTGCATCTTGTAAATGGGGCACAATACTGGTAATGTGCTTCGGTTGGGGAGGGAGTGAATGTTTGTGAACATGGCACCAATCAAGCAGGTTGCTTTTTCTTGGATTGTGTTAAGAGTCTTGAATGTTGTTGGAGTTGCATTCATCCAGTCAAGTGGGGAGTATTCCATCACATTCCTGGCTTGTGCTTTGTTAATGTTGAACAGACTTTGGGGAGTCAGGAAGTGAATTATTCGCTATAGGACTCCTAGTCTTTGATCTGCTGTTATAGCTACAATACGAATGACCAGTCCAATTCAGTTTCTGATAAATGGTAACCCCAGGACATTCATAGTAAAGAATTCAATGATG
Source organism: Rhincodon typus (assembly GCF_021869965.1). NCBI lineage: Eukaryota > Metazoa > Chordata > Chondrichthyes > Orectolobiformes > Rhincodontidae > Rhincodon > Rhincodon typus. Next base: position 73,348,289 of record NC_063335.1, on the reverse strand, counting down.
GTAATGCCATTGAACGTCAAGGGGACGATGGTGAGATTCTCTCTTATTGAAGACTTCTTGGCACTTGTGTGGCACAAATGCTATTTGCCACTCATCAGCCCAAGCCTGAGTATTGTCCAGGTCTTTGATGCATTTGGACGTAAACTGTTTCAGTATCTGAGGAGTCTTGAGTGGTGCTGAACTTTGTGCAATCATCAATGAACATCCTTATTTCTGACTTCATGATTGAGGAAAAGTAATTGATGAAGCAGCTGAAGATGTTTGGGCCAAGGACATAACCTTGAGAAACTTCTGCAGAAATGTCCTGGGGCTGAGGTGATTGATCAACAACAACCAAGATCGTCTTTCTTTGTGCCAGGTATGACTAACTTGCGAAGATTTTCTCCATAATTCCTGTTAACTCTAGTTACTAGGGCTTCTTGATGCTACACTCTGTCAAATACAGCCTTGATGTCAAAGGCAAACATTCTCACCTCCCCTTTGGAATTGATCTCCTTTATCTGCATTTGAACCAAGACTGTAATGAGTTCAGGAATTGAGTGGCCCTCGCAGAACCCAAACTGAGTATCAGTGATGATGGAGGGTCAACTGATGGGGCAGTAATTGACAGGGTTTAATTTGTTCTACTTTTTGTGTACACAACACACCTGGGCACTTTTATAGGTTGTCGGCTAGATGCCACTGTTGTACCTGTGCTGGAATAGCTTGGCAGCAAATTCTGAAGCACATGGTTTTATTACTATTGCCAGAATATCATCAGAGCCCAGAGCCTTTCTTAATATCATGTGGAGCGAATAGAATTGGTTAAATACTTGAATCTGTGATGCTGAGGACCTCTGGACGAGACCAAAATGGATCATCCAGTTGGCATTTCTGGCTGAAGATCATTGCGGATGCCTCAGCCTTATCTTTTGCAGTGATGTTCTTGATACTCCCATTGTGTCCTTAAGTGAGTTATTTAATTGTCCGCCATCATTCATGGTTGAAGGTGACAGGATTGTAGAGCTTAGATCTAATCCATTTATTGTGGAATTGCCCAGCTCTTTGTACCACTTGCTGCTTATGCTGTTTGGCATGTGAAAAAAAAACTGTTGTAGCATCACCATCTCAGTGTTAGGTATGCCTGGTTCTGCCCCTGTCTTGATGATAATGGTAGAGTAGGTTATATGCCAAATCATGAGGTTGCAGTTTGTCTTGGAGTACAGTTCTCCTGCTGCTGATAGTCCACAGCATTTCATGAATGCGTAGTTTTGAGTTGCGAGAACTTTTCGAAATTAATCCCATTTAACTTGGCAGTAGCGTCACAAAACCTGATGAAGGGTATCCCTCTTGTGAAACTGGAACTTTATCCCTACAAAGCCTCCTATTGATACTGTCTTGGATAGATGCATCTGCAGTAAGCAGATTAGTGAAGATGAGGTTAAGCACATTTTCCCTTTTGTTGGTTTTTTACCTTGGAGTCATAGTGTTGTACAGCATGGAAACCCACCACTTGCCTAAGATCCAGTCTAGCAGCTATGTCTTTTAGAACTTGATCAGTTCGGTCAGGAATGGCCCTGCAAAGCCACTGTTTGTGCTGGACATTGATGTCTCCACCCATACTACATTTTTCATCTTCGCCACTGTCAGTGCTTACTTTCTGATGTCTAACATGGTAATGAACAGGAATTTTCCCTGTCTGCATTTGCCTGATGACATGAGACATCACAAGGTCCACAGTCAGTGTTGAGGACTTAGAGCAATTGCCTCCTAACTGCATACCGTTGTGCTGATACCTTTTCTGGGCCTGTCCTGTCAGTTGGACAGGACATGACAGGGATGGTAATGGTGGTATCTGGGGCATGTCTTTAAGGTTTGAGCATGGTTATATCGGGCTACTGCTTAACCAGTCTCTACTGAGGCTCTCCCAATTTTGGCGTTGACCTCTCCGTCTCCATTGCATTTGTTCTGATGATGCCAACTTTGATGAGGGAGCCTCTGATATGTCCACCTTCTTCCTCAGCGGAGGTTTCCCCAGCACCGTGGTTTGATAGGGCCCTCAGCTCCACATCTCCCACACTTCAGCCCTTGCGCCCCTCTCTTCCCTTCCACAACAGTGATAGGATCCTCTTGTCCTCACCTACCATCCCACCAGCGTCCACATCCAGAGGATCGTTAGCCAACATTTCCGCCAGCATCAGCAAGATGTCACCACCAGATATATATTCCCCTCCCCTCCTGTATCAGAATTCCACAGGGACCGTTTCCTCTGGGACACCCTTGTCCACTCTTCCTTCACTCCCAACAACCACCACAGCCTCAAATACACCTTCCAATTCACACAAGGGCCCAAACACACCTTCCAGTGCACTTCACACAATCTAATCTACTGCATTCACTGCTCACAATGTTGTCTCCTCTACGTTGGGGAAATGAAGCATAGACTGGGTGATAGCTTTGCAGAACTCTTGCGTTCTATCTGAAAGAAAGACCCTGAACTTCCAGTTGCCTGTCACTTCAACACACCACCCAGTTCCTTGGCAAATATCGCTGTCTTAGGCTTGCTGCAGTGCTCCAGCGTAGCTCAGAGCAAGCTGGGAAGAACAGCGCCTCACTTTCTGCTTGGGGACCTGCAGCCTTCCAGACTCTATATTGAGTTTAATAACTTTAGGGCTTGAGCTCTCCCAAGTCCTTACCCCAGCCCCCAAAAACCAAGCCTTGTCTTCATATAGTCCACTATTACACATCATCCATTGTTAGTCATTAGCAGTCCCATTAATAGCTATTCACCCTCCTAGCCAGATCATTTTTCAATCCTTTGTCTGTCCAACTGCTATTCTGTCTCTTTGGGCTCTATCCCCACCTATCGTTTACTCCTTACCTCTTCCCCCACCCTATCTTCTTCTTATAAAGCAGCATTTTCATGGCTACCATCAGTTCTGGAAGGGTCACTCAACCTGAAATGTTAACTGTGATTTCTCTCCACAAATACTGCCAGACCTGCTGAGCTTTTCCAGCAATTTCTATTTTTGTCTCTAATTTACAGCATCCACAGTTCTTTCAGTTTTTAACCCAGATGTTAGCATGGAGGACTTTGCAGTGTCAGCAGGGCTGAGTTTGCCATTGTCTTTTCTGGTACTTGGTTTGGTGCCACATTGTCTGTTTGCTTTCATTTCTTTTTGGAGACTCTTCAGCGTTTGATACAACTTGGCTTGCTAGACCATTCCAGAGGGCTGTTCAGAATTAATCATATTGTTGTGGGTATGAAGTCGCGTATAATCCAGGGCTAGTAAGGACAGCAGCTTTCCATCCTTAAAGGACATTCGTGAACCGGAACGTTTTAATATCAATCGGCAGTGGTTTAGTGGTGGTTATTAGACTTTTAATACTGGATTTTCTTGAATCCAAAATCCATATGAACCATACTGCACAGAAACAGACCCTTTGGTCCAACTCGTCCATGCTGAGCAGATATCTTAAACTGATATAGTCCCATATGCGAGCATTTGGCCCATATCGCTCTAAACCCTTCCTAACCATGTACCCAAGCAGATGCTTCTTAAATGTTGTAATTGTACTTGCCTCCACCACTTCCTCTGGCAGTTCGTTCCATACATGCACCATCCTCTACGTGAAAACGTTGACCTTCAAGTCCCTTGTAAGTCTTTCCCCTCTCACCTTAAACCTTTTCAGTCTAGTTTTGGACTCCTATAACCTGGGAAAAAGACTTTGACTCTTCACCCTATCCATGCCCCTCATGATTTTATAAATCTCTAAGGTCATTCCTCAGCCTCCGATGCTCCAAGGAAAAAAGCCCCACCCTCTTCAGCCTCTCCCTATAGCTAAAACTCTCCATTTCTGGCAACACCCTTGTAAATCTTTTCTGAACACTTTCAAGTTTAACAATGTCTTTCCTATAGCAGGGAGACCAGAATTGAATGCAGTATTCTAAAAGTGTCCCAAACAATGTCTTGCTCAGCGCTACATGACATCCCAACGCCTATACTCGGTGCACTGACCAAAGAAGGCAAGTGTGCGAAACACATTCTTCACCACCTTGTCTACCTGCGACTTCAATTTCAAGGATCTGTGCACCTGCACCCCAAGGTCCCTTTTTTTCCAGCAACACTCCCCAAGGCCCTCCCACTAACTGTATAAGCCCTGCCCCAATTTGCCTTACCAAAACGTAACACCTCACATTTATCTGAATTAAAATCCATCTGCCACTCCTTGGCCCATTGGCCCATCTGATCAAGATCCCATTGTACTCTGAGGTAACCTTCTTTGATGCCCATTACACCTCCAATTTTGGTGTCATCTGTGAACTTACTAACTATACCTTCTATATATAAATGATGAAAAACAGTGGACCGACCTCCAATCCTTGCAACACACCACTGCTCACAGGTTTCCAATCCGAAAAACAATCCTCCATCACCACCACCATTCTGTACAATTTGCAAGAAATGCTAAAACATAGGGAAAGAAACATTAGTTCTGTATGAGAGGAGTGTAAATTATAGTAAAGGCCTTGCCTTGCCATGGAGCATGTTGCTAGTGCCTCATTTTCTTCCAAGATTCATCTGTTGAACGGTACTGGACTGGCAAACATCATTAACATCAAATGCTAAAGAAGTATCTGCCTTTATAGTACCAAATGTGTTATATCAATGTTGATTGATATCATTTGAGGTTAAAAAACCCCAGCTACATTTCAGTAACTTATGAATAAAGGTGTGGCTAAACTACCTAACGGTGTTCATTTAGACAACATCATAATATGCAGTTACACTTGGAAAGAACATACAAGAACATCTCAATAATACACTGCAGTACGGGGGAGAAATTAAGTACCATCACTATCTCTAAGCGTGTAATATTAGACATCAGTGAGGCTAAAGCCAGATAGGTCCTCTGACCCTGATGGCTTGCATCCTTGCATCCTGTAAACATGTAGCTACAGAGGTAGTGGGTGTGTTGGTTGAAATTTTCCAAAAAAAACCTTGATTCTGGAGAAGTACCACTTAATTGGAAAACTGCCAATATGACACCCCTATTGAAAAAGGAGGAAGGCAAAAGGCAGGTAAGCTTATTTTTTAACATCTGTTGTTGGCAAAATGTTGGAATTAGTTATTAAGTAAATAATAACACATTTGGAAAATCATAATCTATCAAGCAGAATGAGTACGGCTTCATGAAACGGTGATTGTATCTAATTTAAGAGAGTTGTCAAGTAAGACTCAACCTGAGTGGATAGAGGGGAATCAGTGGCTGTGTTGTATTGGACATCAAGAAGATGTCTGACAAGGTACCTCATAAAAGTTTAAGTCATAAGATAAATGATTTGAAGAAACAAAGCAAATTTAATGGAGTCAAATTTGCAGATGACAGAAAAGTAGGTGGAAAGGCAAATTATGAAGGGAATCCAGACAAAGATATTGATATTATAGAAAGATATTGATACGCTAAATAAGTGGGCAAAAGGTTGGCAAAATGGTGCTTAGTGTGGGAAAATGTGAAGTTTGTTCATTTTGGAAGGGAGAACAAGAGAACAGGGTGTTACTTAAACAAAAATTGCAGAAAGCTGCAACACTTTTGCATGAAATGCAGAAAATTAACACACAGATGCAGCAGGTAATCAGGAAGGCTAATATTGGCCTTTATTTCAAGGGATTTGGAGTAAAACATAGCGAAGTTTTACTGCAACTGTGCAATGCGCTAGTGAGACCACACTGGAGTACTGTGAGCAATTTTAAGGAAAGATAATATTTCATTGGAGGTGGTTCAAAGAAGGTTCACTAGAATTGTCCCTATTATGCAGGGATTATTTTATGAGCAAAGGTTTAACAAGTTGGGACTGTACCCATTAGAAGAATGAGAAGTGATCTCATTGAAACAAAAACTATTCTTACGAGGTTTGACAGGGTAAATGCTGAGAGGATGTTTCTCCTCATGGGAGAGTCCAGGACCAGAGGGCATATATCAGAATAAAGAAGTGCCAGTTTAAGACTGACATGAAGAAGAATTTCTTCGCTGAGTTGTGAGCCATTGAAACATCTTGCCACAGGGAGCTGTGGGGACAGAATCCTTATATGTATTTATGGCTAAAATAGATCCTCCTTTGGTAGAAGAATCAAGGATTACAGGGATAACATGGGAAAGTGGACATGATGAATGTCGGATCATCCATGTTCTTATTGAATGGTGGTGCAAGCTCAAGGCACCAAATGGGCCACTCCTATTCCTGTTTCTTATGGTCTCAACAGATCTGCTTAAGCAATGGCAGTTAGTTGGCTTAATAATAAACCTGGCTAAAAGTGACTTTTCAAAAGTAAGTGTGACTCATCTGGACATATTGTACTACCACTGTAGTGTAAGAATTGCCAAGCAAAGCAAAAGTGAAGTCTCTGATCAAATTCCCCATTCTTAAAACTAACCAAGAAATCATGAGATTTTTAGGCATTTGTGCCCAATTACAGCATAATAGCTGGACCTTTAATTTAATTTGTTCAGTGGAATGTCAAGCTGCCTTAGAAAACCTGAAAGCAGTTCTAATAAAAGGACAGTGTTTGCCACCCCTGACCTACCAAACCTTTTTAACTGGTGATTGACGCCAGTGTCTTGCCGGTATGGATGCAGTCTTATTGCAAGGTGATGAGTTGATAATAGAAAAGCCAGTGGGATACCATCTTAAGAAACAGTACCAATATCAGAGGATATACTCTACATTAAAAAACGAAACTTTGGATTATTGGCTCTTCCACACTTTAGGCTCCAATTACAACAAGGTTGAAATGAAACATTAATCAATATTAGTTAATCTGCTAGCATTCATTCAGAAGGTTAAAATGTACAGATGGAATTTATTGATTCAAATACTCAATCTAAGAATTTTCATACTGCTGGTAAAAGTGCCATGATAGCAGATGTATAGTCCAGAATTTAAAAGGATTGAAATGAGTTAAGAATTTGAGAGAGAGAGAGATGACAAAAGATTGTATAAAGCATGAATGGAGTTAAGCCTCGTGTTTTGTTGTCTATGTGTTTTATTCTTTGTGATGGAGTGCATTTTTGAAATGGCATTTCATCTTTCTTAAGAGTGGAGGTATGATAAGACCATATGTTTTATTCTTTTTGTTTTTGGATTGTGGGGCACAAAGGAAAGATACTGCATTAAATCAAGGACATTGTACAAAGATATGTCATATTTTTGAAAACCATATTTACTGGAGCACTGCGTGAGTTGCTTATACAATGTTTCCTGGAACTGAGAAAGAAAGGTCAGATGGAACGGAGCCAGGAGATGGCAAGGACTGCAGATGTTGGAAGTCAGAGTCAATAAAATGTGGAGCTGGAGGAGCACAATAGGTCAGATAGCATCAGAGGTGCAGGAAAGTCGAAGTTTTGGGTTGGGACCCTTCATCAGGATTGGGGATGGAGAAGAGAGCTCAGAAATAAATAGAGGGAGGGGTTTGGAGCTGGGGGAAGGTAGGTGGGATGGTGATGGTGGATGCAGGTGGGAGCTTGTAGAGATTGGTCAATGGGAAGGATGGGGCAGATAGGTGAGAAGGAAGGTAGACAGTTTGTGTCAGGTCAAGGAGGCAGGGATGCGAGGGAGGGGCGGACTTGGGATGAAGCTGGCATTGGGGAGATTTTGAAGCTGGTGAACTCTATGTTGAGGCCATTGGAACGGAGCCAGTTGGCTTCTGAACAAATGGACAATAACATTTTGTTTGATTTTTGGGCAGGTGACCATGGTATGTGTGTAGTCAAAACAAACAGAAACTTCTCGCTTGTGAAGAAAAAGTACCTAAATTTCTCTCTCTCCCTCCTGTGTGCAAAAGTAACAGAAAATCTCCTGGCAGTTGTTATCATTCACTATTTCCCTTTAAACTGCTTTTACTGTAAATATCCTTGTCAAAAATCTTGAAGCACAGAAAGGGTGAATCCACAACCAGCGAATAACAGGCTGGGAAAGTGTATCCACAACCTCATGTCATTAGCCAAGATTCAGAAGGATTTGAAAGAAAGCCAGAAGAAAACAGCTACTCATTGATGTCTACAATCTAGAACTGCGCTTATGACTTTTTACCCCACTTCCCCATCCATAATACTGTGCTTTGTCTTATCACTTTTGTACAGCCTGTTTGTATGTATATAGGAATTTTAAAAAGGGGTGGAGTTATAAATTAGTAATTCTTGTTTCTTTCTTGCCATTGGTTAAAACACTTTGATTACAATAAATACGCAGACAGTTAAGTAAATGTGAACAATTTGATGGTTTAATTAAATTTTATCATTTGTGCTGACTGCAGGAATAGCGAGGCTTGATTTCCAGCGCGCTACCCCAATGAGTTGTGATAAAATTCTTTTAAATTTATTTAAACATCAATTTCACTGTAGTCTAACTTGTAGAGTTTGATCCTTCTTTTCTAATGTGAGGACCAGAGCCAGATATTAATTTGGCATTTTGACCATGACCTTATAATCTACAGTTCTGACATTCAGTTCTGTTTAATTCGTCAGACACTCAACAATAATAGTTCTATCATAGAATGTTTGATATTACCATTGTCATGTTTTCATATTCCTCATTGGCTATATTCTTTGTCTCTTGTTTTCTCGTGCTGCTATTTCCTGCTACTTTTTTTTTAACTTTGTTGTAATTTCTACCTTCGCCACTCTTGTAGACTATGGTTACATTGTTCTTTTGCATTTGTCTTTCAGTGAATGTATACTTCTTTTGTAATTCACAAGGATGGGCACTAAATTCTGTCCCAGCCAGCAAAGCCCACATCTTCTGAATGAATAAAAGAAACTGTCTCTTTAAATATATAATATATATATATTATATAATAAATATATATATTAAATATTTTAAATGTCACTGGTTACTAGATTGAAGACTAGATTTGCACTGAAATGATAAAATATTCTATACAGCACCATTGTAAAAGGTCTGGAAACAAATAAAAAACACGTTTTCTTGTTGCAAGTTTTATTATTTACTTAACATCAATATTGCAGTATTTCATCTTTTGAAGTTGCATGGTGCATTTTAAACACAGCTGTAGTAGCAATTTATTTGTGCGAAATTATGCATTTTATGTCTTTGTTTTTCAAAATGAAGTATTTTGGATAATATTGGATTTGTTCACAGACTTTGTATAAGACTCAGGTTAAGGAGCTGAAAGAAGAAAATGAAGAGAAAAACAGAATAAATAGTGAACTACAAAAGAGGATGCAAGAGCTCATCAGTGAAAGGTAAAAAAAAAATGTCATTGTTCTGGTGCTGACTGTTGCTGAAAAAATTCAATATCAGAAAGAATGCATAATTTCAGTTTCACACTTGGTAGCCTCTGGACTCAACAGTTGTTGAGTTCAATGATTCTGTCCCCTGACTACATTCAAACCCCCACTTTCTGTCCATTTCTTTTTATTTAATCTTGTTTTTCTTGCTATTGGTTTTGGATGACACCTCTTTATCATTTTCCTGTCTTTACAATCTCTGGACCTATCTTTTCTTTCTTTATTTGACCTATTACTACTCCTTAAAAACCAAAAGAACTGCTGATTCTGTAAATCAGAAACAAACACAGAAATTGCTGGAAAAACTCAGCAGGTCTGGCAGCATCTGTGCAGAGAAGCCAAGAGTTAATGTTTCGGGTCTGGTGACCCTTCCTTAACCCTGATTTCTCTTCACAGATGCTGCCAGACCTGCTGAGCTTTTCCAGCAACTTCTGTGTTTATTACTACTCCTTATTGCTTTTCCTCAACAAATTGTCTATTATTTCATGTCTCAAGCCTTCCAACCTCTTCTTTTTTGTCACCTATTCCCCATTTCACCTCTTTAAAAGTTGTGACATTTCCAACTTTTCCCTGTTCTGATGAAAGGTCATGACCTGAAATATTAACTCTGTTGCTTTTTCAACAGTCGCTGCCAGACCTGCTGAGTATTTGCAGCATTTTTTATGTTGATGTACAGTGGCCGTCATGATTATGTTGAACCTATTCCATGCCTGCCATTGGAAGATTGCTGTCCAATATTAAATGATCATGCTGGCGATCATATTTGACACTTCTGTCTGAGTCATGGTTATCCTGTCAACCTTATTCACTATCAGCCAATATATCATTTCATTGTGGTAATAATTCCCTGTTTGTGTAATAGGGCTTGTTCTAATTGAATGATTTAATATTTACGATGAAAGAGGGACCTGCATTTAGAGTATGCTGTAATACCTCTGATCCTCAATAACTTTTTTGTGGTGATCATCTGCTGTGGCCTTCTTTAAAATGTTCCTTTGTCTTTTTTTCATTTTTCCTTTTTCTCTGCTCCTCTGCAATTTTTAAGCATCACTTGTTCGATAGCCTAATTTAGGATTAAATCGCTATCCTTACTGCAGTCTGAATTTGAAAATAATCCTTGTAGCATTCTAGGGTTCAGACACATTTTCCACTGTTCTGACCATCTTTCTCCCAATTTTACTTCTCTGCTCTGCTTTTTGAAGCACCTACCTCTACTTACAGCTTTTGCCTGTGTATCACTATTCTTTTGTTTTCTGAAGGTTAGTAACCATATGACCTGTTGCTGTTCCTGTAACACACTTCTTCTAATCTACATAACCGCTACCATTATGCAAAATGAATACATCTATCTGAGGGTCCTCTGTCAGGTACCATTCCTCTCCCTTTGATAACTTGCCTATGCATGTTTTGTATTGCAGCTTCAATTTTAATACTATGTAATGTTTCTAGCCATGAATGTTTCCTTTGCTCTAGATGGCAGAGTCTACGTATCCATTGTCTAAAAGCATCAAATCGCCATTTGGGTACCAAAATCTAAACAAAAAGTGGATTTGTTTATGATTTATGGACCTAAATGATGGTCAAAGAAAGCTACACTATTCAATACTTTAATCGAAAGTTAGGCTTACTGATTCAACAGTTCACACAGTGTCATGCAATGATACTGCCTTAAACTAATGTCAAAGTTATGGAATAACATATTGCTATAGCAATTGATTTTCTCCTTTGTGGGCATCTTTTAACCAAGATTTCTCAGAGTCCACTGTACCTCTGGCTCACTGGTTCAATGACTTGTTTTTATGTTGCTTTAGGCGTGAATAATAGCAGAAGCCCAATTTTGACGATTAATTCCCTGTTTGATTTTTTTTTAGTACATATTTTTCATCTGGCATTCACATTGATTTTTTTATTCATGGTGCTTTTATAGTCATACCACAATCAATAAATTTTGTCAAATGGCTTCTGTTGTACTGCCTACTTGGTATTTTTTTCTTTGATTGATTGCCTCCTTAGCGATCTACATACTGCCAGCTTTAATATCATTCACAAAAATTGAGTCAGCTTTCACATGTACACCAATAATGCTCATATTTTCCTATCTTCATCAATTCATTGCTGTTGAAATAATTACAGCTGCTTGTTTGACATGGAGTCTTGTTGAGTCATTACTTGTATGGTCAATATTGACAAATTTGAGGGTAACTGATCTGATGAAAGATCATTGAACTGAAGTGTTCACTTTATTTTTCTTTTATCATGTGCTGCCTGATCTTTTGAGCATTTAGAGGATTTTCTATTTTTTAATTTCAGTTTTCAGCACCTGCAGTATTTTGGATTGTATTGAAAATATCTTGTTGGCTATTCTATTGCCTGTGTACAGCTAACACTGTGTTGGTCATAAAGGCTGAAAACGTTGATGCTGAGTCTAGATATTTTCTTGAAACATTATCTGATCGCATCCTGTCCGACAGCAAAATTGTCAATTCTAGAATTTTGCATTGTATCCTTAACCATTCCAACTGCTGCCAAAACCCTTCTCCATATATTTAATATGGCAAGGATTGCTTGATTTAATACCCTGTCATCAGCTTTCACATACTAAATTAAACAAGAAGTTTGCATTTACTGTACAATGTTATGCACCCATTTGCCAATTTGCAGAAAACTCAATTTTCCTTTTGTTCCAGTTTATTTCCAGAAACTCATCCTTCTTTTCAACTCTGATTTTCTCCCTGTCCAACTTGAAGAATCCTCTCCTTGTCTTTGTCCATGTCCTCCATTCTTCCACCAGCAGAACTCAGTCTTTCATTTAGTAAAGCCTTACCCTTAGGAATTTTCCCCCTAAACCACTTTGCCTTGTTATGTCTTTCCTTGTGTTCGAGAAGCTTAAAGGTTTTGCCTCTTCTGGTTTCCCTTGCTTTTTCCCCTACCTACCCTTCACATCAAGTTTCATGACTCATTGTTTATTTTTGTTTTTGTCTTCTCCTGAAAATTGTAGCTTTGCAGTAGTTCAGATCTGTTGCAACTGAGATCAGTTCATTTCTTTCCCAAAAGCTGTGTAACAAATTTTGTGTGTGATATTCCCTTAGAGTGATGTTGGCACTTGCATGTAATGTGGGGAGGCTGTTACATTGACCATATTCTGCATAGATGTACAGGAAGAATTTACGCATTCATAATCAACTTATTTGGTGTATTATGGACACTGCTTCCAAAAGCCACCAAGTCTCGAGCTGAGTCCCGAACCCAGAGCTTCTGCTCAAGAACTATAGATGTTATCACTGCAAAACCAGACATCCCTATATAGAAATTGTGGAACCTACTCTCAGGTGGATTTTACAGGGCTTCATTTGCCTTGCCGCAGCTAGAAAAATTAATTAGGAGGCCTGCCAACAAGAAGTCAGCTGTTATGCAGCATTTTACATTGGAAACAACATTAATTGTTTAACATATAGATTTCTACCCCATTTGGGAGGAGTGGAAGATTCAATCAGTGACCACCCCAGAACTTCAGGCAGTTCCAGAACAGGACATGATTGTGGAGTCAGATTTTATGATAAGTCTAGGATATTGGCTGGGCTTGATTTGCAGCCATACCAGCAAGGTGGGATGAGGGATGATGCGGAGCTGGGTCTGAGGGGCTGGATGGCAGAATTTTTTCTCAGTTTTTGAGGTGAAAGGAGTTAAACTGCTGCCAGCCATTGCTCACTCCTGCCAAACCCCTCCCACTAGTTTAAAAAAAAGAGTCCTTGTCTCATTTATGGGCCAATATTTATTTGTCCTACAAACAAGATTACTGTATTCTTTTCTACTTTTATATGACTGACATTATTGAGTATGTTAATTTCTCTGTCTTCTACTAGGGATTCATTATCTTCACAAATGGATCTAACTATAACTAAAGCAGATTCTGAGCAGCTTGCTCGAGCTATTGCAGAGGATCAATGTAATGAACTTGATCAGGAATTGAAGAAAGCAACAGCACGACATAAACAGGAGCAGAATGAGAAAGACAACACCATTATCTTAGTAAGCTAGACTATTTTACACAGAAATTTTTATAATGTCTAAGCTATTGCATTTGTAAGCAAGAACAATGATTGTTTCTTTTATTAAGTCCTTGTCTTTAATAATTTTTAACATTGCAACATTTCTTCTATTAAAAATATGCTTATGTTTGTTGATTTTTAGCTAGAGGAATCAAATAGAACCTTGACCAAAGATGTAGAAAACCTATCAAAGGAGAAAGCAGAACTCGATGAAAAACTGAGGACTATGGGAGAAGGTATGGAATGGATCACATTATTATTACTTTTAAGTTGACTGTTTTCTTCCTGCCAGTTATTGCATATTATATGTTAATGTGAATTGAATTTAGTAAACAGGTGGTAATTTTAATATCAAGAAAACAATGAAGGGTAAATGGATGATGGGTATTAATTTATGAAATTAATTGTCTGTGATGAGGGGATGTGTCTTGTGGCACACTGATAGTGTCTCTACCTCCGAGCCAGGAGATTCCAGTTCAAGACCCATCTGTCCCAGGCATGTGTAATAACATCTCTGAACAGATTGGTTTAGGAAAAAAAGTGTCTGTATATAAATTTCAGCCAAGCCTGAATGTTGTCCAGATCTTGCTGTACGCAGGCACATACTGCTTCACTATATATGGAATTGCAAGTATTACTGGATATAACTTTATAGAGTTGAGTGCTTTCAATCAAGTTTGGGCCAAGGCTATAATTAGGCCTAGAGCTGAGTAGCCTTGTCAGAATCCAAACTGAGCATCACTGAGCAAGTTGACAATGTTAAGCACATCTTCCACTAGTTTGCTTCTGATCAATAGACTGATGGGTGGTAGTTTACCAGATTACAATTGTCCTGCTATTTATAGGCAGGGCATATATGGGCAATTTTCATACAGATGTGTAAATGCCAATGTTGCTGACATATTGAAGTATTGAACAGTTTGTCCAAGGGTGCAGCTAGTTTCAGAGTACAGTTTTTTCTATTTTACATCTGAGATGTTGTCAGGTTGCTATTTCCATTGCTTTCGTCATTTCTTGATATCACATGGAGTGAATTGAATTGTCTGAAGATTGCCATTTATGATGGTGGGTATCTCAGACTCATTCATTCAGCAGTTCTGAAGGTTATTGCAAATGCTTCAGCCCTGATATTTGCATTGATATACTTACTGATCTCTCCCATCATTGGGTTCTTTTTTGGTTCCTTCTGCAGGTAGTTGTTTAAGCAGAGCTTTGGTCTGATCCATTGATTCTGGTTTTGCTTAATTCTCTTTAAAGCATTCAAGCTAAACAGCAGAAATAGCACGTGATCTAGCTTCACCAAGTTTGCACCTCATTTTTACATTGGTACATGTCATGCTTTTCCGCATTCCTCATTGAATCAGGTTTGGTCCCTTGGCTTAAAAACAGTAAATGCTGGAAATATGAAACAGGTCGGACAGCATATGTAGAGAGAGCAACTGAAACGTTAGCTCTGTTTCTTTATCCACAGATGTTTGCCATCTGCTAAGCATTTCCAATATTCTGTTTGTATTTCAGATTTCCAGCAGCCACAGCTCTCTGCTATTTGAATAGGTCTTATCTTGATGTGATAATAAAAAGGGATATATAAGTTCATGAGGTTACCTATTAGAGTTAAATACAATATGTTGTTGCTAATGGTGTGCAATGTCTCATGGATGTCCAATTTTGAGCTGCTAGAACTGTTCTGAACCTAATCCATTTAACTCAATAGTCAAGTCAAACAGTGTGTTGGAATTTGAACTCGTATGTCTGGAAGATTAAGCCCGGTTTGTCGATTATCAGTTCAATAACATTATTACTATTCTATCATATCCAACAACCATATTTTGACGAACTGAGAAGTTTTATCATCAAATGGTAACATGAGTTACTATCATTCTACAATTATAGATGGCCCAAATCTCTTGACTTCTACTCTGGCTCTAGAGACCATATTAATATTTACGCAATTGAAACTACATTAAAAGTCATGCAATTTTGAATGAAGAGAGATAACAAGGTGTAGAGCTGGATGAGCACAGCAGGCCGAGCAGGAAGGCTGACGTTTCGGGCTTAAACCCTTCTTCAGAAAAATGCCTATTTTCTTCAGCCCATTTTTCTGAAGAAGGGTCTAGGCTCATCCAGCTCTACACCTTGTTATCTCAGATTCTCCGGCATCTGCAGTTCCTACTATCTCTGAAACAATTTTGAATGAAAATGTTTTTTTCTGAACATTATATTAGATTAAAGATTCCAAAAAGTGAAATGCGTATGTTTCATCCTTCTGCTTCACTGGCTGATGTATTTTGCTTTCCTAGACTCAGTATAATGTATATCAGTCACAACTGATTTTCTCCCAAGTCTCCCATAGTACCAAATAGAAGTGTCTGTTGGGATGTGCCTAGAATCGTAAGACTATAGGATATAGGTGCAGAATTAGGCCATTCAGTCCATTTAATCTGCTACACCATTTGATCATGGTTGGTATGTTTCTCAACTCCAATCTCTTGCCTTCTCCCCATAACCATTGATCTCCATACCAATCAAGAATCAGTCTATCTGTGTCTTAAATACACTCAATGACTTGGCCTCCACAGCTGTGTGTGGCAATGAGTTCCACAGTTTAACCACCTTCTGCCTGAAGAAATCCCTCCTTGTCCCTTCACACTGAGGCTGTGCCCCCAGGTCCTAGTCTCTCCTACTGGTCCACGCTACCTACGCCTCTCAGTATTCTGTAAGTTTCAATGAGATCCCCCTCCACCCCATCCTTCGAAACTGCCATTGAGAACAGACACAGAGTCCTCAATTGCTCTTCATATGATAAGCCTTCCATCACTGGGATCATTCTTGTAAACCTCCTCTGGATCCCTTTCAAGGCCTCCAAATCTTTCCATAGATATGGGACCCAAAACTGCTCATAATATCCAAATGTGGTCAGACTAGAGCATTATGCAGCCTCAGCAGTACAACTCTGCCCTTGTATTCCAGCCCTCTTGAAATGAATGCTAACATTGCATTTGCTTTCCTAACTGCCAACTGAACCTGCATGTAACCTTAAGAGAATCCTGAACTAGAACTCCCATGTCTCATTGTGCTTCAGCTTTCCAAAATCTTTCCCTGTTTAGAAAACAGTCTGTGTCTCTTCTTCCTACTAAAGTGCATAACCTCACACTTTGCTACATTGTATTCCATCTGTCACTTCTTTGCCTGCTCTCCTAGCCTGTCCAAGTTCTACTGCAGCCTTCCTACTTCTTCAACATGACCTCCAGCCATCTTTGTATCGTCTGCAAACTTAGCAACAATGCCCTCAGTTCCTTTGTCCAGATTGTTAAAGTATAGCATGAATAGTTGTTGTCCCAATACGGGCCCCTGCGGAATTCCCACTAGTCACCAGCTGCCGTCCTGAAAAAGACGCCTTTTTCCCCAATCTTTGCCTACTGCTGGTCAGCTAATCCTCTATCCATGCCAGTACCTTGCCCCTAACACCATGAACTCTAATCTTATTTAGCAGCCTCCTGGGCAGCACCTTTCACAGGCTTTCTGGGAATCCAAATAGATCATGTCCACTGGATCTCCTTTGTCTAACATGCTCATTACCTCCTCAAAGAATTCTTGACGAAGCCTTGCTGACTCAACCCTATTTTAGTATTCACTTCCAAATACTCCGCAATCTCATCCTTAATAATGGACTCTAAAATCTTACCAATGACAATGGTCAGGCTAATTGGCCTTTAGTTTCCATCTTCTACCTCCCTCCCTTCTTAAACAGAGGTGTCACATGATCCATTTTCCAGTTCTCTGGGACTCTCCCTGACTCCAGTGATGCTTGTAAAATCACCACCAATGCCTCAAATTTCTGCTCAGCAAGCTTCTTCAGAACTCTGAGGTGTAGTCTATCTTGTCTGGATGATTTATCTACCTTCAGAACAATCAGCTTCTCCAGTGCCTTCTCCTTAGTAATGACAAAACCTTTAGCTTTCATCACAATAAAATTTGATTGCCATTTATTGTCCATACAGAAATTCATTTTGGGTCCTGTTTAAAGAAAATAGCATATAAATGAATAATAGCAACAAAAGACAAAAATTACTTTAGCCCAGAGATCCAACTTTAAAGTATTTATTAAAAACTACACCAATGCAATAAAATAATCAGTCAGTGAGACTCACCCTAAGTACATATTCAAGTCCATACATGAATTGCTTGTTAAGGGCATAAATGAGTTCAGTAACTAATTTGTCCTGCGTCTGACAGTTCAAAGGGGGGATTCTCATTGTTCATGGCATTCTTTGCTCTCATCAAAATACTTCAAGGACAGATTTTGTCAAAAAAGGTCTTCTCATCAAATACCCTTCCTGCCTGGTTCGCTTTCCTAAAATAATAGTACCATCCAAAAAGGATAACACTCAATCACAGCCAAATGAAAGGGTTTCATAATTGTAAGATGTACTGAAAAGGAGACTGTTTAATTATTTAAGTTCCTTGGCCACCACATCTGTATACTATTCCCATCAATTCAACTTATAGTCTAGTTTGTCACCTAAATGTTCATGACTATTTCAATGTCCACATGAATCTTTGCAGGAATGATATTATTGACCAGTTTTTATTTTAAAGACAATGACTGGGTTTCTGAAGAAGGGTCCAGACCCGAAACGTCAGCTTTCCTGCTCCTCTTATGCTGCCTGGCCTGCTGTGTTCATCCAGCTCTACACCTTGTTATCTCAGACTCCAGCATCAGCAGTGCCTACTATCTCTGACTAGTGCATTTGACTTGTTTTTGTAAAGTTTAAGAGAATTGTTACCAGACCATTTTGCAAACCTCTCCACTGAGTTCCTGTAGTTTTGTTCATTATTTCTGATGAGACCCATGCTACTGTATCATTAGCATATTTGCAGTTTGTTATGCTGTCATGTTCTGATTGTCGGTCATTTATATAGATAATGAGATATATGGAGGAGATCTAGTATTTTCACAGCCACTAAGTAAAACGTGGAAACTAACATCCATTAGCTATTGTTCGAAAGAAAGTCATGACCTAAAATGGGAGAGTAGAATTTAATATGAAGTTCTTTTTTTTTCAAAAAGCTTAAGTGGTTACATGGAATGAAAAGCTGAAGAAAACGACAACTTGGGTAGCGCAAACAGGGCTACCTAATCTATGTTAGATCAAATGGATCGAAGTCAGACCAAAACCATCCATTGATTCATAAAGTTGATAGACAAAATGTAAGTGATCAATATGTGGAAGAAGACCTAAAAGACTCTTAGACACAATGTGCTTGAGACACTTCTTTGCTCTTGTTACAAGAGTCAGTAGTCTGTCAGCTCAAGAGCCTGTGACTTAGCAACTGGGGAAATGATATCATTGGACTAGTAATCCAGAACCCCAGGCTAATGTTCTGAGGACATGGGTTCAATTTCCACCATGACTAGTGAAATTTCAATTCAGTTTTTGAAAATAAAATATGAAATTAAAAAGCTAATTTAATGGCAATGATATAACTGCTGTCGATTGTTATTTTTAAAAAAATCCAACTGGTTAACTAATATCCTTTAGGGAAGGAAATCTTGCATCCTTTGGTGGCTCCTGCATGTGACTTCAGAACCACAGCAATGTGGTTATCTCATAACTGTCCTCTGGGCTGCCAGGGGTAGGCTATAAATGTTGGCCTAGCCAGCGACCCCAATGTCCAATGAACAGAAAACAAAATGGTGGCTGATGTCCAACAATAAGGAACAATTTCTGAAAGAACAGAATGAGGAATTTCTTAAGAATTTTTCTATTGATGTGATCTGGACATTGTTTTCCATGGATTCACTCGCTTGAATTGTTTCTCTCTCTTCCATTTATTGGTAGTAGCACAAAATCCTTCTCATTCTGAACTCCAGTGCTGAAGAAGGCTCACTGGGCCAAAACATCAACTCTGATTTCTCTCCACAGATGCTGCCAGATCTGCTGAGATTTTCCAGCAATTTCTGTTTTTGTTTCTGATTTCCAGCATCAACACTTCTTTTGGCCTTTTCACAAAATCCTTCTAGTTCACTAAGTAAAGTCTGCTGCAGAATCACACATTCCTTAAATTCATCATTTTCAAACCCACTAAAAAATTTCATTCAGAACATTAGGAGGATGATCTGTGGACAAAAAGGTACAAGTTATCTTCTTAATTGAGAAGCCTGATATTTTATTCCTCCTTTCCTCCAGGGAAAATCTCTCATTTCTTAGGGTAGTTGAGGTTGAGAAGGGTTGCACTTAAATACGTGTGAGAGCAAATGGAGAGACGATTTTTTTTTTGTGTCCTATCATCACATGGTTTGAGAACTCTCATCAACTGCTGTTACAACAACTTATTTATATTGTATCATTAACACAATGAAGTATGCAATTCACAGGAGCATTATAAAACCAAATTATGATACTGAGCTACATAGCTTCCTATATTTGGTTAGATGGCGAAAACCTTGTTCGAAGAGGGACTTTAGTGTTAGAGAAGAAAGTGCATGGAAGAAATTTCATTCAGCTCTAACTCCATTTACAAATTTGCTGATGACACCGCTATAGTGGGTCGGATCTCAAACAATAAGTGCAGTAAAGAGATGGACAGCTTGGTGAGATTCTGTAAAGACAACATTTTCTCCCTCAATTTCACCAGAACGGAGGAGTCAGTTATTGATTTCAGGAAGCAGAGTGGAGGACACACCCCTGCCTGTATCAATGGGCCTGAGGTGGAGATGGTCAAGAGCTTGAAGTTCCTGGGAGTAAATATTAGCAACAATCTGTTCTAGTCCATCAACATCGATGCTACAGTCAAGAAAGCACACCAATGCCTCTGCTTCCTCAGAAAGCTAAGGAAAGTCGGCGTGTCCACAATGACTCTTACCACTTTTTATAGATGCACCATAGAAAGCATCCTATCCAGATGCATCACAGCTTGGTATGGCAACTGCTCTGCCCAAGATTGCAAGAGATTACAGAGTTGTGAATGCAGCACAGTCCATCATGAAAACCAGCCTTTCTTCCACTGACACCATCTATACTTGCTGCCTCAGGAAAGCAGCAAACATAATCAAAGACCCCTCCCACCCCAGTTATATTCTCTTCCACCCTCTTCTGTCGGTCAAAAGATACAAAAGTTTGAAAACACTTACCATTAACATAGATTAAAGATCAGCTTTTTCCCTGCTGTTGTCAGACTTTTGAACAGACGTCTCATATAATCTTTCTCTGCACCTTCTCTGCTGTAACATTATATTCTGCAGTCTGTCCTATTACCCTGATATACGTACATAAGGGATGATTTTGTCTGGATAGCGTGCAAACAATATTTTTCATTGTATCTCAGTACGTGTGACAATAATAAATCAAATCAAAGTAGGTTAGTGAGCACAGAGCTAATAGAGGAAGTAGAGAAAAAGATGGCGTGAGATGGCATTTAAGACATTTAGAATTTGGATGATCACCATCTTGAACTCCAAACTATTTGAATACAAATTATTATAATGCTGTAAATCTGTTAAACTGTAATAAATAAGCATCCAAAGCAGAGGAAGATGCATAGAAAGACATGAAGAGCAGAATATTCGGTTTAGGTTTTGAATTTTCTAGCAAGGATCTGCCTTTGTTGTTACAAACTTGTTTGATCCTCTCTTTTTAAACTATGTTCCTCATACAGATCGAGTAAAAATGCTCACTACTATAAACTTTTTCTAGAGTCACAGAAGAGGAGGGAGGAAGACCTAAATAACATGAAAACCCATTATGAAAAGATAATTGGCCAAGAACGTACACTGAAAACACAAGTAGGTTTTTAAAAGCTCCCCCAACTATGCAAAGCTATGTTCTAATACAGTTTTTGAATGATTTGTATTGATTAACTTTCATGCATGTTTCTGTATGTTTGCCTCAATCAGGCTGTTAATAAACTTGCTGAGATTATGAACCGAAAAGATATAAAAGTGGACCGAAAGAAAGCAAATACAGCAGATGTCCGGAAAAAAGAAAAGGAAAACAAAAAATTGCAACTGGAATTGAACCAAGAGAGAGAGAAATACAGTCATATGGTTGTGAAGTATCAGAAGGACCTAAATGAAATGCAGGCAGTAAGAAACTTTTACATGGATGTGTTGACTGTCTTTATATTGATACATAATCTGTTTAAATTTGGGCAGTGCACACATCTAATTTGATTTCATATTCACATTGTGTTCAAACACTCCTCCAGTGGTAGCACTGCCGTGACTCTACTTGGGAGGAATTTGATGACAACATGACAGGTTTGCATAGATAGTTTCTATTAGAAATATGTACGTTCGAATTCTATCATAAAAATTAACAAAAAGTGCACAATGAATGACTTCAAAATGGGCACCCGTTTTGTCCATGCATTCCTGGTCTCACATTCCTGAATTTGAGATGAAGGCTGTATATAGTAAAATAGTGTGGACTGCACTGCAGCAAATTCAATATCAAACCAGTTAAGGTAGAAATATGTTCCAAGCCTTCCAGAATGTGGCCAGAAAGTGTTGCGAGTTGCTCAGGTAATCCCAGACAATATTTTGACGTAAGTGATCAGGAACTGTGCAGAGCGCTGTTTAAATGCCATTTCATAGTGTTAATAGTCAAATGCTGTTTTCAGTTCCATAATTTTTAGGGAATAAGTAATGCCATGATGCAGAGTTTTATTATTTATAGCCCTGAGATTGTGATTTATGGTTCCTTGTAGTCACTTCTTAAATCATCAATAACCAATTTAGTTGACAAAGCAGAAATATATTTGATGAAAGTGTTTTTAACTGAAAATAACATCAACAAATTTCTACTATTATTCTGAGATATCTAATTTTTTTCTCTTATTTTGACTGTTTTGTCTCAATATTACAGCAATTAGCGGAGGAATCTAACCTTCGTACAGAGCTTCAAATGCAACTTGATAGTAAGGACAGTGATCTTGAGCAACTTCGTTCTAAGCTTCAAGATCTCCAACTTCGTATGGATAGCACAAGTGTATCCAGTTTACAGACTGAGGATTTGGATGGAAATGTAACTGGTAAGAATGACTCACACTTAATAGTTTTGGCCAAAGTATGTTGTTTGATTTAAACTTATTTTGAACAACTGAAAAATAGTTTGTGATGGTATGGTAAAAGTGGGTTCACTTTAAAAAATAAAATCATCAAAATTTAGGTAATTTTCTCAAATGTGAATTTAGCTCTAAACTTGCCAGCATTACCATCCATTATTCATTTTTTTCCCAAGTTGTCCTTGCTCAAGAATATGGGCTGGCCAAGTAAAAGAGGGTCAGGTGGTTCAATGGATTAGTATGTTATTGTTTCATTTCTGGAACCATAATTTCAGTTCAGACCAGGAAAAATGTCTCCCTTGGCTGGTGGTTTTCAAATCCTAAATAAAGTTAATTTGGACAATTCTGACATAGCCTGATTAGTAGCAAATATTAAAAAAGTGGTTACATTCCAGCACATGTAACATTTAATTTAGTGGACAAAATATTGGTTGGTGAAGCAAGTGAAAAATTGATATACATATAAACAAGTGCATCTTCTAGTTTCAGTCAAATATTTTGGGTAAAAAGAGAGAACTTTAGTCTGAAGCTAATGGTTGTATTTGACCTAAATAATATTTAGGGCTAACTCTACACATTCACGAGTGAAAGTGATTGATTCTAAAGCAATATCACCCCACCTTGAAGCATGACATGTACTTGAATGCTGACAAAAGAAGAGAGGAAATCAAGTAAGTCCTATCTTCCAATTCTCCTTAGATAGGGGAAGGTGTCACAGTACTGAAGAAATGCAAATATTGCTCCTTGGTTCAAAACAGAATGTAAGCCTAAATTCACCAACAACAGGCCAGTTATTATAACGTTTGTGATGGGAGATGACAATCCAGGTCAAAATTAACTGACGCTTAAGTAAGTGTAGATTAATTGGAAACATCCAGCACAGATACGTTAAAGGTGAATTTAACCAACTTGATTGAGATTTTTGATGAGGGTAATGTGGTCTATATGCTGCTCCAAAAGATTTCATAAAGTATTATATAACAGGCTTGTGAACAAATTTGAAACTAGTGCAATAGAAGCAACAGCAACAGCATGGTTGTGAAGTTGATTGAATGGTAGAAGTAATGGTAAATAATTAATTTTCAGACTGGCAGAACGTACAGAGTAAGCATCCCCAGAGATCGGTAGAGTCATACAGCATGGAAACAGGCCCTTTGGCCCAATTTGTCCACGCTGACCAGGTTTCCTAAACTGAACGAGTCCAATGTGTCAGCATTTGGCCCATATCCCACAAACCTTTTCCTATTCATGTACCTGTCTAAATGTCTTTTACAAGCACCACGGCATTTCTTGATGAATATTAAAGACTTAGCCTTAACTATACAACTTCAAAATTTGCAAATGACATAAATTGAAAGTACTGTCAGCCATGAGGACAATAGCAATAGACTTCAAGACAACTTTGTGGAAGAATGAGTAGACGTGTGGTAGATTAAATTTAATGTAGAGAAGTGCGAAGTGATGCATTTTGTTAGGAAGAACAAGGAGAGGCAATAGAATATAAAGGATATAATGATAAACGGGCTGCAGGAACAGAGACATCTACAGGTACTTGTTCACAAATGTTCAAAGCAAAAGGACAGTTTGAGAAAGTAGTCAGCTTCAGACTAACGTTCTGTCTTTTTATCCAAAATATTTGACTGAAACTAGAAGATACACTTCTTTAATTGTAAATCAATTTTTTTACTTGCTTCACTAGCCAAATGTTGAAAGCAGAAGGACAGTTTGAGAAAGTAGTGTAAAAGCCTTATAGGATCCTGAACCTTATAAAATGAAACATGGGGCCAGATTTTCATGTCAAACCAATTCCCAGCTTTGGAAATTCACATCATCTTCTCACCCAACTCTAGCCACATTTATGTTCTAAAAAAACATGGACAGAACAAGAGTGGGTTTTGTGGCCCACAATTACTTATAGGTCGAGAAGAGTTTCAGTGTGGAAATGCTAGTGCAAAGCCAATTCTGTTCTCAGACATCAGCACAGCTTTCCACATTTTTCTTGTGACCTACTGCTCTCACTCTCATTCACCTATGTCTTTATGGTCCATTCCCGTAATACACCTATGCCCCCTCCATTCTTCTTGCATATCCCATTCCCCTTCAATAGCCTTATATATTATCTATAGCCATTCACCTAGTCTCCACTGAATAGACCTTGAGAACAATGTAATATTAATAAGACATATTTGACATAGATATGAAAACATCAAATCCCTGATCATCTAATACAGCTGTCACTCGAACACACAACCATTAGTACTGAAAATATTCCAGATCGATTGAAAAAATGTCAATTCAGTTGTAGAAGCAATCAAGCATCTAATCATAAATGACGTGGAATATATGAATAACCTCTGAAAGCTGTCAATCAAACCATGTAAAAACACACCCCTGTAAAGTAAAGTGCATTAGAAGTTTTTGAAAATCAGCCAAACATTCATAACTGGCTCAGCTCTTAAAACAAACCATGGCAGCTCCAGATACTGTAGCCTGTTGAAAAAAACGAACAGATGGCTCTTCGTTTTCCAGGCTATACTAAATAGATTTTCATTAAAGGATATCAGGAGTAGGGGTAACTTTTTTTTCCAAAGTAAGATACTATAGACATTTAAATCACTAACTGATCTTAATACTAACATTCCCAACCATTGTTTTCTATAGTTTTGAATGCATTTTATGGATCGTTAAGGAGAAATCTGACAGAGCAGTGTCACAAGCTTTCTCATTTTTACGTCGAAACAAGCTTTATTGTCTTTGAGAGGAATTAAACAAAGCAAACTCTTTTCTCTTAACACTGTAGTTTTTAAGTACTTAGACCAATCACTTGATTCCAACTTTTGGTTTGTCCTAACCCAAAAGAAATCCCTAATACATTATATCAGTCTAGGAGGTTTATTCACTTCTTTATCAGTTAACCACAAGGTATGCCATAGTTCTCTAGAATTCTTTTTAATTCTCTTCAGCATTTGGCCCATATCCCTCTAAACCCCTTCTATTCATATACCCATCCAAATGCCTTTTAAACGTTTTAATTGTACTAGCTTCCACCACTTCCTCTGGAAGCTCATTCCATACACGCACCACCCTCTGCATGAAAAAGTTGTCCCTTTGGTCCCTTTTAAATCTTTCCCCTTTCACCTTCAGCCTATGCCCACTAGTTTTGGACTCCCCCTCCCCAGGGAAAAGATCTTGTCTGTTTACCCTATCAATGCCCCTCATGATTTTATGAACCTCTGTAAGGTCACCCTTCAGCCTCCGATGCTCTAGGGAAAATAGCCCCAGCTCATTCAGCCGCTTGAAGAGAAGTAACTTGTAGGACAATGGGGATCCAGTAAAATTGCTCTCATTGAAGTTTTTACTGTCTCACTGGGTTGAATTGCTGCCTTCTGTGTTGTAACCATTCCATGGTTGTGTAAAAAATGATATGAGAGAAGAATTAAAATTGTTGCATCTGTAATCATCTCTATGATACTGTTCCAGTTTTGCTTTTCTGCTGAAAAGTATTCTTATTGTTACTGATACTTGATTTTAAATGCACAATTTGCACTGACATTGTCTTACTCAGGTACTGATTTGCTCGCATTATTCGTTTGTACATTAAAAATCCATTTACTTTAAGGGTTATTTTTCTTAAAACTCTGACAGAAAATAAGGTTCTAGTTTCTTTTTATGGAAATGCCTTTTTATTCTTTGTGCCTAGTTGGGTGTTCCTCTTGCAACACATGTCTTATCTATCTTTTTCCAGTGAGTAAATTGAAAGCCTTGTTCTATTTGCACTTTCTGCATGCTGGCTGACATTTGATGTCTGACTCTTTTGTATCTAATTAAGTCGCTGTGATGTTTAAGGAACAGCATTCCTTTTTGTCCATCCATAGTCTTAATTGATGAACTACACAGTTACCCAAGAGAAGATTTTAACATTTAATTTAATTAGAACACACAGATACAACAAGAAACAGTCATTAGTACTTCCATTTACCATAATTTTCAAATGACCGTTCAAGACTAAGAAATGTTTATGAAGTTTCAGAAAAGATTAATGACTAAATAAGTCAAAAGTAATGCATTAATCCTTTGATATTCAGACTTTTTAAAAAATAGTTCTAAGTTTTACTATATATGATCAAAAATATTTATCTAATTTACATACGGAGCATGATAAAGTAAAATTAGGGAAATTTTACTAATTTCCCATAGCATTATAATTTCCTTATTTTTTGCTGTAATGCAAAACCACCATTGTAGTTTTCAGAGTTCATCTTGTTCAAAGGATGCTGTCTTTTAAACCTTTAAAATATCAAATTTTAATAGCATTATTGTAAAAGTAATGAATGCAGCTTGGCATGGTTTTTTTTATAGACAATCATTGTTGCTTTAATCTTATGCAACTGAATTACCTACAGTTTTCAACATGTTTATCACAACTTTGAAATCTTCTAAAAATCACAATGATATTTTGTAGGAAAATATGATTGTAAGGTTCAGAAAAGACTGCTCAAATCTAGATATCATGTTTTAGTGTACTGAACTATGATGATCTTCTACTTCTCATATACATGCTGTCCCTTGGTGACACCATCACTTTGCACAGATACACTGAAGGCACAGTACCTCACTACCATAGTATCTTTGTTATCAGACTGTTTGTTCAACGCTCAAGAGTTTTTTTTTCCCCAAGTAAAAATTAGGTATACAGAAGACATCATATCCTGGACCCAACACAAAGTTACTTCTCTCACCAATAATTCTGATGTCAACCCTGCCATTATGTTTATTGAGCCACTGCTCCCTCAGCATCTTAGTTGACCTTGAATTGAGCTCCTGACCTCATATTCTCTCCGCCACAATGATTGTCAACTTCCATTCCTGCCCTTGCTTATGCTCTGCTAATAATTCATAAACTTCAGCTCATCCAAAACTCAACTGCCAATATCTTCACATCCATAAAGTCCTGCTCACCCATTTCCCCTGTAATCACCAATCTATATTGGCGTCAGGGCCACCAAAACATAATTTTTAAAATCCCTCCATAACCTCACCTTTACTATTGCTGTAATCATCCTGCTCTACAACACAAAAAAGCTTGCAATTCTCCAATTCTGCCCTCTTGATCTTTTAACTTGGTTTCTACTAATTTACATTTAAAGCAACTGATTTCAAAGTACTTTTTTTAAAGAGTCCTTCAGGCTCTGTATGTATTCTATCAGTTTTTTTTAATAATAGTTACCACTCTACTTACTGTTGATTGTAAAAAGGAATATTTTAACTAATTTTCAACATATAGTATATTAATGAGAGGAATTGATTGACTCTTGATTGTTAGCATTTAACATATATTAATAGTTACTTGGTGACATTTGCTGCAGAGTTTCTGAAAACTATGCATATGAAGTGAAATCTTTGAGATCAATTTACTTTGGGCAGGAACAGTAAATGCACTTAAATTGGAATCTGCGATTCATGTTAAGAAATGTCAAGTGAAAAATAATTGTTTTCGTCATAGTAATAATGTCTATCCTCACTTTACACTATCAAATTACTTCAAATAAAAGCAAAGTACTGTGGATTCTAGAGATCGGAAATAAAAACAGAAATTTCTGGGAAACTCAGCAGAATCTGTGGAGAGAGAAACGGATTTAGCATTTTGAGTTTGATATGGCTCTTCTTCAGAACTGTTTTTAATATCAAGAATTGCTTCAGTTGGTTCTTTTTAGTAACTTAATTTGTGAATGAGTGCACATTCTCAAATTATGATATAATGCTAAATAAAAAGAAAATATCCCGTTGCATAGATAGGACTGCGGTCTTGCACATCTATACAGTTCTTACTACTTGCGTGATATTACTTTATTAGGAATGGACTTGGTTGGATAGAGGCCAGGCTGCAAGTCAGTGTACCCAAGTACTTCCTGGACCTTACTGGAGCCTATACATTGTTTGTTCTACATGACAAATATCCTACAGGTTTTTTTTTTTGCTATGTCTGTGTTGTAGTAGTTTATTTCAATTTTGAGATTATTGCATAGTAATGTATATATGAACAAGGAACAAGAGTAGGTCACTTTGTCCTTGGAGGCTGCTCCGCCATTCAGTAAGATCATAGCTGACCTGATATTGAACTTAAGTCTACATTCCCGTATATTCTTGATAATCTTTCATCTCTTTGGTAATCAAGGGAATATTAACTTGCTTGAAGAAACTAAAGGTGGATGAGCCTGGAAGTGTTGTTCTTTGCTTCACTGTTAAGAAAACTTGATAGCTTCCAAAACCTCCGTCAAGAAGATCCAGAGGCAAAAAGAGACCAAAATATGGCAGGGAATCAAGGCAGTCTGTACGATTCTACACCAACTGCCTCCTTTCACAGACCCCAAGAAAAAACTAAAGAATGCCCTGAAATGTCAATAGCTCTGACCTTGGCTGCCAAGAATAACACATCCTGGGGCTCATTTGTCTTTATGTGTTAAGAAAAACTTGCATTTATGTATTCTTTATCAGTATCTCAAAGTGCTTAATAGCCAATTAGGTACTTTTGAAGTGTGCTCATTTTTCAAGTAAGACCGTAAGATGTCGGAACAAAAGAGGACATTCAGCCCATTGAGTCTGCTCTGTTATTCAGTGAGATCGTGGTTGATCTAAATTGTTAACTCCACTTTCCTGACTTTTCCACATAACCCTTGATTTTCTTTTTGATTAAAACTCTGCCTATCTCTGCCTTGAATATATTTAATGAACAAGCTTCAACAGCTCTCTGTAGTAAAGAATTCCATGGATTTACTACCCTATGAGAGAAAATATCCTCATCATCTCTGTCTTAAATGTGCGACACATTATTCTGAAATTATGAATGTTGGCCCTAGATCATCCCACAAGGGGAAACAACCTTTCCACATCGATCCTGTCAAGTCCCCAAGAATCTTGAGTATTTCAATAAGGGCGTCTCTCATTCTTCTATATTCCTATATTCCAATGGGTACAAACACAATCGTCGGTACAAACACAATTCGTCTTAATCTCCCCTCATAAGACCGCCCCATCAGACGTGATATCAGCCTAGTGAATCTTCTCTGGACTACCTCCAATGCCATGATATCTTTCCTTAAATGAGGGGTCCAGAACAGTTTACAGTATTCCACTGTGGCCAGACTAGTACTTTGTACAGTTTAGCAAAATCTTATTACTTTTATATTTCATTCCTGTTGAAATAAAGGCGAACATTACATTTGCCTTCCCTATTAGCCACAGAACTTGGATGCTATATTTCTGTTATTCATGGACGAGGACTCCTAACCTCCTCTGTTATGTAGCTTTCTTCAGTCTTTCATCATTTAAATAATATTCAGTTCCTCTATTCTTCCTGCCAAAGTACTTAACCTCTCATTTCCCAATATTATTTTCTACCTGCTGAGTTTTTGCCTGCCCACTCAATTTAATCTGTCTATATCCCTCCGCAGACTCATTGTACCAGCCTCACCACTTGCCTTCCCACCTATTTTTATGTCATCATAAATTTAGCTGTAGTGCATTCACTTTCCTCAACAAGTTACTAAAATTGTGGCCACTGCACTGATCCCTGTGGCATACCACTAGTATGGGTTGCCATGCTGAAACTACCCCCCAAATCCCATCACTTAAAAATGAAAACCGGCAGCCAATTAATGCTCAGTCAGCACCACAAATGGTGCTATGTTAATGACTAGTTAATTGGACCAGGTTGCTAGCAGACCAGGCCAGAAATGTATGTAGTATTCACTCCAGGCTGCACTTAGCCTTAAAGTTAAGGTCATCAAATTGTTGCATACAGTTTGAATTTTGAACCCAGACTTCAACTTCCATAATTTTTAATAACCTTTTAAGATATCTCTTGACCTTATCTCTTAATCCCAATAGTTTAAGAAGGGAATAAAGAGATATTACTGGCAGCCTGATCGTGAGATCTGTGTCATTTCTGTAATTCTATATGCCAAGACCAAAGATGGTGACGTGGTTTTCACAAACAGAATTACTTTTAAAGTATATTTATTCACTTCAACCTATTTTTGAAATTAGAAACCAGGATGGAGGGCTGGTTATCGATACCAAACAGGGCAAACATCAAAAGATATGGATGGAAAAAACAGGTATGAAACTTGTTTCTTTTAAATTTCAAAGATGTACAATGCACTGTTGAATTGCACATTTAACATGGACAAAATATCCTTTTTGATAAAATGTTTTTAATGTAGATCTAACTAACAACATCTGGTTTAAAATATAAATAGAGTAATAAATATGCAAATATTCATGAGAAAGTAAAATTTCTTATTCACACTAGGTAACAGCATGTATTTAAAATTGAAATTGGGAACTTGAGGAGAGTGTTGTAAAGCAGAGGTTGACCCCCCTCTGATAACTAAAACTGAAACACCCAGAGAGGCTCACCTTGCCTCATAATCTATTAAAAGAAGTGTGAAAAGTAGTATAATCTGCCTCTCACCTCCCAATTTGTGATTAAACAAAATGAAATCCTTTCACTCACTCTCTAATCAATAAGTAACAATTTATTTATCTAACCGCGAACAAATTAACAGGTCTACTAACAAACCAAACAATTCCCTTCTAACTACCAACTATTCCCGAATAAAACAAGATTCTAATGATATGCTGTTCCAATAGATGTAAGTACCACTTGTGTAAACCAAAATAATAAAAAAAATTAAAACTTAATGTCTCAAAATTACAGCCAGGATACGTCTTTTGGGATGTTCTCCACTGTTCTTCAGTCAGGAACACCTTTCTCCGTCGTATTCTTATGTCAGGAATATTAGCTAAGAGTGCTGCTATACCTTTAGCTAGATGATGGTTACTCTGAGAGTTTAAAGAGTTCTGTGAGAGCCAGTGATTTTTTTTTTCCTTTAGAGCTGATGGGTTGTTAACTCTATTAGATGTCAGTTGCTCTCACACCAATTTTCAAATGACTTGTTCTTTTATAGCCTTGATTATCTATTAATTTCTTACAATAGGATTGGTCCCAGGTTGTCAAAACCATCAGATTTAAATTTAATCAGAGATAGTAGGAACTGCAGATGCTGGAGAATCCGAGACAACAAGGTGCAGGGCTGGATGAACACAGCAGGCCAAGCAGCATCATAGGAGCATTCTCTAAGTGCCTGGTTTAAATTAATTGACTGATTTTCAAAATGGTTGTCTTAATAACAAAATGAACTACTCCTGAGTTGCTAACCACACAGTCTTTTGATACAATGTTTTAAATTCAGGAGATCTCTGTGCACTGCATATTTGTTATAATCTCCAAGCCTAGAAAAAACACATCATCTTTTAAAGGGACCACACACTTTTCCCCCCTATCATTTTATAAACATCAAATTCTAACATCCTACCTTCCAATCCACAAATATTCCTCCCAACTTCACAACAAGAGAATACTATCATGCAGCTACTTGACCAGCTGTACTATTCATTTAGGCTCTTAGCTGCTCTGCAATTTAATTTCATATTTCTTCCTCAGCACCATGTCCTGGGAGCATTACTCCATTTTTCGGTAGTGGCAGAGGCTCTTCCTGACCTCTTTGCAATTTTATGTGGGGGCAGGCAAGATCAATGATGGTTTGCCTGCTCTCACCACAGTTAAGGCACTTAAGTGGTGAAGAAGAGGTATTCATGGCAGGATGCAAGCCCAGCAGATCAGTCTGCTCTGGCCTTGGGCAAGAGGGGGAAGTTCCTCCTTCAACATTGGGCAGAGATGCTTTCAAAGTCGGCCCTCTCATAGCAGTGTGAGGGGTGGAAGTTTAGTCTCAAATGGGACTGCTGGGATGCGCCTTGCCAATTTTTCGGGTGGCAAGGTGGGACATTCCATTATCTGATAATTCTTGCTTTGATATCCTTATCTAACCAAAATGTATTAGTCTTATCCTTGAAAGCTCAAATTGGCCTCATATCCACAAACATTTTGGCAGAGTTCCCTGTTGGCACTATTCTCTGTGTGAAAATTTACTTTTTGATTTTGCTCCTGAATGGTCTGGCTCTAACTTTTGAGTGTGTCTTCTTGACTGTGATACCTTAAGCAAGGGAATAGTATCTCTGTTTCTACCTTATCAATTTCCTATCATCAATTTAAAAACCTTGATCAATCTCTTAAGTAGAAGTGAATACAAGCCTAGACATACTTCAGGAGATATTGTATTGACCCTGTCATGTGTCTCTTTCTAAAAGGTAATATATCCTCCAAAAAGGTAGTGCCCATTTTTGAACTTCATACCCCAGATGAAGTGTGGCAAGGCTATATACAGCCAAAGTAGTCATTTTCCCTTTTACATTTCCAGCTTCCTCGAAATAAGACCAAACTTTATTAGTCTTTTCAATTGATTTTTGTACCTACCAATAGTTTTTAATGATTTATTATACCTGGACTCCATAGATTAAATTACAAGGAGAGATCACCCAAACTAGGGTTGTATTCCCTGAAGATTAAGTGACTTTACCAAAGTTTTTCAGATATTAAGGGGATCGAAAGGGTAACAGAGAGAAATTATTTCTGATTTGGAAGTCTAAGACGAGAGGACATTGTTGAAAAATTAGAACTAGGCTCTTTCAGAAGTGAAGCCATGAAAAATTTCTATTTGAGAGGTTGTAGAAGTTTGGAACTGATTTCTACAAGAGAAGCCATGTTATGATGATATTGTCACTGGACTAGTAATCCAGAGGGCCAGGATAATGTTCTGGGGACATGGGTTCTAATCCCACCTTGGCAAATGGCAAAATTTGAATTCAATAAAATCTGCAGTTAAAAGCTGGTCTAATGTCAAATCTGTTGACTATCATAAAAACACATCTGGTTTACTGTCCTTTAGAGAAGGAGATCTGCCATATTTTTCTGGTTTACCCAAAATCTAGTTGATTCTTAACTGCCCTATGAAGTAGCCACTCAGCTCAAAGGTAATTGGAGATGGGCAAGAAAAGTAGGCCTTGCTAGTATGCCCACATCCCATGAAAGAATTTTAAAATTAACTGTTTTGCTAAACAAAGGCAATGGGGCTAAAGAGTGAAATTAAGCCACCTGACATTGAATGACAGGACAGTTTAAAAGAGTAAAGTGGCCGCTTCCTGTTCCTTTGTGAACTTGAATTCCCAAATTTCTTGTCTTTCTGTAATTCCTGGTTTTACACCATTTAGAAAATATTCTGATTTACCTGTTTGTGTGTCCAAGCTCACATTTGTCCCATTGAATTCAAAGTTTTGCCAGCAAATACAGCTCGTCTTGATAATCAGACCTCCAAGATTTTGTTAATAATGTTGGTCATGCACATAAGAAAATTTCAGTTTGGATAGTCAGATTGTGCTGACCAGCGTGGTGACTTTTTTTCTTGGATTTTTGCTAACAAATGGAAATTTTTTTTAAAAAATCTTTTGTATATCTTTATAAAATGTTGTTTAAAATGTTCATTGTAATGCCAAACTTTTCTTTTATCAAAGTATGTCGTGGTCAGCAGCAGAAAAATACTATTTTACAATGATGAATTGAATAAAGAGCAATCAAATCCATCCATGGTACTGGATATAGAGTAAGTACAACCTTTTTAATACTGAGGATGTTGCAGACAAAAGACATAACAAATAGGGGATCCAAAGTGGAACACACAATTGGATGAGTAACTTGTCTGAATTAGAAATTGTAGGATACTGATTGGAGGCATAATGTCTGACTGGGAGGTGGAGGGGTGGACACTGATTGAAACAAATTCTAGTAGGGGTACTTCTGTTGTTTCACATAATGGGAATGGCAGCAAAGAGGAAATGTTACTTGGCAAGTAATCCAGAGGCCTGACCTAATGCTGTGGAGACATGAGTTCAAATCGTACTGTGGCAGCAGATGTAATCTAAATTCAGTTGGTTTTAGTACATCTTTGTAATTACAACCATAAAACTTGAGGATTGTTATAAAAAGCCATCTCGTTCACAAATGCCCTTTAGACCCTGGACCAATGATTTAATGCTCTAAGTGCAGGCACAGGTCACAAAAAAAATTCTTCTCTGGACAAAGCCTGTCCATCTACAAAACACAAGCCTAGATGCCTAGATGAATGCAGCTTGAGTAACGTTCACAAAACTTGGCACCATCTAGGTTAAAACAACCCACACCTTTAGACTCAATTCACAGTCTTCACCACTGGCCCACAGATGCAGTGGAACATCATTCACAAGATGCACTGCAGGAACTTGCCAAGGCTCTTTCAACAGATATTTTCAGACTTGTGAGCTCTACCAGATTTAAGAATGTGGGCAGCAAATGCCTGGGAATGCCACCACCAGCAATCTCGCTCCAAATCACACAGCATCCTGACTTGGACTCTGCTAATTTTGTCAATATCAACTGCTGAAGAGTCCAGCTTTAACATATTGCACTGGAAAACAAAGCCAAACTATGAAACTTACTTTCGGGCCTAGACCCTTCTTCAGAAATCTCCTCTGATGCTGGTTGGCCTGCTGTGTTCATCCAGCTCTACACCTTGTTATCTTAAACAGGATGCTGCTCCATTTACATGATAAATTTGATGCTGAGAACAGCAAAGACAGATTTCCCTTTCTATACACCAACTTGATGACGTGAAGACATAACAAGGGACTTGTACTTTCTCACCAGATAGTATAATCATGACCTATGAGGAATTTCAATCTGAATCATAAGTTGCAACTTTTTTTGTTGGATTCAAATGATTAATCAAAAGATTAAAAATATATAGTAACAGCCTATCGTCTTCAGCAATTAGTTTCTAGTTCCCATGAATAAGCATTTTATGATTGGTTTTCTTTCTAGAGAATTTTTAACTCCAAGTAATTTTATAAATAAGTAAAATTATGAAAAGGTTGCATATCCAACAATAAAGTTAAAAATGTTTACATTCATTTTATCTTGAATTACATATTAACAAGCATGTACGTAATGAAATCTGAGAATCACTTGTATCTCTAAGTAATTGTCTTCATGTTCCAGCAAATTATTCCATGTTCGTCCTGTAACACAAGGTGATGTATACAGGGCAGAAACTGGTGAAATTCCTCGAATATTCCAGGTGGGTTATTGAGCTCAGCTAGTTTCCATAAAATGATTTTTGGTTTTTATTATTCTCTGTACTCTAAGAAATGAAGGTATGTTATGGTTGTAAAGAAAAGAGCTTGTTCATGTACAGTGAAAATATATTGGGCCAGAAATTCTGTAGCAGAGAGGTTAACAGAACTCCCCATTAAACTGTAAATTGAACAACAACCTCCAGCAACAGTAACTGAGCAATTAAAGGCCAAAAATCAGCAAGTTACTATCCAAGCTTTTTACAACGTTGCACTGTAATGGTGCCTCGTTAAGAAGTCCTATAGTGAAGCAGGTGGAAATGAATGTTGTTAAACTCGCTTGATGTAAACACACTGAGTTCAGGAGAGGTTAATTGGATTTATCCCATTCCCCTTTCTCAGGATGTAATCACCATATCAAATTGGAATTGTTGACTATACCTGGTTCAGACAGACACTGCTGCACATTAACCATTTCTCTCTCTCTCTGCTCCTCTCTTTCTCTTCCTCCTCCTCCCTCCCCTCCTTTTCCTTCCCTGTCCTCTCCCCTTTCTCTTTCTCCTTCTCCTTCCCCATCCTCTCCCTTTCTCCTTCTCCTTCCCTGTCCTCTCCCTTTCTTTTTCTCCTTCCCCGTCCTCTCTATAACTGCCACACAACCAGCTAGATATGCTAAGGCCCAAAATACTTCAATGGAAAAGCATAAAACAAACCTGCATATGAATCAGTCCTCTGGATTGGACGCATTATTGGATAGGTCAGGATGTAGTAGTAGAAGATCTCAATTATCAACAGTTCATATTTAAGGCGCACTTTTATTATAATCAAAGATCTCAAGCTAACTCAAAAAGGAATATTGAGAAACAAAGTATATATATGATCCATATGAGGTGATATTAGCTCAGTTAACCAAAAGCTTGGACAAACAGGTATGTTTTAAGAAGGTTCTTACAAGAGGCAAACAAAGTAGAGAGGAGGGGAGCCAGAGGGAAGGAATTCCAGAACTCTGAACCAAAGCAACTAGGGTCACAGCTTTTAATGGGAAACAGTTATGAATTAAAATGCTCAAGAGGCCAGAATTAGAGCAGATATCTCTGAGGTTTGTCAGGATTGAAGAGATTATAGAGATAAGGAGGGGCAAGGCCATGGAGGGATTTGAAACAACTGTATGATGACCTGGGCCTTAGAGTTTTGATGATTTAAAGTTCACAAATGGTAAAATCCATCCAGCAGTGTCTTGAAATAGATAATTTTATTTCAGTTGATTATAATAATCATGGCTTGTCATTTCCATTCAATTCCATCTAAATGTAGTAGAAAAAAGGCAGGAAAGTGGAATTGAGGGTTATCAGAACAAACTTGATTTTGAATGGTGAAGCAGTCTCAATGGCCTGAGTGCCCTAATTCTGCTCCTATGTCTAATGGCCTTATGATGAAGTCAGTTGCTGCTGATAAGGAAAACTACAAGTTTGAAGAGGAACAAAGTCAGGCCATATCTTTAACATCTTAGAGTAAGGAAGCTGCTTTCTATATTAAGTTCTGGTTAATTACAAATAAAAAGGTAAAGGAGAAAGAAAATAAATATGCCTGAGGGAGCTGCTAAGGAGAACAGAAAACACAGCTTGATAGGTTTGCAAAAGAAAAAGAGCTTACTGAAAGAGATAATTATTCCAAAGAGAAGGTAAAGCTGCTAGATTGATTTAAATCAATACAAGAGGGGAAGCAGAGCTGGAAGGGAAAACTAACTCACAAATTTCAAATACTTTATTGCTCGAAAGGTTTAAGGGTATATGAAAGTTGTTTGCTGGCTCCTAACCCAAGATTATTTCGGAATGAGTAACATGATTAGTAGCCTAGTAATTACATCTACACTTGTAATTATATCTACGCTTGTTCAGCAGCACGACGACGTGGAGAATAGGCAAAAACAGCAGTAGATGTTTTTTGAAGAATGGGGACACAGTGGTAAATGGGAGTAAACATGACCAAAATCTAAATAGGTTTTTGTTTTAAACGTAGTGGATTCCCTGTGGTAGTGTACACAATGAGTCATGGGACCGTGTGGATTTGCAGCTCTCAGCACAGCATTGTATCTCATTCAGAGATAGCTTCTTGGGTTACCCAACTGAGTAAGGGCAGTGGAAGAGATTCTAGTTCCAAGTCAAAGAGAGACAAAGACCAGTCTGTTGGAGAAAATGAAGTCCAGTCTTGCAGAGAATGAGAAAGTGTATTGAATTCAGTTATTGGGCAGAAAGTGAGGAAAGAAGATCAGCTAACGTGAAAGACCCCTTTAAGAGCAAGGGAGAAGATACCGAGAGCTCTGAGTGGGATAAGATGGGGTGAGGGGCAGAAAAGCTTTGTTACCTGCGTCATCTCTGGCCCACCTGAGAGCACATGGTCTGAATGGCATTAAGCATAACCCCATACTGTCCTACGATTTACCTTGTATAATACTACAGAAGAGCCCTAATGTGGAAAAGAAAAACTTGAATATCCATTTGCAGTTTTGCTCATGTTCCCACAGTTACAGATATTGGGCAGAGTGATTCCAAGTATGTGGTTTGATTCACCTTGTGTCTCTAATATTGCAGAATGCTTCTGCTTTTGACAGTTGTGTAGCCAGTTTTGAGGCATTTAACTTTGTGGTTTGAACCATTCATTTAAATTATTGTGTTTTTATGTGTAAATAATCTGTGAAATATGTTACTTTTCAGATATTATATGCCAATGAGGGTGAATGTCGGAAAGATGTAGAAGTAGAAGCTGTGCAGTCAGTTGAAAAACCTGACTTTATATCTCATAAAGGTCATGAATTCATTCCTACACTCTACCATTTTCCTACTAATTGTGAAGCTTGTGCAAAGCCTCTATGGCATGTCTTCAAACCACCAGCTGCACTGGAATGCAGGCGATGCCATGTTAAGTGCCATAAGGATCATTTGGATAAAAAGGAAGATGTGATTGTGCCATGCAAAGGTATTTAATATTTTACATGATCAAAACTAAAACTATGCTAACTTTAGCCAGCATTCTTCATGTTTACAGCAAAAGTCAGTACCTGCTAAAGCAGATTTTTTAAAAAGATCAATCATGGGATGTAGGTGTCCCTATTAATTCCAGCATTTATTGCCCATCCGTAATTATCATTTAAAATTGATGATGTTCCACTTGAACAGCTACAGTTTGTGTAATCTAGATCCTCCTAAAGTGCTATTAGGTGTGCATTCCAGGGTTTTCGATCCAGCAGTGATGAAGGAAAGGCAATGAAAACTTAGAAAATATAAGTAGGTATAGGCCAGTTGGCCCTTTGAGCCTGTTCCATCATTCAATATGATCATGGCTGATCATCCAACTCAGTACCCTGTTCCTGCTTTCTCTCTATACCATTTTATCCCTTTATCAAAGAACTGTATCTAATTTCTTCTTGAAAACATTCGATGTATTGGCCTCAACCACTTGCTGTGGCAGAAAACCACAGGCTCACCAATATCTAAGTAAAGAAATTTCTCTTTCTCCTCAGCCTGAAATGGCCTACCTTACATTGTTAAACTGTGACCCTAAGTTTGAACTCTCTAGTCATCAGGAACATAGTTCCAAGTCAGGATGGTCTTTATCTTGGAGTGGACGTGTTCCCATTTGCCTACCTCCTTGTTCTTGAAGGTGGTGAAGCTCGTGGGTTTAGGGAATGCTGTTGAAGAAGCTTGGTGAGTCATCATGTTGCATCTTGTGGATGGTACCTATTGTAGTTAAAGCGCATCATTAATGTATATAATGAATGTTTAAGGTAATGGATGTGGTATTGAACTCCTGAATCAGTAACCTCAGTGAGTGAAAAGTATTCACTTCTACTCCTGTCTTGTGGATGGTTGAAAAGCTTTGGGAAATTGGGAGGACACACTAAAAAAAACCCAAACCTGAAAAACTTTTCTAGCCATAATATTCAAATGGCTGGTCCAGTTAAGTTTCTGGTCAGTGGTGTTCTTCTGACCTTCCCAGGATATTTCATTGAATCTCGCAAGTATGGAAACAGGCCATTCCACACCAACTCTCCAAATAGCATCCCACCAGATTTACTCTCCGTCCCAATCCCTCTAACCCTGTATTTCCCATTGCTAATTTACCTAACTGGATACTATGGGCAATTTAGCATGACCAATCCACCTAAACTGCACATCTTTGGACTGTGGGAGGAAACCACAGCACCCGGAGTAAACCCATGCAGACAGTGGGAGAATGTGCAAACTTCACATAGACAGTCCCCCGGGTCCCTGGCACTGTGAGACAGCAGTGCTAACCACTGTGCCACTGTGCTGCCCCTATTTCTGTGAGGGAATTGACAGTGGTAATACCGGTGAATGTTATATAGAGATGGTTGGATTCACTTTTCTTGGTAATGAATTTGGCCACTATGTCACTTGCCACTATTCAGCCTAAGCCTGAATTCTGGCCAGATCTTGTTGTATGAAGGCATGAACTACTTCATTATCTGAGGAGACAAATGGAATTGAACATTCCAATTGATTTCATTTGGGCATCCCCATTTCTGACCTTAGGACAGAGGGAATGTCATTGATA
Organism: Rhincodon typus; assembly: GCF_021869965.1. NCBI lineage: Eukaryota > Metazoa > Chordata > Chondrichthyes > Orectolobiformes > Rhincodontidae > Rhincodon > Rhincodon typus. The sequence continues at coordinate 73,308,252 of NC_063335.1, read as the reverse complement.
AAGCATGTGAAGGTGATTTTGCCAAGGTCTGTGCCTTGAGTAACTCTCACAATGATGTCCTTGGATTGAGATTAAGAGTGTTCAGAAGCCACAGCCATCCTCCATTATGCTGGGTGCTTTTCTGGTCAGTGGAGAGTTTTCACCCCCCCGATTCCTAATGATATCAATTATACTCCTGTCTTATGGATGGTTGAAAAGCTTTGGGAAATCGGGAGAAGACACTAAAAAAAACCTTGATGTCACACTCATTCAAAAACTGTCTTAATATCGAAGGTAATCACTGTCAATCCATTTTTGGCATTCAATACATTTTTTTCCATATTTGGTTCAAGGCTATTATGAGGTCCGAGTCAAAATGAGCATCAGCAAGTTTAGCTTAGCTATACGTCCAGCAAACACACGAATGCTGGAGAAATTTTGAAGAGTCATTTTGGACTCACAACGTTAACTCTTGTTTCTCTCCACACAGATACTGCTAGATCTGCTGAGTTTTTCCAGCATTCTTGTGTTTGTTTCCGATTTCCAGCATCCACAGTATTTTGCTTTTAGCTATACATGCAGTTTGTTTTGGTGCACAAGTCTTCAGTATTACAGCTGTAATGGTGACACACAATTGATCTTTGCTGTATTCTTTGCATTCACCCATTTCTTAACTTCATGTGAAGTGAATAGAATTAACTGAACTCAGATATTTTCTCTAATGATGTTGGCTCAGGAGGAAGCCAAGGTGGATAACCTTTCTAACATTTCCAGCTGAAAATGATTGTAAACACTTCAGCCATGTCTTTTGCATGGCAACTCTTCTCATCATTGAGGATGTTAATGTTTATGGAGCCTCCTCATAGCATTAGTTGTTGAACTGTCCATCACCTTTCGCAAATAGATGAAACAGCACTACATAGCCACGATTGGATCCATTGGTTGTGGACTCACTTTGCAATATGACTACAGACAGAGCTTCTGTTTAGCATGCATTTAGTCCAATGTTTTGTAACTTCAATGCATTGATCTCTCATTGAGCAGGGTTGTTGGTAATGGTAGAATGAGGAATATGCTGCGCCAGGGTACAAATCATAGTGGAGTTTGGCGCTGCAGATAACCCACGGTATCTCATATTCAGCTGTTAAATCCATTCAGAATCTATTCCATTTGGCATAGCAGTAATACTATACAACCATTATAGGTGGACCTTAACAGAAAGATGGTACTTAGTTTGTTCATGGACTCTTGCTATGATTGTTCCGACCAACTCTATCACAGATGCATCTGAGAGAACTAGACTGGTGAGGATGAGGTCACGTAGCTTTATCCTTTATGACTGCTATGACTTTCAAAGCTCAGTCAGCTGTGATGCTGCCAAGCCACTTGTTGTGATGGATACTGCAGTACCCCACGTAGTATATATTCCAAGCCCTGTTATGCTCAATCTTTCTTCAACAAGAAAGAGTGCTGATCCATAAGCTGACAGTTCAGTAGGTGGTAATCAGCAGAAGATTTCCTTGCATCTTAGACACCATTGTATTCCAGAATCAGAATTGAGAACACCCAGGACCAATCCCTCCCTAACCATCACTCTGTCTGGTGGGACAGAATATAACTCAGGGATGGTGATGGAAGAGTCTGGGACATAGTTGAAAATTTACTTCTTATGAGTAGGACTATGTTAAACAGTTTGTCTAGTCTGGAGAACATCTTTTCCAATTTTGATGCAGTTCCCAATGTTCATGTGGAGGACTTTATAGGATCTCCTCGGCTGGATGTGCCTTTATCACAACCAGTGCCTGGCTCAATCCATTTGGTCTTTAAGTACCTACTCACAACTGTAAAATTAACAAAACAGGTCACTGCTATGGGTCTGTAATCATGTACAGGTCAGATAGGGTATGAATGGCAGGTTTCCTTCAGATACGTTTTATGACAATCTGGTAGTTTCATGGTCACCATTGCTTTTTATTCCAGATTTATCTAATCGGCTAAATTTAAATTTCCCAGCTGTCATTGCAGTATTTGAACCTTGTGATTCTAGATCATTAATCCAGGCTTCCGAATTACTAGTTGATTAACATAACCACTTATGCTTCCATATGAGGACTGATATTCCTCATAAACTGAAATTTACATATTGACCATGCAATTGAATACGATACTCTGCAATAAAATTCAACGTCTCATGAACTGCCCACCATGATTTCCTGTCTATTTTCAAATATCACACTGGTTGGCCAATATACTCAAGCTAAAAATAACAGTTTTAATTTATTTACAAACAGGTGAATTACACAATAAGAAAGACATTGCAAAATGCCATATTGTACATGTGTTAACAAGACAATTGTTTTAAAACAAATTGCTGTATTTTCCAGTAAATTTTGTATTAAATTAATGATTTCTTTGATGTAAAATCAGGCTTTGTTGAAGGACAGACTCACTTTTTTCTGAATGGTTAGCCAATCTGGCTAGAGATGAGATTTTTTTAACCACTTGAGTTGAGGCAATAATAGCAGTTAGCTTGTTGTTTGCAGTATAATTCACACTGGGCACACAGCCTGTGTTCTCACCAATGTAACATGCTGCCACCTCCTCTCCCCCAACATGTTAATTTCCAACACACCAGCCTTCAATGCTTGCAACAGAATCTAACTGGAATGTCTGATATAATTTTTATGAAGCTGTGTTGCTATACAGATTTCGCAATTGGAATTTCTCTTTTTAAATTTCTTTCTGCAAGACATTACAAATAACTAAAATTGAGTTAAGAAAGATACGGTCAATATTGCACTTGCAAATATGAAAGGTTTTAAATTAATATTTTTTTTGTTTTTATGTCCTCAAATGTTGCTTCTGCCTTATAATGGCAATGACATTGAAGGATCATTTGCACAAAGAGAGTATCTCTATCCATTTCTTACTATCTCTGAGCTTTGTAGTAGCCTTCTTGAGTAGGGCCAACAGAAGTTTATTTTGCATCCCATGTTTTGCTTGCTCCAGTACCTGTTTTTTTTCAGATGAGAATTCATCTACCATTGGAAAATAATATAATATTTTGGCTTCTAAATGTTTCATTAAAATTGAAATGCTTAGGAACAAAACTGTCTTGGTAACATTCAAACTAGCTAGTTTTGATAGTTATTTTTCACAATTAATATTTCATCTCCATGACTCAGAAGGAATAGTAAATACTTGTCATGTTGGTGTTTTATAATGTTTATTGATGAGCGAAAGCTAATAGAGCACAGTTTAAAATAATTCTGGGTGGTAGAACATTGATATATTCAGATGTCGTCACACAGATTTGTAAGATATGAGCTATGACCTATACCTGTCCTGTAGTAAGATACCAAATAGAGATGGGGTATTCCTTGGGCGATTGTTCAAATCAACCAGTAGATCTACAGTGAACAAAAACTGAAAGAACTGCGGATGCTGTAAATCAGGAACAAAAACAGAAGCTGCTGGAAAAGCTCAGCAGGTCTGGCAGCATCTGTCAAGAAATAATCAAAGTTAATGTTTTGGGTCCGGTGACCCTTCCTCTGAACTGATGGTAGTTGGGAAAACGTCGGTGTAAATGCAGAAAATAGAGAGGGGGATGGGGTAGGGAGGATAAAGGGTAGAGCCTGAAGAAAGAGAAGAGCAGTTGGATAGACAAAGGAGTTGATAACGATCTGGTTAAAGGGTGAATAGCTATTAATGGGGACTGTTAGTGACTAACAATAGGTAATGCGTAATGGCAGGCTGTGTGATCACAAGGCCTGGTGTGTGGGAGAGTTTAGGCCCTAAAGTTATTGAACTCGATATTGAGTCCAGAGGGCTGCAGGGTCCCAAAGCGGAAAATGAGGTGTTGTTCTTCCAGCCTCTGTTGAACTTCGCTGGAACACTGCAGCTAGCCAGAGACAGAGATGTTGGCCAGGGAACAGGGTCGTGTGTTAAAGTGGCAGGCAACTGGAAGCCCAGGGTCTTTTTTGCAAGCAGAACATAGATGTTCTACGAAGCGGTCACCTAGTCTACGCATCGTTTTCCCCAATGTAGAGGAGACCACATTGTGAGCAGCGAATACAGTAGACTAGATTCTGGGAAGTGCAGGTGAAGTGTTGCTTCCCCGGAGGGTATGTTTGGTTCCTTGGATACTGGGGATGGAGGAGGTAAATGGTGAGGTATTGCACCTTTGCCAGTTGCAGGGGAAGGTGCCATGGGGCTGTTGGGGTGAGGGGTGAGGGGGTGCGGGCTGTGGTATTTGGAGTGAAGGAAGAATGGACCAGGGGTATCCCGGAGGGAATAGTCCTTGCGGAAGGCAGACAAGAGAAGGAAGGGGAATATGTGTCTGGTGGTGGCACCTCGCTGAAGGTGGTGGAAATGGTGTCTGATGCTCTTCTGGATGTGGATGCTGGTGGGATGGTAGGTAAGGACAAGAGGAACCCTATCACTGTTGCAGGGGGGAAGAGAAGGGGTGAGGGTGGAAGTGTGGGAGATAGGTCGGAGTTGGTTGAGGACCCTGTTGACAACGGTGCTGGCAAGTCCTTGGTTGAGGAAGAAGGTGGACATTTTGAAGGCTACTATGTCGAAGTTGGCCTCATCTGAACATATGCAACGGAGACGGAGGAACTGAGAGAGTGGGATGGAGTCTTTACAGGAAGTAGGGTGTGAGGATGTATAGTCCAGGTAGCTTTGAGAGTCAATGGGTTTATAGTGGATATTAGTGGCCAGTCTATCCCCAGAAATGGAAACAGAGATGTCATGGAAGGGAAAGGAGGAGTCAGAGATAGACCAGGTGAAAGTGAGGGCAGGATGGAAATTGGAAGTGAAATCAAAGAACTTTTCCAATTCCGGACAAGAGAGGGAAGCAGCACCGATGATATCGCCGATATATCGGAAAAAGAGTTGTGGGTGGGGGCCGGAATAGGACCAGGACAAGGAATGTTTTACGTACCCCACAGAGACAGGCATGACCGGGGCCCATGCGGATACCTCTGGCCCCTCTGATCTGAAGAAAATTAGGAGTTAAAAGAGAAGTTGTTGAGCGTGAGGGCGAGCTCGGCTAAGTGGAGGAGGGTAGCGGTGGGTGGGGTTGGTTCAGGTCTTTGCTCCAGGAAGAGGCAGACAGCCCTAAGAGTCTCCTGGTAGGGAATGGATGTGTAAAGGGATTGTACATCCATAGTAAAGAGGAGGCAGCTGGAGCCTGCAACTGGAAACTTTGAAACCAGCATAAAGTATTAGAGGAATCACGGATGTACGTGGGCAGGGTTTGGACCAGGGGAGAGAAGACTGAGTCAAGGCAGGAAGAGATGAGTCCTGTGGGGCAGGAGCAGGCTGAAACAGTAGGTCTGCCCAGACAGTCCTGTTTGTGGAGTTTTGGGAGAAGGTAGAAGCGAGCTGTGTGGAGTTGGGGGGTACTGTCAGCTTAGAGGTAGCAGAGGGGAGGTCACCAGATGAAATGAGATCAGTTACTGTAGTTGATACAATGGCCTGATGTGTCATGGTGGAGTCATGGTCCAGGAGAAAATAGGAGGAGATATCTGAGAGCTGGCGTTGAGCCTCTGCAATGTAGAGGTCAGTACGCCAGATTACAACAGCACCGCTCTTATCAGCTGGCTTAATAACTACAGTGTAAATCTACACTACTTCTCCAAGCAGCTGCTTAGAGAGTTCATGACAATTGTATGGGAACTTGTCATCTGTCTAATTTTATTCATCAGACTGCAAAATAACTAGAACAGGAAAGAGGCAAATTTAGAATTTGCTTAAAGTGTGTGTTTTCTCCTTAGTGAATTATGACGTTAGCACAGCCAGGGAAATATTGCTACTGGCATGCTCTCAGGACGAACAGAAAAGATGGATTGGACATTTAGTGAAGAAGATTCCTAAGAATCCACCAGCCTCCACCTTTGTGCGTGCTTCTCCTAGGACTTCTTCCACAAGATCAGCAGCAAACCAATCTTTTCGCAAACCTGCCAAACATGTTGTCCCAATCAAGCCCAGGTAATATATTCGGTGAAAAGTTTTATTTCAAATCTGTACTTCTGGAAGATGACAAAATTGAATTCATTGATTTACAGTTTTCATGGAAAAGTGAATAAAGTCATAGAATATAGTCCCACAAACATTGAAGAATATCCTGTCATCTGAAACAGGTGAAATTAAATTGATTTATTCACTAAATCAATGAGCCTGAAAATGACAGTTCAGTTGAGTATAACAGTTTGTTTATGCCACGTTTACACCTGTGGACCTGTACACCTCCAAATTAATCCCCTTTATGGTACCTGCTAAGAGTTTTAAATGCTTTCATGAAAGGAAGAAGCCCAAGAATTATGCAATAAAAAGTTGAAATTCTGCAAAGTCTTAAAGTAAGACGTAAAATGAATGCAAATAAAAGCAGTGACTTTAACCACTACTCCCATTTCGAACATCAAAAACAAAGAAACTTGCAATATATAGTGTTGGAGGGATTTCTGAATTCACATTATGATGAATTAAATGCATCTGGTGCTCTCATTATAATTCTGCAGTATCTCCTGCACCAGCCAGTTTACACACAAGATCCCACAAATAGTTTGAAAATAAATGACTAGTTAATCAATTTTGTTAATGTTAGTTGAGGGATAAATGCTGGCCAAAACATTGGGACAACTTTTGTGTTCCTTTTCCAACAGTCTATTCACTTGTACATACTAATCTAATTTAATCAACTCCGTAATGCAGTGAAATGTCAAACTAGACTGTGTACTCAAACGTTCTATCTCAAAGGTAGAACACTACCATTGAGCTAACTCAATATTCCAGCTACTGCAGTTTTATAAAGTACAATTAAGTCATATGTGAGAATTACAAGCTGATAAAATAATAGCTGAGACATTTGGTGTCATGACAGAATTAGTGCATAAAGATTTAGGAACATATGAAAATTGGAGAAGAAGTTAATTATTAAGTCCCTCAATTGTGCTCTGTCATTCATATAGATCATAGTTGATCTTCTACCACAGTACCATTTTGCCACACTGTCTCATATCCCTTGATATCTAGAAATCTATCACCCTTCACCTCAAATATACCTAATGACTGGGCCTCAACAGCCCCCTTGGCACAGAATTCCAAAATTCATAACCTTGAGTGAAGAAATCCCTGTTCATCTCAGTCGTCTTATTCTGACATCTGTCTCCTGGTTCTCGACACACCTGCAGAAACACGCGCTCACACCCAAATCAGGGGAAGCATCCTTTCCCCATCTACCCTATTGAGCCTTGTCATAATTTTATGGGCTCTAATGAGATCACCTGTTGTTTTATCTGACTTGGATAAGGAGTCCAAAACTGTACACGGTACTCTAGGTGCTATTTCACTAAAGCTGTATACAATAGCAGCAAAATTTCTTTATTCCTGTACTCAAATTTTCTCAACAACAAAGGCCCAACATACCATTTGTTCTTCTAATTGCTTGCTGCACCTGCAGGTTAGCTTTCAATAATATGCTGGTAGGATCCCAGGCCAGATTGCCAAATTTACATTACAATCTGGCTAGGAGGCAGTAATGGTTTTTCAAAATTGGACAAGATTCCATAGTTTTGAATAAATTTTACAACATAAAGTTGGAATGGTAATATAATCTATAACATATACACAATTTATATTCAACAATCCAGAATTAACATGAGATAAGTATGGGTAAAATACATACTGTAGGCAGACACCCCACATCAAATAGCATATGCATCCAAGACTGACTCCATGGATTCTTCAGCAGTCCCCCAGACTGCTGTGATACAGTGTTTATCAATCAAAGCTTATTAAACTTCAAAAGAGAAGAAATTGGAATCTCATGTAAAGACTGAGCTTCAGAACTCATAGGATCACGGAATCATCCAGTGCAGATAGGCCTTAGGCCCATCGAGTCTGCACTGAGACTTGAGAAGAATCTGACCTTCAATTTAATCCCATTTACCAGCTTTTGGCCCATAGCCTTGAATATTATAACATGCCAAGTGCTCATACAGGTACATTTTAAAGGATGTGAGGCAATTCACCTCTACCACCCTCCCAGGCAGTACCTTCCAGACCGTCACCCACTCCCTGGGTAAAAACATTTTTTCTCACATCCTCCCGAGCCTCCTGCCCCTCACCTTGAACCCATACTACCTTGTGACTGGCCCTTCAACTAAGGAAAACAGCTGCTTCTTGTCCTCTCTGTCCATGCCCCACATAATCTTGTCGGCCTCAATCAGATTGTCCCTCAGTTTTCTCTACTCCAGTGAAAACATCCCAAGCCTATCCAATCTTTCCCTCCACCTTAAATTTTCCATCCCGTGCATCATCCTGGTGAATCTCCTTTGCACTCCTCCCACCCCCCCCACCTCGCCACCACCACATGCAATCACATCCTTCCCGTAATGTGGAGACCAGAACTGCACTCAGTACTCCAGCTGTGGTCTCACCAAAGTTCTATAAACTCCAACATGACTTCCTTGCTTTTATAATCTATGCCTTGAAAGATAAAGGCAAATGTCCCATTTGCCTTTTTCACCACCCTACTAACATGCCATTCCACCTTCGGAGATCTATGGAAAAACATGTTAAGAACCCTTTGTTCCACAAAACTTCTTGGCATCATGCATTCATTGAATACTTTCTTGTCAGAATACTCCTTCCAAAATGTATCACCTCACACTTTTCAGGGTTAAATTCCATAACAACATGGGCCTGCCCAAGATTTGATCCCAGGACTTCTGGCTAATCAGCTTAACACAAGTCAGAAACATATACGCACAAATGCATCGCCCGAACAGGGACTTGAATCATGGAGCCTCAGGTGGAAAGCCAGATGTTCTATCGACTTGAGCTATCTGGACTCTCAACTCCCTGAAAAGCTACTCTGTTATCGACTGCTTCAATGATTTCTCACATTCTGGTACTTCACCCTGTCCAATTTTCTCATCTTCAGTTTCTTGGTCATGTTTTAATGAATTCTGAAATGCTCCCAACCCTCAAGCTTGCTATTTTTTTTGACTATTTTTATATAAGCCTATTCTTTCATATGAAATCAATATTTAACTTATTAGCCATGGCTGGATCATTCTTCCTGTTAAAATTTTGTAGCTCAAAAGAATCTAAAGTCCCTCTTCTGCACCATCTTACTAGCTATGCATTCATCTGTTCAAGCCTTCTAATTCTGTGCTCACTTGCATGTAGCAACAGGATGTTGTTCTTGATCATTTTCTTCCTAGCTCATGAAATTCTGACAACATCCTCTTTCCTAGTTATGTCATTGCTATCAATGTGGACCACAACTTCTGGCTGATCAACATTTCCCAGGAGAACATCCTGTAGACACTCTGTGACCTTCTTGAGCTTGACACCAGAGAGGCTATATTACCACCCTGGAGTCATGTCTGACTACAGAAATGCATATATCTCTTCCCCTAACTAGTGCATCCCTTAATTAACAAATGCCCTTTCGTGACTACTCTTCTGCTCTTCTTCCTTCCCTTCTGTACAGCTGTGCCATCTCAGTGCTATGGACTTGGCTTTTGCTCCGAGGAATTATTGCCCTCTTCCATGTCCAGAATGGAAAACCAATGAACACAAAAAGTAATGCAGGAGTCCCCAATTCAATTAACCTAGTTCTCTTGGCCTGTGTAGCTGTCCCCCATCGTCTGCATTTTCCTTTGGAGTATTGTGACCACCTCCCTAAGAGTGTTATATGTGTAGTCCTCTCCCTTGAAAATACTATACAGTAACTCCAGCGGCCAGTCATGCTCCAAAACAAGAACTCAGGTTTCAGCAGCTGGTGACACTTCCGGCACGTGCTTACCTAGGTCGCATGAAGGGTTCACATCTCCCTGCATGCCACAGGATTCCATGTAGCTGAGTTGACCTAGCATACCTTAAGGTTACTTTTGGACTATTTATTCCAAGATGAAGATTGGAAAATAGAATTGCTTACCAATTAGGTTCTTCTCCAATGTCTATAAAATGAATACTCAAAAATGAGAGTAAACCTGATTTGTAAAAGGTGAGAGAAGTTTACGTAAGGAAGAGCAAAAGACACCGCCTTCCCTTTCTCTCTAATTCTCTCAATTCACCAAACTCCTTGGCACCTGTTTCAGTTGCAGTCAGTGCACAGCTCCCATTGTAGATGAAAGCCTTAGGAGCCTTGCATTGTGTATGATTTATTAGAATGAAGTAAGAAAGTAAAAGAAAATTTTTCAAAGAAAAATGGAGGTAAAAGGCATCGATGAGGAAATAGATATTTTTAAAAACTTTATTCAAGTGATTGTGGATGTTGCTGGCTAGGCCAGCATTTATTGCTTATCCTTAATTGTTCCGTTGAAGGTATTTAAGAAGCTGATCATCCAGTGACGCCCTGTTGCACATTTAACAGTAGAATTCCTGGTATTCCTACAGGATAAAAGGCTTCAACCGTAAGATACTATACTACAGAGCCGCCAGGTACAGGAAGTCTAGAACTGAACAAAAAGGCCTAAATTGGACAGATTGAGACATAAAATATTACTGATGGAAAGACTGTGCTTTCATTTTGCAGTTACTTGGAAATAGTAATTTAGTCTGTTAATCAGAGGTTCCATAATGAGGGAAACCATAGATTATTCTGTGTTCAAATAAAATGCATTATTTTCTTGATTCTTTGCTGCTTTTGGTAGTTTTTTTTCATATTTTAGCTACTGTGTTCAAGTAGATGTCAAAGTTCTGCTAACCATGATTTTTGTTTCATATTTCAGCTAACCTCCAGTGGAATAGGGTCAAAGATTCTTTACGAAACCAGTTTTTTGAAGGTCACAAAGTAGTGCAAAACGGATTTGATTCCTTCCAATGCAAACATTACAAATGTCAGGGTTGCAATTTTTGTTTAACCCTTGCCTCCATTCCCCAGTTCCCCAATCCTGCTGTGATCTAAGTATGGAGAAGACTATTCACTGTGTTACCCACATTACCATAGTTTTTCTTTTAACAATTGCAATGGATAAAGCATAGCTATAAATAAGATGCTTTTTTTTTTCCTGTAAAACACCAAGATAGATCATTGTGAAATTGCTCACTGAGCTTTCATTATTGTATCATTTAAATAAGTAAGGGATAGGGCAGTTGCACTTGCGGGAATAACTTTATGCTAATTTGGAGGGAAGGTGTGGAATCAAAGTACTGAAAATACAAGAAGGGGACAAGATGGAACTACTTTGAAGATGGTCTAAAATGCTTGAGAAGATCAATGATGTCTTGAATCTGTCACGCCTTCAGTTTAGATCTATTGAGAGATCTCAGGCCTAAAATCTTTTGCATTTAAGATGGCAAAGTTTGGTGAACTTATATAAGTATTTAGAAATTTTACTGTTCCAAATGCTTCAAATGAAAATGTGTGGAACTGAGAAAAATGAACAATGTTTCACTCTTGATCTAGGCATTTTTGCTAAGCCATAGTGGTTCATGATTGATGAACAGCTAGAAATAACAGAAGCATGAGGAAAGTAACAACAACTCAGAGCAATCAGGATTGTGACTATACTGGGGTACACACATTTTGTAATTTTATAAATATATTGCCTTATAATTGCAAATAGATTCTTATCAGATGGTGGACAACATTAACTTAACAGATAAATTGTGCACTGTTTTAAAACATAAATTATTCTGCTGAAGACACTTTAACAGGAATAATGTCCTGTTAGTGCCTTGATTTTGAAGAACTTTTACTGCCATATACTTAATGCATCATAATTTCAAATAACTGCATCTACGTAAACATTTTCCTTTGGATTGTGAAATGTATTTTAAAGATTTTATTTTGGATATAATTTTGAATGGAATGTGATGGTGAATAAACTGCCTGTAAAGAGTGGGAATTATTCATAGGAAAATATGCAGGAAACTTGAACTGTAGAAGGCATTAATTAAGATTTGTTTCTGTGAATTATTTCAGGAGTCACTCCCGTAATATAGGAATTGTTGTATTTGCTGTTTTATTTCTTGCCAGTCGACAGGAACACATTCAAGATATGGTTTACTTCACCCAGTACCTCCCAAAATAATTTATAATAGCTTTGCAGTTACATGTATTAAAGCACTGGAAATTGGATCTCTGTTTTAGGATGACGCATGTTTTAAATGATACTGAATGTCGCACTGATGGGTATGTACCAATAAACATATCTTAACTACATGTATCTGCCTGATATTGATATTGTGGGAAATGCTTCTTATAGACATTGACTACAGTAGAAAAGTAAGGCATTGCCTGTCAAATGTCTAGCATGAATCTTTGTTATTGAAGCATGAATGTATGATTCACTAAAGAAAAATTGTTGCATACGGCTGCTATTTTACACACAGTCCCACTAATAAAATTAAGATAAATAATGAGTTTAAACTACTTTAGTAACACACATTGAGGGGCGAATGAGGAGTCAGAACATCCTGCAACATTTTGTATGCACCTGAATATTCTAATAGTGTCTCAGTTTCATTTCTCTTTTGAAAAATGGAATCTCCAACAATGTAGCACTCACACTATACCAAACAACTGTCAACCCCCATTCCCTACTCCCACCCTACACCTTCCCATTTAATCACAGAAGGTGTAACACCTGCCCATTTACCTCCTCCCTCCTCAACATCCAAGGCCACAAACATCCCGTCCAGGTGAAGCAGCAATTTACCTGTACTTCATTCAATCTAGCCTACTGTATTTGCTGTTCACAGTGTGATCTCATCTATGTTGGGGAGACAAAATGCAGATTGGGTGATTGTTTTGCAGAACATCTGTGTTCTGTCTTCAAAAATGACCCACAGCTTCCAGTTGTCTACATCTTAAATACATGCACCATTGCCACACATCAACCTCTCTGTTGCAGGCCTACTGCAGTGTTCCAGCGAACCTCACTTTCCGCTTGGAGATTTTGCAGCCTCTAGGACTCAACATAGAGTTCAATAACTTTAGAGTCTAATTCGATCCTTCCATGTTTTCTTACCCACCTCAGACCTGATCCTGTTACGACAGGGTTGCTTTTAGCACAGTAACCAATTCTCACCTACTCCTAGACCCATTATCACATTATATGGATTGCTTTTAGTACAGCTCGCCCCATCTCTCCTACTCTTCGCTCTTATTATCACCTTATTCAGCTTTTCTTGGGTCCTGGACTGCTAGCCATAATCTTCTTGTTTACCTACCCTTTTCATCACTATCTCTCTCTGGGCTCAATCTCCACCTATCCACTTGCCTCTCCTCTCTCCCCCACCCTCAACTTCACCTTCAGCATAAATACTTTTTCCAGCTGCTAACAGTTCTGATGAGGAGTCACCAGACTCAAAACTTTAACTCTGCTTTCTTTCTACAGATGCTGCTTGACTTGCTGAGTTTTGCCAGCAAAACCTTATCCAAGGTAAAAATAATTACTTGACATTGAAACATTTTTATGTTTAAGGGATAATACGTGCCTTTTGGAAACTGAAAGAACTGCGGATGCTGTAAATCAGAAACAAAAACAGAAGTTACTGGAAAAGTTCAGCAGGTCTGGCAGCATCTGTGAAGAGAAATCAGAGTTAATGTTTTGGGTCCAGTGACCCTTCCTTTTGGGTCATCAGACCCAAAACGTTAACTCCTTTATGTGCTTTTTGGAGTAGGTCTCAGAAATAGCAGGAACTCTAAAAGCAATAGTCCCTTCAAACATTAAAGAATAATCATCATTAGGTTTCTTAGCATCACAGAATGATACAGCATTGAAAACGACCATTAATGCCTGTGGCAGCTCTTTAAAAATACTTTTCAAATGGCCCTACTCTTGCCCCATAGTTGTGCAAATTTTTAAAGTATCTTGTTCCCTTTGAAAATTATCTCTAAATCTGCTTCCACCACCATTTCAAACACTGCATTCCAGAATTTAAAAACCTCACTTTTTTTATATCATGTCGCCTTTGATTCTTTTGCCAGTTACCTTTATAGAAACTACATAATACAAGTTCCTGTTTTCCAAGGCCAATTTCATATTTGTGTTACCAGTACTCCGTTAAACCATTGGCTTCAATTTGTTGACAAGTATACTTTGTAGAAATATTTTTTGGAAGTCAAATTGAAGAGAAGTTTGAAAGATCATAAGGAAAGAAAAGAGTAGTAGTGAAGAGGCAAATGATAATCAGTGTGACAGAAATGGCAGAAAAATATAAGCAGAAGAATGCAACAGAAATGAGAGCCAGAATAAGTATTAAGGGTAAAAGGTGAAAGGTTAAAGCTCTTTATCTGAAGGCACACAGTATTTGTAACAAGATAGATGAGCTGATGTCACAAACAGAAATAAATGAATATGACTTGAAATTATCAGAGGGCAGCAGTGAGAAGCAACTGAGCAGAATCCTGGGAGAAGTCAGCTGAGTCACCGCGTCTGAGAAGGGGATCGTGGAGGACCGGGTACTCAATAGGAGGAAGAATATCCAACAGAGGGCGGTGATGAGAAACAACCGAGGAGGATTCTGGGTGAAGTCAGCTCAGTCACCGCAACTGAGAAGGGGATAATGAAATGCAGTTCTTGAATTAGAATCTGTATGGTTGGAGGTGATAAGGAGGTGGTGTAGCAAATGTTATGTACATAACCATTCCCCTAACTAATCTGTCCTTCCCAGTGGTAAAGAGTGAGTGGCTGGCAGTCCTACAGCAGCTCCCACTGCTGATGGTGATGTTCTGGCCAGAGACTTCAACCGCATCGTCGATGCGGGTGGACGATCTAGAGGGGCTGACGAAAAACAGAGTGCCACATCCAAATTCCTGATGGAAACAGTTAAGGTCACCAAGCTGCATGAGATCTTCAGCACTCTTGTTGACAATGCGCAGCGTAGATACATCTGGCCACAGCCAGATGGGTCTATCTGCTCAAGGACAGATTTCCTATTGCATCCCACAAGCTCTCAATCAGATCCACTGACATAAAGTGGGTGTTCTTCTCTGACCACTGCCTCCTGCTGGTCAACTATCACCTACAGGACAACCAGTGGGCCAGCAAGGGAATGTGGAAGCTGAATGTAATATTGCTGATCCCAGAAAACATTGAGGAGCTCAAAAGGGATTACACAGATTGGAGAACTGTGAAGCCCCTCTTTTGAGTCTCCAGCAAACTGGTGGAAAACAGTCAAGGGGAACATCAAGAGGTTCTTTATCCCCAAAGGCATTCAGGAGGCAAGAGAGAAATGGGGTAAACTGTCCAATTCCAGAAAAGCATGCAGAACCTACTTCTGACACAGATGATGGAGGTTGATGTCACAGAGGTTCTCCAAGGGATGAGGAGCCAGCAAACCTCGCTTTTTGCCTCAGTGTCCTCCAAGATAATCTACCAGTCCAGGGTCCGCACCGTGGAGCAGGATGAGATGTGCTCGCGTTTCTTCATCCTCAGTGTGATATTCTGAAGATCAGCAAATTCTTTTATGCTGGATTGTTTGACACAAAGCCGACAGTGTGGCCTCCCAGTTATTCCTGTCCTTTATCATTTAGATGATAGCACGTAGGAGAGGCTGGACCAGCCGTTACATCTAGATGAGGTGACCAAGGCCTTGAGTCCTTAGAAAAGAAT
Source organism: Rhincodon typus (assembly GCF_021869965.1). Taxonomy (NCBI): domain Eukaryota; kingdom Metazoa; phylum Chordata; class Chondrichthyes; order Orectolobiformes; family Rhincodontidae; genus Rhincodon; species Rhincodon typus. The sequence goes on along the minus strand of NC_063335.1, from coordinate 73,292,692 downwards.
AAAACTCCCAGAATCAATGGCTTACTAGCTGAGTTGTATTCAGCTCTGTGGGACTTGATTAGCCAGGACTTGCTAGAGGTGTGTGACAGTATACTTCTGGCAGTTGGCATGTGCGAATCCATGAGGAAAGATATCATCATCACAAGCAGAAGGAGGAAAGGAAGGAACTTAGAAATGGCAATCATTTCAAAATCCTGTCTAAGGTCATTGCCGCCCAGGTCAGGCCTGCTGAGATCAGTGATTCACCCCGACCAAACCTGTGCTGTACCGAGCAAGATGACCTCTGAGAACCTCGCGATACGATTGCCTATGTGCAGGAGAAGGGAGTGGTTGGTGCCTGCCAGGAGATCTTTTACAGTATATCACACACCTGTATGTTCTCTCAAATGGGTTTTGGGGAGGGAATCCGTAATTGAATCCAACTACTCTACACTAACGTCAGTAGTGCAGTCTCAATCAACGGGTGGGAACGTAAAGTTTCCAATCAGATCCAGAGTCAGGCAGCCTGCCTTCTCCTGCCTTGTTTGTATGTTGTACAGAGCCTTTTACTGAATCCTTTAGTCAGGATGCGAGCCTGAGAGGGTTGACTGTTCAAGGCAGCTGAGGCCTGCAGGTCAAAGCCTCCCTGTACTTGGATGACTTTGCCATTTTCTGCTCAGATAGGCTGACTGTGCACAGACTCATGGGCATCTGCAACCATTCAAACTGGTCTCGGGAGACAAGAGCGAGGCCATGTTATTTGAGAAACAATCCTTTATTCCCTTCACTGTCAGGACAGATTACCCAAAGATGCTGGGAATATGGTTTGGAGGGGCTGGGGGCGTGTTAAAAGCTTGGGAGGAACGTATTGCCAAGGTGAGGCAGAAACTGGACTTTTGAGAACACCACTCCCTCTCCGTTGTGGGGAAAAATCTGGTCATCACATGTGAGGCACTCCGTTGTACGTGGCACATTTCTGCCCCGTTCCCAGAACCTGTACTGTTGCAGTCATCTAAGCCATCTTCCACTTCAGCTGGAGGCCTAAGATGGATGGACAAAACTCTGGATAAGGTAGGGGGGGGGAAGAACTTACACCCCCCCCCCCTTCACTTCAACACCACCCTCATCCTGATGGCAACCTTTGTGTGCATCAAGCTGTGCATAGACCCTCAGTACACAAAAACTAAGTGTCACTTTGTACCTGTCCCTGCTATTGAGAAGGATGGGTCTGGCCTCATTGCCATGGAACGTTCCAAGTAGTCACCTGTCCTTCATTGAGAAGTTTGCAAAGAAAAGCAAACCACAAGTCCATCAGGAAGTGGGTCAGCATGTAGCTTCCTCAAGATCATAATGGCACAGAATCATACAGCACAGAAAGACAGTACAGACCACCGTCTAAGGTCTTTCTTACAAAGTTAAACTGGAGTCTGTTCAGTTATCAGACCCTCCCAATGCCTCAAATATATGTAAATATAACTTTGTACAAGTAAGAAAAGCCTTTTGTTTGTTAGCCGGATACAATCAAACTCAAATATTTGTTTGTTTCTTCATTTGCTGCCGTATAGAACCAAACTGCTTTAGTGACTGTGTATATAAATAAAAATATTTTTATGAATAAAGTATATTTCTAAACTTAAAATAATTGACCGTGTTGAATATTTATTATATATCTCCAAATCGTAGAAGATAGCATTTGTTGACAGATTATGGAAATCTGCAAGAAAAGTAGAGTTGTGATAATTGGAGATTTCAATTACCCTAGGGCAGACTGTGAAAAAACGGTGGAAGAAATTCCTGCAATGTGTGCAGGAGAATTTTCTGGAACAGTACATTTCCTCTGCCACCAGGAAGGCAGCTGTGCTTGATCAGGTCCTAGGAAATGAGGCAGACCAAAGGGAGAACATCAGAGTGGAGGAGCATTTGGGAAATGGGGATCATAATGCAATACCATTCGATATTAAGTTGAAAAAGGATAAAAATAAGTCAAGGATTAAGATGCCAGGCTGGAAAAGAGAAGATTTTAGGGGTCTAAAAGTTGAACTGACCATAATAAGACCATAAGACCTAGGAGCAGAAATTAGGCCATTCGGCCCATCGAGTCTGCTCTGCCATTTAATCATGGCTGATAAGTTCCTCAACCCCATTCTCCTGCTTTCTCCCCGTAACCCTTGTTCCCCTTGATAATCAAGAACCTATTTATCTCAGTCTTAAATGTACTCAATGACCTGGCCTCCACAGACTTCTGTGGCAGTGAATTCCATGGATTCACCACTCTCTGGCTGAAGAAGTTTCTCCTTATCTCCGTTCTAAAACGTCTTCCCTTTACTCTAAGGCTGTGCCCTTGGGTCCTAGTCTCTCCTACCAATGGAAGCATCTTCCCAACATCCACTCTGTCCAGGCCATTCAGTATTCCGTAAGTTTCAATTAGATACCCCCCTCATCCTTCTAAACTCCAATGAGTATAGTCCCAGAGTCCTCAATCGTTCCTCATATGTTAAGCTTTCCATTCCTGGGACCATTCTCATGAACCTTCTCTGAACCCGCTCCAGGACCTCCTGAGATATGGCGCCCAAAACTGCGCACAATACTCCAAATGTGGCCTGACCAGAGCCTTATAAAGTCTCAGTAGTACATCCCTGCTTTTATATTCAAGTCCTCTCAATATAAATGCCAACATTGCATTTGCCTTCCTTACTGTTGACTCCGCCTGCAAGCTTACCTTGAGAGAATCCTGGACTAGAACTCCCAAGTCTCTTTGCACTTCAGACTTCTGAATTTTCTCCCCATTTAGAAAATACTCCATGCTTTTATTCTTCTTACCAAAGTGCATGACCTCACACTTTCCCATGTTGTGCTCCATCCTCCACTTCTTTGCCCACTCTCCTAACCTGTCCAAATGCTTCTGCAGCCTCCCCACCTCCTCAACACTACCTGTCTCTCCACCTAGCTTTGTATTGTCTGCAAACTTAGTCAGAATGCCCACAGTTCCTTCATCTAGATCATTAATGTATAAAGTGAAAAGTTGTGGTCCCAACACAGACCCTTGCAGAACATCACTTATCATCAGCTGCCATCCTGAGAAAGACCCTTTTATCTCCACTTTCTGCTTTCTGCCAGGCACCCAAATGTCTGTCCATGCTAGCACCTTGCTTCTAACACCATGGGCCCTTATCTTACTCAGCAGCCTCCTGTGCGGCACCTTGTGAAAGGCCTTCTTGAAGTCCAGGTAGATAACATTCATTGGCTCTCCTTGGTCTACCCTGCTCATTACTTCTTCAAAGAATTCTAGCAGATTTGTCAGGTGTGACCTCCCCTTGATGAAACCGTGCTGACTTTGCCCTACTTTACTATACACTTCTAAATATTCAGAAATCTCATCCTTTACAATGGACTCCAAAATCTTACCCACAACCAAGGTTAGGATAGTTGGCCTGTAATTTTCTGTCTTTTGCCTTACTCCCTTTTTAAACAGGGTGTCATGTTAGCAATTTTCAAGTCCTCTGGGACCTTCCCTGACTCTAGCGATTCCTGAAAGATCACCACTAACAGTGCCACTATCTCTTCAGCTATCTCCTTTAGAACTCTGCACTGAGAATTTCAAATTCAGTCTTAAGAAGCACTTCTCAGATCAAACAAGTGCCCTCAATTTAAATAAAGACAATTACAGAGATATGAAGAAAGAGTTATCTAAATCCGGCTGGGAAATAGACCAAGGGGAAGGTCAGTAGATAAATAGTGCAGTACATTTAAGCAGATATTTCATAATGCTTAGCAAAAGTGTATTCTGATCAAAAAGATGGATTCAATGAGAAGGATGAACCATCTATGGCTAATGAAGATAGTCAAGAAGAGTAACCAGTCAAAAACTAAGACATATAAAGCTGTGAAAAGTATTAGTAGGCTCGAGGATTCAGATTAGTTTAGGCACCAGCAGTGGATGACTAAGTAGCTAATACAGATGGAGCCCATTGCAGATAATTTAAACCAATATCTTGCAAAGGTCTTCAAAGAGTTGAGATAAGGGCATTTCAGGATAGTGACCTATAACTAGTGGTGTACAACAGGGATTAGTAGTGGGACCACAATTAGTTGATTTAAATGAGGCAAGTGAATGTACTATAGCCAAGTTTGCAGATGATACAAAAATGTTGGAGGGCAAGTGATGAGGATGACACAAAAAGTGTCAGATGGATATAGATAGGTTAAATGAGTGAGCAAAAGCTTGGCAGATGGAATATACTGTTGGAAAATGTGAAGTTATGCACTTTGTTAGAAGAATAGAGAAATTGGGTATAAATTAAACAGAGATAGATTACAGAAAGTATGGAACCAAGAAATTTGGGAGACCTTGTCCATGTATCACAAAAAAGCCAGCATCCAAATTCAGGTAATAATGAAGGTAAATGAAATGTTGGTCTTTATTTCAAAGGGAAGGAGTAGAGAACTAGTGAGTTCTTGCAAAAAACTATACACAGCACTAGTCAGATTATAGCTGGAATGCAATGAACTATTTTGGTCCACTTAGGAAAGATAGACTGGCATTGGAGACAGTCCAGAGAAGGTTGGTAACAGATATAGAAGGGCTGTCGTATGACGAAAAGTTGAGTAGTTGGAATTGGAATAGAGAAGAATTAGAAGCAACCTTATTGAAACATATAAGGTTCTTAGAGGACGTGACAGTGTAGATGATGTCAGGTTATTTTCCCTTGTGGGAGAGTCTAGGATCAGAGGACATAATCTCAGAATAAGAGATTGCATATTTAGTACAGAGATGAGGAATTTCTTTTCTGAGGATTGTGAATCTGTGAAATTCTTTACTATGGATGGCTGCTGAGGCTGGCTTATTAAGTATATTCAAGGCTAAGATAGACAGTTTTTGAGCAATAACAATTTCAAGGGTTATGGGATAAAGGCAGGGATGTGGAGTTGAGGATTATCAGATTAGTCATGATCTAATTGAATTGCGGAGCAAACTTGGGCTAAATGGCCTACTTCTGCTCTGTGTCTTGTGGTCTTTGTATCTTACTGTGAACATCATAAATATATTAGATAAGAAAGGTGCCAATGGGACAAAAGGTGTTTTTGTTATAAAGGACAAAGTATTTGACAAACTAATGAGACTTAAGATATTCCTGGCAGTTCTGAGGAAGGGTCACCGGACCCGAAACGTTAACTCTGTCTTTTCCTTCACCGATGCTGCCAGACCTGCTGAGCTTTTCCAGCAACTTCGTTTTTGTTCCTGATTTACAGCATCTGCTGTTCTTTTGGTTTTTATTTTGCTAATTTAATGTCCCTGTTCAGGAAGGGAGGGAAACAGAAAGCAGAAGCTTATAGGCCAGTTAGCCAAATATCTATCATTGGAAAAATTAATATGTCCCTTATTAAAGAAGAAATAGCAGGACTTTTAAAAAAGCTTAACACAATCATACTTGATCTTATAAAAGGGAAATCATGTTTGACAAATTTGCTAGAGTTCTTAGAGGATATAACAAGCAGAGTTTACAAAGGAGAACCATAATGTATTTCGATTTCCAGAAAGCTTGGTAAGTTGTCATATAAAATGTGTGAAGTGATTCATTACGGAAGGTCAAATTTGAATGCAGAATACAGGGTTAATGGCAGAATTCTCAGCAGTGTGGAGGAACAGAGGGATCTTGGGGTCCACGTCCATAGATCCCTCAAAGTTGCTACCCAAGTTGATAGGGTTGTAAAGAAGGCGTATGATGTGTGGGCTTTCATTGGCAGGGGAATTGAGTTTAAGAGCTGCGAGGTTACACTGCAGTTCTATAAAACTCTGGTTAGACTACACTTGGTATATTGTGTTCAGTTCTGGTCACCTCATTGTAGGAAAGATGTGGAAGCTTTCGAGAGGGTGCAGAGGAGATTTAGCAGGATGCTGCCTGGACTGGAGGGCAGGTCGTATGAGGAAAGGTTGAGGGAGCTAGGGCTTTTTTCATTGGAGCAAAGAAGGATGAGAGGTGACTTGATCGAGGTGTACAAGATGATGAGAGGCATAGATAGGGTGGATAGTCAGAGACTTTTTCCCAGGGCGGAAATGACTATTATGAGGGGGCATAATTTTAAGGTGATTAGAGGAAGGTATAGGGGAGATGTCACAGGTAGGTTCTTCACACAGAGAGCGGTGGGCGTGTGGAATGCGCTGCCGGCAGTAGTAGTGGAGTCAGATACTTCAGAGACTTTTAAGCAACTCTTGGATAGGCACATGGAGGATAGTAAAATGTAGGGTATGCAGGGTAGATTGATCTTAGTAGGATAATAGGTTGGCACAACATCATGGGCCGAAGGGCCCATACTGTTCTATGTTCAATGTTCTATATAAAATGTTATTGCACAAGATAGGAACTTACAGTATTGTGGGTAATGTGTTACCATGGATTGAAGATTGGTTAACACCCAGAAGCTTGAAAGTTGGGATTAAGGGGTCTTTTTCAAGTTGGAAAAATATAACTGGTACAGTTTCACAAGAAACAGTCGTTGGACCTCGATGTATTTATTATGTATTAATGAATTGGAAGAGTGGGTTGAATGTAATGTTTCTAAATTGGCTGATGGTACAAAGAAAAGGTGGGCCGACACCCATAATAGCTTCTAACATTTCTCTGATTACAGATGTTAAGCTAATTGGCCTGAAGTTTTCTGCTTTCTATCTCCTTTTTGAATAAATAAGTTACATTAACGCTTCCCCAATCCAATGGAATCTTTCCAAATCAAGGGAATTTTGCAAAAGTGAATGCAATGCATCGACTATCTCAATAGCCACTTCTTTCAAGACTCTAGAACGAAGTCCATCTGGACCTGGTGGCTTGTCAGCCCACCGCTCCAACTGTTTGTTTAGTGCTACTTTCCTGCCGGTTGTAACTTTCTCAAGTTCATCTCTCTTTCCATTTCCTGTTTTCCAGCTAATTCTGAAATTTTTTTCATAGCCTCTATAGTGGAGACTGGTGCAAAATACCTGTTCAATTCATCTGCCATCATCATATTTCCCATTATTAATTTCACAGGCTTCCTTTCAATGGGACCAATGGTTAGGATGATGGGCCCTTCCTTGAATTTTTATTTCTCAGAATATATTTTATGTATTCTGAAATGTCCCCTTAAATGTCTGCAACGTGTCTCTTGACCTATCCCTAATCTAATTTGCTAGATCACTTTAGATAGCTCTACTTTCATGTCCTCAATTATTTTTATTTAAGTTTTTAAAAAATTATCTTGGACCCAGTCCTGTGTCTCAAAGTGTGCCAATTGCATATGGCTCAGGTTTTGCTTCTTAATTTGGTGTCTAGTTCCTTATGTGACTACATTGAATCTCTTTCCTTGATCTGACTTTGTACCTGCATGAACCACAATGATTTACTCCTAACTCTCCAAGTTCTTCTCCAGCCATAAGCAGATTACTGAGACTCTGCCAACACAGGCTTCTGGACTCTTGTTCTTTGCTGTGGAGAACAGTGTCAATCCCCCGTCCTACACTGCCCCTTGCTACATTTCTTTCTTTCTCCCCCATTTGCCTGGCTTCTGCCACAGTGCCATAGTTAGTTAGCTCATCCACTCTGTAATCCCCATCTATACAAACAGAAAGAACCTTAAACTTGTTGGGCAATTGTAAAAGTTGAGGCTCCTGCATTGCTCTCCTCTGGTCCCCCTTACCAGCCTTTGTCACATCACACCTTCCTTTCTCTGGTCAGTGACCAAACTAGAATGATCTATCCTAAATGGTATCACTGCCCCCTACTATGAAATTTCAAGGTAGCTTACCCCCTTCTTGGTGCATTACAATGTATTTTGTTCAGATCCAGCTCAGAAACTTGAGCCAAAGCTGAACAAAAGAATTCAGAAACCTAAGTTTTCAAAAACTACTGGTGCAGCTTTAAGAGAAAAACACAAACAAGGAAAAAAGACACAAGTTGCTACTCAGACTCTGAAGCAAAGCAGCTGATAAGGAAGAAGAAAACACCTCTAGACAGAAAACTCCTGTCAAAGAAACTATCAGAAATAACATTAAGACTAAATAAAATTCTTTCACAGCCAGTAATAGAGAAAATCAGTTTGTAAGAAAAAGGATTGCCATCAGTAAAATTCGCTCACGTAGCTAAGGATATTAATCTTAATTGTGCAACCAATATATGGGGCTAATTATTTGACAGCCAAAGATGTTCTCTTCAAAGACTATCATAGAAGAATCATAGAATCCCTACAATGTTGAAAGAGGCCATTCAGCCCATCGTGTCTGCAACGATCCTCCGAAGAGCATCCAACCCAGACATAGACCCCTACCCTATCCCTGTAATCCCACATTTACCATGACTAATCCATCTCGCCTACGCATACCTAGACTCTATGGACAATGTAGCATAGTCAATCCACCTGACCTGCACATCTTTGGACTGTGGGAGGAAGCTGTAGCACCCAGAGAAAACTGATGCAAATATGAGGAGAATGTGCAAACTCCACACAGACAGTCATCAAAGGAGAGAAAAAAATAAATTCTCTCAGAAAACTGTGCTTGGAAGCAGAATTATCACTTCTAACACTGACTTTAGCAGATAGTAAACATTTTCAATAAGGTAAAGGAAAACCTAGTTAAGTATAGACATTAAAAAATTAAGTAACAAGAATCGATTATTATAATTCAAAGTTTCAGAGCCTTAAAAGTTAAGTTATAGAAGTTTTTATCACAAGTTTGACTGATAAAAACCAGTTTATTCAGTAAAAGGAAGTTTCATTGATTCGACTTGGAATTTTCAATGCTTTAAAAATCACAAAATTAGAGACAGAGAAAAAGAGCAGAAATCTAAGCACAAAATGTTGAATTTAGCAACAGAATACATTACATATACAGAAGAATGGCAGCTATCTGTATTGATTGGAACGATGTCAGCCAGGTGGATCCATTGAATGTGAGTTTCCTGATTGCGGCTGTTAACCTGGTCCAATCAGGGAGCCCTGGCTGACAGGTATAAACAGGAGTCTCAGGTGTTCTGCTTATTCTAGGATCTGGCTCTGTGCTAACTGGGTCAGTGCCATGTACTATGCATTTGTAAGTAAAAGGTGACTTGGTGATGGGATATCGGCCTTTGTGGAGTTTTTTCAGTAGTGATGAAGGAAAAACATGCCTGCAGAGATTTGCTCACAAGATTCTTTAAATTGGGATAAGTCGCTATTTTGGAAGCTTGACTCATTCAATCCTGCTGTCAAAGTCTAGGCCCAGTATGTGGAAAGTACATGTTCTTTTTTCTAGGCAAATGTCACTGGGGCAGATGAAAAGCAATGAATAATTCTCCTGACAGCGTGTAGACCTGCAGCTTTCTCGGTTATTAGGTGCCTAACTTTCCCAGAGCCATCAGATACTAAAACCTTTCAATAGTTGATGGCTTTAGCTAAGGCAGATTATGACTCCGAGCCTGCTCTAGTTCTGAGACGCTATTGGTTTCACTCGACACTTCAGAAACCAGTACAAAATGCATATCAGGATTTTTGACGAGGTTAAAACAACTGGGAGAGGCAAGTGATTTTGGTTTAACTCTGAGTGAGATGCTGAGAAACTGTATGGTATGTGGAATTAATGATGTGACCATGCAAAAGTACCTAGTAGCTGAAGCCCAACTGGACTTCAAACAGGCAGTACAACTGGCTTAATTGTTAGACAATGTGGCAAGTGGAGTTTAGGAGTTACAGGGTATGCCAATGGAAGTGGACATCCTCGTCAGGCTGACTGAGCTTGGGGTACACCACCTGAGTGAAGCCAATTGCATAGCCTCACTCAGGACATATCCGGAACAGAGGGACTCCAGGTCAACTCACAGTAAAACCCCAAAACTAAGCCAAGCCTCAGCCAAACATTTAAAATTTTCTCAAGGATCCTGGCCAGCCAGTTATTGTATTTGTTACTGGCATGCAGATGCAAGGAACAAAAGACACCCACTAGGCCTGAATTGAGTAACAAAACTCATAGGGCAGTATCCAGGAGACTTCACAAGCTGGAAAGTCCACCTGCATCTGGTTTGGACCAGTTAAATTGCTCAGCAATATCCAAATCAGAACCAATCAAAATAAATTGTCTGGTTAAATGGTCACCTGGTTCTAATGGAGGTCGATACCGGCGTGGCTGTATCAGTGATTGTGGAACCAGTCTTTAACAAAATTCACTCTGGACTCCAACCCTTAAGTTTACACAATATCTCAGCCAGGCTGAGAATCTATATCAGGGAACCCCTACAGATTAATGGTACAACTTCTGTTCCCTGGTCTGTTATGAGAAACAGCTGGTTCAGTTACCACTGGTTATAGTAAAAGGCTCCAGCACAAGCTTGATTGTGCAAAATTGGTTGAGAAATTGACTCATCATTTTTTGATTAGCAAATGGCTGCCTGAGTGAAGTCCTAATTAAATACCCAGAGATTTTCAGGAAGGTGTAAGGACTATCAAAGGGGCCAAGGCCACCTTACATGTTGACCAAGAAGCAATTCCACGATTCTGCAAAGCCCACCCAGTACCATTTGCCTTACCTGCAAAAGTAGAGGCAGAAATCAGAAGATTGGAAAGTGAAGGAATCATCAAACTGGTATAGTTTGCGGAATGGACAATACTAGTCATACCGATTGTGAAGCCCGATAGGTCAGTTCACCTTTGTGGGGATTTCAAACAAATGGTGAACCACTTTTCACAACTAGATAAATACCCAATCCCCCCTCGCATAGAGGACTCATAATGCAAAACTGACAAGAGGTATACTACAATGCGTACTCTTAAGAGTGTCTACCCATATACAAGACTGCCTTTTGGGGTATCATCAGCATGTGCCATTTTCCAGCAGATGATGCAGACCATTTGACAAGTCTCCCCAAGGTCACCATTTATATGGATGACGTGCAATAACCGGGAAGACCAATAAAGAGCATTTAGAGAACTTGGACACAGTGCTTAAATATTTCTTCAAGGCAAGGGCACACCTTAGGAGGGAAAAGAATGTGTTCCAGGCATTCCAAGTGACTTAGTTGACAAGACTGGGTTACACATATTGAAAGATAAAGTGAGGACTATTAAAGGTGCTCCAGCTCTCACATCTGTACCAGAGTTTAGGTCTTTCCTTGGTTTGGTGAATTATTATGGAAAACTCACACCTAGCCTCCATCCTGGCACCCTTACATTTGCCATTGAAAAGAGGTTAGCCCTAGAAATGGTCTCGTAGCCCAGATGGAGCCTTTAGGGAAGTGAAGAAGCAGCTATCGTTGTCTAAGCTGTTGGCACACTACGATCCCAAGTGAGATGCAGTGCTGAGATGTGATGTCTCCCCATTCAGTATTGGGTTAGTGTTGGCTCACCAGTGACCCAATGAAGAGGCATGGCTGACAGTGTATGCTTTCCGGACTTTGGCTGATGCTGAACACAAATGCACCTAAATAGAGAAGGAAGGCTTGGTGGTCATCTTGGGTGTGAGAAAGTTCCATTCAATCCTTTATGGACATAAATTTGTAATAGTAAGGGACCACAAACTCTGCTAGGTGGTTACTTAAAGAGGACATGGCCGTGTCACCCATACATTTAGGTCGAATTCAGCGGTGGGCTCTCATTCTAAGTGTGTATAATTATAAGTTGGAACACTGTCCCAGAGGCCATATAGCAAATGCAGATGTATTAAACTGCCTCCCGCTGGCACATACACCACCAGCAGAGCTGCCACTGAAAGAGTCTGTTATGGGTTTTAAACTTTTTGGATACCATTCCAATTACCGCTGACAATATCAGACTATGGATGCAAAAGGATCCAGTCCTGGCAAAATTGCTGGTGATGGTGGAAACAAAAGGGCCATCACAACCAGAACTGAAACCTTTTTGGACCTGGAGAGACCAAATCAACATGGAGGACAGCATAATATTATGGGGAGCCCGAGTGATTGGCCTAGCAAAAGTCATTGCCAGATACTGGCTGAATTCCACCAGGGGTGTCCAAATAAAGATATTGGTGAGAAGTTTTGTCTGGTGGCCAGGATTGGATGCAGACATAGCTGCGTTTGTGGAGCAGTGCTCAGGACAAAAATAACTACCAGCAGTTCCCCCACATTCCCGGGAATAGCTGGATAAAACCCAGACTCAGTTGCACATCGACTATGCCGGTCCTTTATAAGCACTATGTTTTTAGTCATTGTGGATGCCCATTCAAGATGGGTGGGAAAGCATAGAGTTCAATCATCAAACACGGGGGCGACGATTGAAAAGTTGCGAGCATCTTTTGCAATACACAAATTCCCAGAGGTGTTGGTCACAGACAATGGTCATCATTTATCACCAGGGAATTTGAGTATTACCTAAAGTCAAATGGCATTCAGCATGTAAGGACAGCTCCATACTATCCATCATCCAATGGTCTGGTGGAAATAGCAGTCCAAGTTTTGAAGGCAAAGCTTAAAGAAATAGCCTACAGCTTCACTCAATACCAAATTGGCCCAGTTCCTGTTTGATTGTAGGACCACTCCTCACGCAACTACAGGGACAGATCCAGCAGAGTTGCTAATGGGAAGAAGATTCTCCCGGCATTAGGAACACCAAAGCCGGACACAAGACTCTTTTTTGCTTCAGGAGATGAAGTTTGGAGCCAAAACCATGGAAATGGCCCTGAATGGGTGGAAGCATGTTCAACACAAGGTCAGGTCCCATGACATGCAAAGTCCAGGCAGAAGAAGCAGTCCTGAACAAGAATGTGGACCATATGAAAGCTGCAACCTTGCCAACGGGGCAGAAGAAAACATACCCGGCCCCTCAGAACATCTGGCAAGGCTGTCAGGACCCGTCAGTCCGCCTAGTGTCAAAGAAACCTCTGAAGGTGAGATGGACACAGCAGATGTCGCGGCCTCGACACCATTATCACCTGAAGATGAGTTTCGGCTGAGATGCTCTGGGTGCAAGAGGCAGGCTATGGTCTAGTACACACCACTAGCATCTGAGGCAGAGTCAGAGGAACTGGACCTGGTGCAAACACCCCCCAGGAGAAACTACAGAAAAACAAACAGACCTATGTCCCAGGACAGGAGAGAGGGAAGGATGTAATGATTGGAATAATGTCAGCCAGGTAGATCTTATTGAATATGAATTCCCTGAATTCCTGGCTGACTGCCATAAACAGGAGTGTCAAGGGTTCTGCTCATTCTTGGAGCTGGCTCTGTGCTAGCTGTGCATGAATGTACTATGCATGTGTAATTAAAGGGTGACTTGGTGACAGGATACCATCCTTTGTGGAATTATTTCACTATCTTTGACACAAATTAATAAATAATTGAATCTTACTAGCTATTCTAGGAAACCGACATCTTTCAGCCATCTTGGAAATCAAAATCATGAGTGGCTGGATTGATTGGATTTGGAGAAACATTTCCTGCTGGATAAAACTGAGAGGGCATAGATTTAAAATGATTAGTAAAAGGAGCAAATGTTTTGTGAGAAATAATTTTTTTCACAGAATGAAAAGTTAGTTAATGGAATGGCCAAAGAGTGTGGTGGAGTTGGGTTAATTGAGACATTCGAGAGATCTTTGGATGATAAGTTGGGGAGAAATAATGTGATAGTATTTGGAGAGAAAGCAGGAGATTGCCACTAGGTAATAATGCTTATCTGAAGAGCCGATGTAGACACAATGGGTTGAATGATCTCCAGCTGCACCATAACACATCCATGTTTCTGTGATTTTGTATATAAAAATCCATTCATCTTCATTTATCTCAATGAAGAAGTCATTTAGGTAAAGGAAAACTGAACTTTACATTGAAGACCGCTTTTAAAACTGTAGAGACTTCAACAGCGTTCAGTTTTAGTACGATAGAAACAATCTGTACAGCAAGTAAAATCAACAAATTCTTTAGACAACAAAGAATGCAATAAGGCAACAAAATGATTGTAGTACAAGGAGATCAAGATCCTCATACTAGTCAGGCAAACCAAGTTCAAAAGCCTATCAACAATTAAACAATACATCAAAATTTCCCCAAACAATTGTTCCATCAGAAAAATTTAAATTTTGAGTGCCATTCAACAGACTAACAAATTAGCAAATGTGGAAAGCAAATTACGAAAATTTCAAACAGCTACAACATTTTTTATATCTAGAGGTGCTCTTATACTCAACCGAATGGTGTTTTCTCTCCATTGCAAAATCACTGGATTTTTCCCATCTATTAACCACCATCAGTAACTCACCTGTTTTCCCCAACTGAATAATTTACGTTCAAAGTCTGTTAAGGTCAATGCAAACAATCAAAGGTGATGGAGAGCAGGAAGGGGTCAAATGTCACCACCTGTCATGGTCGTGGATTACTGGCCAAGTGTCATTACCACAACACCACATCCTTTACACATACAGCTTTGGCATTGGAGACTAAATCAAATCCACAACAGGTGAGCACACTTTTCTACTACATCTGAATATTAGATCAAGTGGTACACAGGCAACAGATCAATGAGAAACAAATAATGTTTGACAAACTCCTAACAACCTTTGACCAATATTTCACTTCAACATCAAATTAGACACTAATGAAATAATACTTCAAAAGCAGATATCAATTTTCAGGTGAAACTGTAGATAATATACACAGTTTATTGACAAAACTATCTCAAACATGCAACATGGAAACCTACAAGAGCTTGTTTTGAGACAACTGTCATTGGGCTCTTTGTTAAATCAGTCAGTGAACTTCTTTATCAAAGGAGGTTGTAACTCTAGAACGAGAAATCCAAATAGCAGTGGATTTAGAGTCTAGAAAATTGTTCAAGATGCATCATACAGCAAAAATTCCATTTAATGCCGAACATTTTACAGAGCATTTTGACGACTCAAAACACAATAAACGATCTAACCAGAGGAGACAGAAATCTCATTTGAACACAAGTAACAGCATCAATGTGAAATCCTAAACAATCTAATACTTCAGTATCCTGTCACACCTTTTTGTTCCAAAACCCCACATCGGTGGAGACAAAACTGTCCAGCCTTTACCAACAATGTACTCATTATAGGAAAAGATGTCTCTTACCAAAGATGTGTTATGTTCTGCAGAACATACAAGGAACAAAACAAATCCCAATACAACATTGGCATTCATGTCTTGGCCACTATTGAGAGTCCTGAAGACTGTATTGCCTGCTTGGTGCCTGGATTCAGGATATTTCAACTGGGCTAATTATGCTTGATTAATTCTCTAGAATTCTTTGAAGATGTGACAAGCAAAGTAGATCATGAAAGCTAGTTAACAAGCACACTGTACGTAAATTGGGCTTGTTCTGACTTAGTATAGAAGCAGCAGTTTTGGCTGAGCTCATGATTATGAAGGGTGCAGGCTGAGAAGTCCATCAGCAGAGCAATGGAATACTTGTGTGTTTGGAGGTAGGAAAGGCATCTTAGGAGATTTCATCAGGAAATGAATAGAGCGAGGTGAAAATGGATATGATGGAGAAAGTATGAGATTTGTTGTTCACACTGGAGTCAAATGGGGCACTAAAGTTTCAAACAATCTGGTTGGCACTCATGCATGACCAGGAAGTTGTCACAATAGTTGGTCTAGAATGAAGTTTATAACAGGAGCAAGATACACTGGCTTTAGTCTTCCCAATATTTAATTGAAGGAAACATCTGCATATCCATTAGTTGTTGTGTGATAATCAGCAGGTGAAATCAGAAAGAGATAGTGGTGAGGTAGTTGAGATCTATGTGTCAGCAGTGTATACACAGAACCTGATACTGCTGAAATGAAATAAATGGGCTAGGACTGGCATATATCTTTGGGCAACTTCAGAGGTAATAATGCAGATAGAGAAGCTATGACAGGTCATTCTCTAGATACAATTAGATAGATAAGAATGGTGCCAGGCATCTTTGGAGGAGGACGATGCGGTCAATCATGATCAAAAAAACAACAGACAGGTTGAGAAGGATGAACAGGGATAGATTACTACAGGCAATGTTTTTTCCCGAAAATATATTTATTCATAAAACTTGTATAAAGCATTAGAAACACATTTCAACTTGAACATTTCAGAATTTGCAACAATATTTAACTTATCCTGCACATCATTCTATGTCAGGTATACAGACTGAGGGTGAAAACAATTCAAATTGGAAATTATAAGATGTTCAAAAGATGTAAACTTTTCTTCTATATATCATTTGAAGAGTCAGGGAAGAATGGCCTGAAGTCAGCATTGCAGCGAAACAATCTGGGAACAATAGCTTGTGGTTAATATCTCTGTGAGACGAACTGGGAAAAGTGTCCTACAATCACATTGCAGTGAGGCAGACTGGGAAGAATGGTCTGCAGTCAGTATTGTCATGAAGCAGACCAGGAAGAGTGTCCAACAGTCAGCATCGCAGTCAGGCAGTCTAGAAAGAGAAAGCATTTGAAGTTCATGCAGCTTTGACTCACAGTTTATGAGCTGGAGGCTGAGTTACAGACACTGCAATGTATCAGGCTAAGTTACGCAGATTCTTTGTAACAGTAGATAGTTACACCTCTTAGGATAGGGTGTTTTTATATGGTCAATGGTCAGGGACAGGAGGTTGTGATAAAGGAAAATGTCAGAAGCTAATACTAAAGACTGTTGGATAAGGCTGAAGATCAAGGAACTGATAAGAGGCTTTACAATGGGCTGTTATGCTGAGGCATTCTGGTCTGCTGAGAGCTAAGATTGCAGGAAATCAGAAACTGATGTCTCTACCAAATAAGGACAAAACGTTCACGATTGGTGACAGAGAATTCCAAATAAAGCATATACTTGGCACAGAAACCTGCGTAAAAAGCAACGCAGAAAATCCTTGATTATCAGCAGGACTCCGGAAAATAACTATTGCAAGAGGTACCCTACATCAGGAGGCATGGTGAAGATGTCAAGAAGAGTTCCAGCCTGGCCAGCTGCCAACTCTCCTGGATAATAATGTTTGGAGCTAGTACAGAACCGATGGTAGTGAAAAATAATGATTGAGATATCTCTAGTAGTTAAAAGTGTGTGTTATTCTTTTAAGTACTTAATAATTTAATTGAATTTTATAGAGCTCCAAGAGTCTTCGCTGTATCTTTGTCTATGTATGTACTGTTGACTCAGTGGGTTGTCATTAAGAAGTAGCTTTAAGTTACTCCGATGCCAGACTGAGCTCAAATTAAGGGAGTTGACTGCACATGTGATGGTCAGAAGTAAGTAGGCGCAGGAAGGAGGAGGTGGAAATTTAGCAGCAAGAAAGACCCACGAGAACAGCAGACACACTAAAAAAGTTTGTGCTAACAAAGAATGGTGGGTCCAGGGGACTCTGACTGAGAGAATTTCTCCAACAGTATGTGGCTGGAAAATGGCCGAAGTACTGTGAGTGTACAGGTAGGACTGGTACAGGAACAGGTATGCATGGGATACTCTCTGGAGAATGGCAAAGTATGGGAAAAAGGAACTTTTACAAAGTGCAGAAAGCAGAAGCAGCAGGCTGTATGTTGGAAGATTGGATGGAAAGCCAGCAGCGAGGGCTGAAGTTGCACACTGAGGTAGCTGAGCTTAAACAGATAAAGAGACTGACTGAGAAGGTCGGGAATTTACAAAGCCAGAGAGATACAGACCTCATGCATATGAACCAGTATCAAATGCAGTGTGAGAAATTGATGAGGGAAAAGGAGAAAAGGGAAGAGGAAACTAAAAGGGCTCATGCACAAACAGAAGGGTTAAAGAAACAGTGTCAAAAACAGAAGTTGCTGGAAAAGCTGATCAGGTCTGGCAGCATCTGTGAAGAGAAAGCAGAGTTAACGTTTCAGATGCGGCGACCCTTCCTCAGAGCTGTTCTTGTTTTTGTTTCTGGTTTATGGCATCTGCAATTCTTTTGGCTTTTATAAAGTAACAGTGCAGCGATTTGAAAACGGCTATAAATGTAGTGCATAAGTCAGCGCAGGAGTAAAAGGGAACCTCAGATGATCATACAAAGTGTATGAAGCAGATAGAAAAGTTACAGAGTCAGATATTAGCACAAAGAGAAATAACGTGCATTTGCGACCCCACCCTTTGAGGAGGAAGATGGTGACGTCACTGGGGAGGGCTAGCAGATGAAGCAGCTGGATATGGAGAGGAGGACCCAGGCAAATGGGATCCCCCTTTACAAGAAGGGGTAGGAGAAAGGCCCACTACACCTATGGCCTCTCTGATCACTGTTGCAAACAGCATCAACAGGGCAACAGCAGCCTCCCAACATCACACATACCACCCCTTATGATGTTCAACAGCTAAAAGATATAGCCAAATGTACAGGGGATTGTCAGCCTGGGGTCGATGTTCCAAGCTACCCACAAGCAGTGAATCATACACAGGTTAGATATCGAGGAGGAGAATAAACTAATAGCGATATGTCTCCAACCCACTATACATTCAGCCTTGCCCAAGGCATAAAATACAGGAAGAGGAACATTAGAAGAGTTAAAAGAGGTTGTGCTGCTGGATATAGGAGCTACTGGAGGAGACCCAATGGAAGCCCTGAATAAGTGTAGCCAGAGAAAGGGGAAGCACGGTTGTGGCTAGTGTTCCAGAGTGTGTACACACCAGGGCTAGACCAGCAAAATTTGGCTGCACATTTTGACAATTGATGGATCCATGCATTGGTTTTCCATGGGAAAGAGGAGTCGCAAAAGATGTGTGATATGTTCAACCCCTCCGACAATACACACTGAGGCATGGGTGTTGAGGAAAATAGTCAGAGCTTGGGAGAAGGAGAAAAGAAGACATAAAGCACAGGGAGGACGAATAGCTCATCTTGGAAATCAACTGGCGGTATGCAGAAATAAAGGAAAGTGACCAGTTCCATGGGGACCACCGCCACCCAATGAAATGGTAGGAGGGAGCCCCACCTGCACTTCAGGGAGTGGGAGAACCCCCAGAGTCTCATGAAAGCTTTTTAATTGCAGCAAAGAAGGGCACTATGCCAGAGATGCCCAAACCCCGGAGGGGTGGGACGAATCAGATGCAGGTGCAACCCTTGCCACTAGAGGGACCCCCCAGAACAATTTGCAACCAAGTGAGGATAGTAAGAACTGCCGACGCTGGAGTCAGAGCTAACACAGTGTGGAGCTGGAGGAACATAGCAGACCAGGCAGCATTAGAGGAGCAGGAAAGCTGACGTTTTGGGTCGGGACACTTTTTCAGAAATGGTAACAAGTGGGTTGTGCCCCAACCTACAATGATGGTTTCAGGCCTCTCTAATATGGATGTGTGTTGCAAAATGGAATGGGATAGGAAGACCCTTAGAGAACAGTGGGGGAGGGAATCTCACACCACCCTGAACACATCGATTGTAAATAGTGACAATTGGAATATAACCTTGGGTGGATTTACGGGACATGCTCAAGTAGGACAAGTGACTAAGCCTTTAAATATACAAATAGAAGACATAGAGATGATGCATCCGATAGTATTAATAAAACTCCCAGCAAACCAGGAACATATTCTGGGGTGTGAATACATGGCCTGAGCAGAACTATACTTTGATTCAGTGAACTGTATAATATGGCAAATGCCAGGAGTAAGTGAGGAGCAGTTTTTTGCTGAAATCCCTGTAGGACAGTACAATGAGGAGTATGTACAGTGGGAGAAATGTGGATCAGTTCCACCGACATGAGTGAGTACCTGACAGTACAAGGAATTAATGGACAAAACCAGGAGGCGTTTGTCAAACATGACTGTCGACAGGTGCAAGGGGAGTTGTGCATACAGGGCCCAGATTCAAAGCCCCAAAGGCAGTATGGATTCTGCAAGCAGGCTGAAGGTGATATAGGAAAGGTAGTCAAAAGCCTGGCAGCACAAAGGGTGTTAAGGCAAGTCACCTCCACGAACAATTCACCTATCTGGCCGGTAGAGAAACTGGACAGGAGTCGGCAACTATTGATTATCAAGCACTAAATAAGGTAACGCTCTTAATGGCATCCACAGTGGCTACTAGCCCTGAAACCATGATTAAACAGAGTGAATCTGCACAGTGGTTTATGTTGTTGGATGTAACTAATGGATTTTGGTCAATTCCCTTGACCAAGGAGTGCCAATGTAAATTTGCATTTACGTTTAAGGGACTGCAATATATGTAGACAGCTTTGCCATAGGATTTCACAACTCCACTTCAATACTTCATCAATTGTTGAGCAATGGGTTGTGGGATTTCTCTAGGCCAGACTGCCTTATAGAGTATGTTGATGATTTGCTTTTGCAAACAGAAACCAAACAGGAGCATGACCAGCTCCCAAATGAATTGTTGCAACTACTAAAGGAGCTTGGGTTAAAAGTGAACCCAAAGAAGGCTCAGATAATGAGGCAGGAAGTGAGTTGCTTAGGACTGGTACTAACACTGGGAGAAAGACAGATAGACAAACAACAAATTGAAACAGCAGCTAAGACTTCCCATTCCCACAAATATGAAGGGATTAAGATTGTTTTGGGGCTTGTTTGGTTATTGTATAAATAATACTGATCGTTTTGCTACAACGGCAGCACCACTAATGATGTTACCGAAGAAAAATGGGAATGGAAGCCAGAACAAGCAAAAGTCGCTTTGAAACAGGGTTTGGCAAGTGATCCTGCCCTAAAAACCCCAAAACACAGCTGAACAATTCTCCTTGGAGGTGGCTGCAACAGACTCCACAATATCTGCATCCTATCGTAAGAGGTATATGATCAGTTGAGACCAGTAGCCTATGCTTTGCACATGCTTACGCCAGTAGAGCAGGGGTGCACAAATGTGAAAGGCGGTATTCTAGGCCATTTTACGTACATTGTAGGACTGAACATTTTGATAGAACATACACCCATTCAGACACTCCTAGCCGGACATATTAATGACAGCAAAATGATCCAAAACAGAATTGCTAGATGTTATGACAAGGAATAAATATAGAGGTAAAGAGGGTTAAAAGTAATACCATGTTAGCAAATAATGTTGCAAGTATTAGCAAATAATTTACTAGGGGTCACCCCATGAGTGTCAGGTGGTAATAACAAATGATTCCAAGGGACCACTTGTATCAAAACAAAAAGGAGGGCATCCTGGTAAAGCGAAGACAAGGAATACCGAAGACAAGAGACATAAATAGGAAACAGCAAGAGAATGCCAAATCACTCTTAAAAATTTTGTTGATGGCTCCTCCTCTGTACAGGATGGAGAATGGAGAACTGGCTGTGGGATCTATATGGAAGATGAACAAGGATGAAAAGTGGATAGTATAGCCCTCAAACTGTTAAAGATCATGAGTGCTCAAGCAGCTGAGTTGACAGCAGTGGCATATATTGTGAGCTACCCAGATAAAACCCCAAGGATCCACTATCTATTCAGATAGTATGTACATAAGCATCAGTGTGACGGAATAACTACCCTTGTGGGAGGCCAGAGGTTTTGTGTCAGCAGATGGGAATGCTCAGCTGTCCATCTATCGCTGAGGTACATGTTTGAAAAGACAAAAGGGAAAGAATATGGAGTGATGAAAGTAAAAGCTCATTCTAAATTATCACCAGAGGCAAATAGAAAGGCAGATGAATTAACCAAACAAGGGGCAATAGCTGGAGAAGAATGGCAGTTGCAGATCGAGGAAATAGGAGCACAGAAGGATGCGACCCCGATTGATTTAGCAGAACAAAAAAAGGATAAAGAATTACAAAAAAGTATTGGAAGGGAAGGAGTCAGAGGAATATAAGGAACAAAAAGGCATACACATAAAGGAGGGTGTGGTACTGTGTCAAGGTAAATTTATAGTACCAGAAGGCAAAGGAATCAGATGATTTATGGGCACCTTGATATATATGGACACCAAGAGTTGGAAAACACCTTGGACAGGTTGAAGGAAGTATGTTGGTGACCATGAATAAAAGAAGACGTGAAAAATATGTACCCAAAATAACCCTGACAGAAATGTGAAGAAAGGAGCTCGTAGATACACAAGGACAGTAGAGGAGCCCGCAAAAATTCTACAAATTGACTTTGTGGGTCCCTTACCCCATCTACAAGAGGATATATGTATATCCTGATGATGCTAGATACCCTCATGAAATGGGTAGAGGCCTTTCCCACTTGAACCAGTACTGCTAAATTCATGGCAAAGGTCCTCTTTGAGAAGATTTTTTTAACTCGTTGGGGTTTACCAAGAAGTATTGAATCAGATCAAGGGATGCATTTCACAGCCCAAATGATGCAGAAATACATGACACTGCTAGGGATAAAACAAAGGTTATATCCTATGGGCCCTAGTCCAGTGGGACAGTTGAAAGGATGAATCGAACTTTGAAGAATATGCTGGCTAAAATGGTGCAGCAGCACCAGACCACCTGGCTGATGGTGCTTCCTTATGTCCTGATGATTATAAGGAACACTGTTGCTTCCTCTACAGGAATTACCCCTTATAGGTTGATGACTGGTCAGGAGATGCATTGCCTGGAGCCACTACTAGGATTAGACCCATCCAAGCCAGTTATAGATGGAATAATAAAAGATACGTGGGTCCAACAGTGAATTGAGTGTAAAAGAAGCGAATTGTGTGGCCGCAAATAATATGGGAAGGAAGCAACAACAAAGTAAGGCCCACTTTGACTCCAGGGCAGGTGGGGTAACTGGTAATAACACCCGTACATCAAACAACATTCTTTCTGACCCCTAGATTTGAAGGACCATATGAGGTGATAGAGAAAGCAAGTCCATCAGTACACAAGGTGCTAACAGCCCCTAACAAGAGTGGCCAGTATCATATTAGTCAGCTAAATCCATTTGGAGGGGAACAGGATAATGATCAACATTTACACACAATGTTGAAAAAATGTGATTCCCCACAGTTAGGAAACTTAAAGTGGGACTGGTTTTGGAACCCAGACCAGGGGATCACAGGACCAGAGCAACCTGAGCAAAATGTAGATCCAGTAGGTGCACTGTTATCTTGCAACCCCTTAGGGGTCAGATGGACTCCTTAGGCTCACAAATTGAAATGAAAACGAATGGATCAAACATCCACCCTCCAACCGAAATGGATGAGGGGAAGGGATGGAAGGCTGGAACCCGCCCTTGATGCTCATAAATTGGCTAAGGGGTGGCTGAGGTTAGCATTACAAATATGAGAAAAGGTAGAAAATAAACGGTAAGTAAGAGCAGAAACTGTGTTTGTTTTGCAGGAAACTATGACAATGTGATAAAATAGAGGAAGAGATAAACATGGGGAATTATTGGTCATCATCATCTTCCTTGGAATTGCGATTGGTGTAACCGTGGGGTCTTGGGATGGGCAGCTGATGGACTTGTATTATGGAATGAAGGGGATGGCGATGGTCGAGTGAAAGTGTGAAACCTTAGGTATTTGAACAGATGACACAGTAATAATTGCCTGTTCCAATGAGATATGGGTCTTTTTATCAAGTTTTGGGATCCACCTCTTCCTTCAGGTAAAATGAGCGTGGTATTCTTTACATAGTCTGAGACAAGAATAAGTCTTGAGGATGGAGTCCACAGACCTGTAGTATTTGAGGGCCCAGCTGAACGGATTAGAGTGTAAGCTCAAACCTACCACAAACCCAAAGGCCTACAGGGAGAATAGAGACAATTCTGTTAAGTGCCATGGGCCAGGACCTTTCATATTGTATAGAGATATAGAGTTATAGCTTTATAGATGTAGAGTTGGCCCACCAACTACTACCACCATGATCCTTGCAACCACCTCAGAACCACAATGTAGTGAATCTCAGAGATATGGTGGAGTAGAGTTAGTTTTAGAAGAAATGGAAGAGATAGTTACTCTAGTACCAGATACAGGCATGTAAAGGTAGTGTTTAACCTCATGGACCTACAGGTGCCATTCTGGTGCAATAACACAATCTGACAGCTCTTTGATCACCTACTCCAGAGACAACTTAGTCGTAGTGAATTTACATCAGAAAGAAAAAGGAGGCAGAGAGTGTTGACAGAGTTCGCGAGAGCAGGCTATGGATCATGGGTGGCCACTGTTAACACCCTCAACATAGCAGAATTAGAGGCACAGTTAAGTTCCTTCCGGGAAAAGATGAGGATAATAGGCCAGGAATACCAGAAAAGGCAGATAGGATAGGACAACAGGCGACACAGCCCTGAGCACCATCAAAATGTTGAAAGTCCTTCAAGATATTACCAACCAGATTATGGACAGGATGGCTCATGAGGCAACCTGCAGTGATAAAGCGGCATTTGTTCAACATATATTAGCTGACTCCTGCCTATGGTTAGAATAAATATGTTGCAAACAGAGTACCGGATTGGGTGTTGGATGAGCAACTGAAGACATGGATGGGGGAGAAGTTGCCCCTGTGTCACCTCAGAAGTCTCACTCTCACCAATCAGGTCTTGAGCACCTGTGATGATAATAAAGGTCAGCTCTATATTGGTGCAGTGCTTCAAATACCCAAACATGGGGTCAATCTGACACATTCCCTAATGTGGGTAAATACCATGAAGGAACTTGGATATCATTAAGTAACCCATCAACCCATGCTATAGGGATCCAAAGGGAGCGGATTTGTCCCAATGCCATCAAGGAGGAAACAACTGGGCATGCCCGGAAAAAATGATCAAAGAAGGGCTAACTCAGTATAGATTTTCCACTGAAATAACATCACAGAGGCCAGAATCCTGTACCAAGTCACCCTTTATTTACGTTTGGAAACTCCTTGACACTAATCCAACTGCCTCAGAGCCAGCTCTCAGAGTTAACAAGAAAGCAAGAACTGCAGATGCTGGAGTCAGAGTCAATAGTGTGGAGCTGGAGGAACACAGCAAGTCAGGCAGCATCAGAGGAACAGAAAAGTCGACGTTTTGGCTCAGGACGCTTCTGCTCATCCAACACCCAGTCCAGAACTCTATTTGCAACATACTTGTCAGTGCTTACCTGAAATGTTGATTTTCCTGTTCCTCTGATGCTGCCTGACCTGCTGTGTTCTGCCAGCTCCAAACTGTGTTCACTCAAAGTGAACAGGATGTATGACACTCCTTTTCTTGTCTGTCAGCCAGGGCTCTCTGATTGGGACTGTAAATCTGGTCCAATCAGTGAACTGATATTCTATGTGGTCCACCTGGCTGACCTCATTACAATCCCTACAGTCACATCAAATGTTATTGTGGAAAATAAATTTTATGGTGTAGGGAGTAACATATTGGCATGGATGACAGATTGGGTGGCTAACAGAAATATTGGGAACAATGGGTCTTTTTTAGGCTGACAGGATGTCATGATTAGTGTGCCATGTAGGTCAGTGCTGGGGCTTCAAATCTTTACAATTTATATAATGATTTATATAAAAGGGACTGAAGATCTGGTAGCTAAATTTGGTAGATAGGTAGGAAGTGAGTTGTGAAGAGGACATAAGAAGCCTACAAAGGATATAGATAGGTTAAATGAATGGGCAAATAGCTGGAAAATGGAACATAAATGTGGGAAAATGTGAAATTGTCCATTTTGGCAGAAAGAATAAAAAACAAGCCTGTCATCTGAATAGTGAAACGTTCAGAGCTCTGAGATGCTGGGAGATTTGGATATCCTGGTGCATGAATCACAGAAGGTTAGTATGCTGGTACAGCAAGTAATCAGGAAAGATATGTTATGGTTTATTGTGAGAGGAATTGATTGCAAGAGTAGGGAGGTTATTCTGCAGTTATACAGGGTATTGGTGAAACCACATCTGAAGTACTGTGCACAGGACTGGGGACACCAAAATTGGTGGTGTATTGAATAGCAAAGAAGGTTACCCCAGAGTACAATGGCAGATGCAAATGGGCCAAGGAGTGGCAAATGGAATTTAATTTAGATTAATGTGTGATGCTACATTTTAGTAGGGCAAATCAGGGCAGGATGTATACACTTAATAGTCCTGGTGAATGTTGCCTGAACAAAGAGATGTTGGGGTGTAGTTCCTTTGAAATTGGAGTCTCAGGTAGACAGGCAGTGAAGAAGGCATTTAATATGCTTGTCTTTATTGGTCGATGAATTGAGTATCGGAGTTGAGATGTCATGTTGTGGCTGTACAGGACATTGGGTAGACCACTTTTGGAATACTGCATTCAATTCTGGTCTCCCTGCAATAGGAAGGATGTTGTGAAAATTGAAAGGGTTCAGAAAAGATTTACAAGGATGTTGCCAGGACTGGAGGGCTTGAGCTACAGGGAGAAGCTGAGTAGGCTGAGGCTATTTTCCCTGGAGTGTTGGAGGCTGAGGGGTGACCACATAGAAGTTTATAAAATCATTAAGGGCATGTATAGGGTGAATAGTCAAGGCCTTTTCCCCAGGATGGGGGAGACCAAAACAAGAGGGCAGAGGTTTAAGGTGAGAGGGGAAAGATTTTAAAGCTTCTTTTTTCAAGCAAAGGGCAGTGCATGTATGGAATGAGCTGCCAGAGGAAGTGGTGTAGGCTGATACAATGACAATATTTAAAAGGCATCTGGATGGGTATATGAATAGGAAGGGTTCACAGGGATATGGGCCATATACTGACAAATGGGACTAGATTAGTGTAGAACATCAGGTTGGCATGGATGAATTGGATCAAAGGGTCTGTTTCCATACTGTATATTTCTATGACTTAATTTGTTGGAAGCAGTTCAGAGAAAGTTTATTAGACTATGCCTGAAATAAGCGGATTGCCTTAGGAAGCTAGGCCTGTACCCTCTCAGTGTAGAAGTGTTCAGAGGTGACAATTGAAACATATAAAATCCTGAGGGGACTTGGCTGGGTAGATGTCAAAATGTTTCTTCCTCTTGTGGGAGAATGTAAAACCAGAGGTCATTTTAAAATTAAGAGGTTGCCCATTTAAGACAAAGATATGGAAACACTTCTCTTATAAGGGGCTGCACGGTGGCTCAATGGTTAGCACTGCTGCCTCACAGAACCATTCAACCCTTGCGTGAATGTGTATGTGGAGTTTGCACATTCTCCCTGTGTCTGTGTGGCTTTCCCCGGGGTTTCCTCCCTTGGTCCAAAGATGTGCTGGTTGGGTGGATTGGCCAGGCTAAACTGCCCGTAATGTCCAGGGATATGCAGGTTAGGATTAGCCATGGGGAATGTAGGGTTACAGGAATAGGGTAGGTTGGGTCAGAGTGGGATGCTCTTTGGAGAGTCAGTGTGGACTTGAAGGACCAAACAGCCTGCTTCCACACTGTAGGGATTTTATGAATATAGTTGTGAATCTTTGAAATTTCCTTCCTCAAAAGACAGTGGATGCAGAATCTCTTAATAACTTCAGGGCCGAGATAGATAGATTCAAGACAGATTATAAAAGATTATCAGGGAAATGCAGGAATGTAGAGTTGAGGTTACAGCAGATCAACCATGATCTTATTGAATAGTGCAGCAGGTTCGAAATGCTGAGTAGCTCACTCTTGTTCCTTGCTCACATGTTCAAATGTTACTCTCTGATGAGCTTCAAAACATTTTCAATACTCTTGTTTACGATGTGTAATCAAAAGGCCAAGGTGTGTGTGTGTGGTGGGGGGGGAAGCTGGGCTACAATTTCCAGCCCCTCACTGTACTTTGGCGAAAGGTTCTAGGCAATGATCATTCCTCATTGCACTGCTGAAGCAGTTGCTCCAAACTTTAATGTGTCCCTCAGCTGTAGCCTTGATCCTTAGAACGCAGCAGTCTGCAACACTCAGTTGAGGATAACCCTTTGCACTAGAAGACCAACAGGTTTTAAGCAGACCAAAGGTGATGGTCCTCCAATTTGTTTTTCTCAGTTGCATCCCTGGGCATAGCCTGTAAAACAGAGTCCTGTGTCTCAAGCTGCTCAGGATGAACCTTGATATAAAACCACTGGATGGCTCTCCAGACCTTCTTTGCAAACGCACATTTCACAAAGATATAGGCAACAACTTTGCTCCATTTAGAGGAGGGGATGAGACTCTGGGTATGAAAGAGATCTGACATGAAGGTCCCTCTCTCGCCACCAATCAAGATATGTCTTGGTGCATGGTTGTACTCAGGTCAATTTCATTTTTAGTGAAAATATATTTTATTCATAAACTATCCAAAAGAAAATGAGGTGATCTCATTAAACATATAAATATTTTACAGAGTATGGTAAGGTGGATATGGAGAGCATATTTCCACTGGCTGGTGCCTCGGAATGAAAGGCAGACCATTTAAGACTGAAATGAAGCAGAATTTCTTCAGATAGAGAGTGGTGAAGCTTTGGAATTCTCTATCCCAGAAGGCTGTGCAAGCTCAAATATTGAGTAGTTTCACGACAGAAATAGGTAGATTTCTGGAGATTAATGATGTTAACGGAGGAGACGATAAGCAATTATCTAGAATGGTAGAGTAGGCTTGAGGGGCTGAAATGGCTACTCCAGTTTTTATGTTCCTATGTACATTTCAAATCCTGATATTGTAAAAGTGCAACAAAATACAACTTTTCTCTGTTGTGTTTGTTGCACTCTCAGGAGCTTAAAGCAAATTGTCATAAATGTGACATTTACCACAGACATTCAGTGACAGGCATTTAGTCATACAGTTCTATAACATGGAAACAGCCCCTTTGGTCCAACTTGTCCATGCTGGCCAGACATCCTAAATTTAGTCCCATTTGCCAGCATTTGACCCATTTCACTCTAAACCCTTCCTATTCAATTACCCACCCAGATGCCTTTTAAATGTTGTAATTGTACCAGCCTCCACCACTTCCTCTGGCCGCTCATTCCATATACGCACCACCCTCTGTGTCTGAAAAGGTTGCCCCTATGGTCCCTTTTAAATCTTTCCCCTCTTACTTTAAACCTATGTCCTCTAGTTTTGGACTCCCACACCCCAGGGAAAAGATCTTGGCTATTCACTCTATCCATGCCCTTCATGATTTTATAAACTTCTATAAGGTCATCCCTCAGCCTCCAACGCTCCAGGGAAAATAGTCCCAGCCTATTCAGCCTCTTCCTATAGCTCAAACCCTCCAACCCCGTCAACATCCTCATAAATCTTTTCTGAACCCTTTCAAGTTTCACAACATCCTTCCTATCATAGGGAGGCCAGTATTGAATGCAGTATTCCAAAAGTGGCCTAACCAATGTCCTGTATAGCCGCAACATGACATCCTGATTCCTATACTCATTGCACTGACCAATAAAGGCAAACATACCAAACACCTTTTTCACTACCCTGACCACTTGTGACTCTATTTCAAGGAACTAGGCGCCTAGATTCTAACATCTCTTTGTTCAGCAACACTCTCCAAGACCTTACCATTAAGTGTACAAGTTCTGCCCAGATTCGCCTTTCCAAACCACAGCACCTCACGTTTATCTAAATTAAACTCCATTGGCCCATCTGTACAAGACCCCATTATACTCTGAGGTAACCTTCTTCTCTGTCCACTACACCACCAATTTTGGTGTTATCTTCAAACTTACTAACCATACTTTCTATGTTCACATCTAAATCATTGGTATAAATGACAAAAAACAGTGGACCCAGTATCGATCCTTGTGGCACACCGCTGGTCACAGGCCTCCAGCCTAAAAAGCAACCCTCCACCACCACCACTTTGAACCAGTTCTGTATCCAAATGGCTATTTCTCCCTGTATTCCAATGTGATCTAATCTTGTTAACCAGTCTACCATGAGGAATGTTGTTGAACACCATACAAGTCCATATAGATCAAGTCCACCACTGTCTTCATCAATTCTGTTCGTCACTTGTTCCAAAAACTCAAGTTAGTGAGACATAATTTCGCATGCACAAAGCCATGTTGACTATTCCTAATAAGTCCTTGTTTTTCCCAAATACATGTTAAATCTTGTCCATCAGGATCCCCTCCAAAAACATGCCCACTACTGATGTCAGGCTGACTGGTCTATAATTCCCTGGCTTTTCCTTACCGCTTTGCTTAAAAAGTGGCACCACATTAGCAACCCTCTGGTCTTCCAGTACCTCATCTGTGGCTATGGCTGATACAAATATCTCAGCAAGGGGCCCAGCAATCACTTCTCTAACTTCCCATTCAGTTCTAGGGTACACCTGATGAGGTCCAGCGATTTATCCACCTTTATGTGTTTTAAGACGTCCAGTGCCTCTTCCTCTCTAATATGGACATTTTTCAAGATGTTTCATGTTCCCCATGCTCTAATAACGTCTCTGAACAAAAATAACTGGAAAAATATCCACAGGCCGCGGGGTTCTATAAGTTATCAGACCCTCAGTTCACTCAGACTGTGAGACCTTAAACAGTGACCTTTCTCCTAAATTCGGAAATTTGAAGAGTCGTTTGTGCTTTTTACGAAGGCTGCTCTAATGATGCGTCAGGAAGCATATTAAGTGTTTCAGACAGCCATCCTTTGGGAAAATGTGATAGATATATCGGAACTAGAAAATCGTACTGGCTGTAGGGAGGGGGAAGCTAGGTAATTCGACGGTTTTCAGTAAGAAAAGACTGGACGTTTCGCCACAAAGTTGACTACCTTCATCCCCAATAGTCAATTCCTTCAAACTGCTCTTTAGGCCTCAGACAAAGTAGAGAGCCAGTCACTGCGAATGGATGCCGAAAGCTCCATCACCAACAGTCTGAGCAATAGCTGTCAGAACGAAGGAATGCGCAGGCGCGGTGCCGCGCGGGCTGGGGGCAGGGTTTGAATGAGGCCGAGGCCGAGCTCGAGCTCGCGTCGGATCGCAGGAGCAGTGGCGACATGCCGGTCTTCACAGGTAGGCCGGGTTCGCCGCTTCCCGTCGCATTGCTTCATCGCAGTGAAATGATTCGTGTACTCCGGGCCTCAAGATCCCCAGGCTGGGCTGATCAATGTAACCGCGCTTTGTTCACTGTCAGTGTGCAGGCCCTATGCGGATTGGAGGCGGTGTCAGCTGAAAGCAATGAGGTGGATGGTGGTTCCTTGGGCCGCGTCTGAAGCAGCCGTATCTAATTAAAGTGTCTATTTTCTGGAGATTAAAGTAGAAAGTGTTTCCCGTTTTTCTTCCATTTTTGCTTTTTTTTTCCCTCGTATGGAGCTGGGCGGCTGTGTGCACAATTTGCAAAAAAAAAGCTGCAACAATGATTGTGCAGAAAGCTGGGCCAGTGGCCGCTGCTGCTACTGCCCCCTTCAGTTCCCCAGTCTCACTTGATGCAGGGTTCTTGACCCCAAAACGTCGACTTTCCTGTCCCTCTGATGCTGCCTGACCTGCTGTGTTCATCCAGTTCCACACTGTGTTGACTGACTCCAGCATCTGCGGTTCATGCTACCTCACTTCTAAATGTTGTTTTCAAAACTTATAAATATATTTTAATTAACATTTTAACTTAATGAAAGAGGAATTGAATAACTTCTAGTTAAGTGGTCAATGTGTGATTTTTTTAAATGCTAAATGAAATATTCATTTTTACACGTTACCTCTCAGGCATTCATACTGTAGAGCATGAGGATTTAAATAAAGAGACTGCGCTTTCTTCAGAACGTTATTTAGCCTACATTCGTTTGCTGGTCTGATTTGTATATTAAATGTCAAATAACACAGTTCAAAAAGCCATGTTCTCTGTGAATAGGAATTAAAACTGGATATATTTTAGAATATAAATTAAAATTAAATATTAAAGTTAATGAGATAAATGAGGACATCTGGTTAATAATTGGTAGGCATCTCAAGGAATGCACTTTAAGCTTTGGAGTTGTAATTAAATTTATGTTGATCTTTTGTTTATCAAAAGATGATATGTAAAACTTGAACAATGAGTGATCTATCTCTCGACTTAATTGTTCATGTTATTCCAAGTAAATTGACAGCCAGTTGATTGGAGAAGTAATTCTGGAGAATGGAGGTTATTAACATGGATTACAGAGTTAGAGTTGTGTTGAAGGCAAAATAATTTGATTACATTTCAGTTTGAGACCATCTTAAAGCATCCCACATTGTGATAGAGATGGGCTGTGAAAGCAGAATGTTTTCTCAATGCAAGTCATTTCAGTTTTGATTTGGTGTATACTGCCTCTCACTGATTTAAGAATTTCAACAGTTGGTTGTTAATTAGGCCCACACTTTAAACATAGAAAACATACTATATTTGTATAAGGCTGAGGGACAGTTATTGAATCAGGACGGGAATCTAGGGACATTGGGAAAAAGGCAGGGAAGAGGAGTTGAGGATCATTATTGGGTCAACCATGATCTAACTAAATGACAGAGCACATTTGATGGGATGAGTGACTTTCATCTGCTCTTATATCTTAACTTTATATCATTATGGGTGGGGTCTGGGAAGTTTGGATTTGATGAGAAGAAAACAGCTCAAAGATTTGCGTAGTTTGCAGCTAGAAGAAGAAATATAAGCGGCCCTCAGCCTTGTGGTAGAAAGTGGAGCTTGTAAGACGACAGCTGGGAATCTGCTAGCAAAAAACAAACAGCTAAGACATCCAGAGTTATGAGGTAGTAAATAAAACTTGAAAAATTGCTCAGCCGAGAGGCTAATGGATAGTCCCAAAAAAGTATTTTCTCAGTTGAGTTAAAACACAGGAGAATTAATAATTTCTGGAATGTTATAGCTTACTTTGAGAGTTGTTCCATAAACAAATGAATGAACCTTTCAGATTCTCCTTCTGTTTAGGAAACCATTATAGGGGAGGGGTAGTCAGTGCAGTATAAATGAGAATTGAGTGCAGATGATAATAGTTATAAATAGTTAATAGTGCTTGTTGCTTATTTCATTATTATATTTTTTGTAAAAATAAATGTGAAATCTTGTTGCATAGTTCTGACACCTTAATTATGTGATTCATTGTATCTGAAGTGTGTTGAGAAAGTTAAGAGAAGGCAAATGAGAGTCAATCTCATACAGAAGACAAGATACTAATTGGAATAAAAATGGTTACTCCTGATTTCAGAGTGCAGACTAGCTAAAGGCGTGTTTATGACTAATGTCAGCAAATGACTTTCATAAAGTGATAGCTTTGATGGTCTTCCTTGTTCAGTTTATGCAACCTAAGCACATTGTGTTGACAAATCCTGAGACAGTAATTTTGTTGGCTATGAAGATGTTACTTCACATCTATGTCAACTAAATGTTTAGCCCTTCCATATTGTTACATGCAATGTATGTTATGTTAATCAATATGACGTTTGTGCAGTAGTGAGAGAAAATTGAATAATTAGCAATCTAGCTGTGCGAGATCCCTTGGGGAAGAATGACCGTAATGTGATAGAATTCTTCACTAAGATAGAGAGTGACATAGTTGAGACTAGGGTCTTGATTCTAAATAGAGGAAACTACAATGGTATGAGGCGCAAGCTGACTATGATAAGGTGTGGAAGGTTACCAAAAGTGGGTAGGCAAACATTTAAAGAGTGCATGGAGGAACTATTACAATCGTGGATTCCTATCTGGCACAAAAGTAAACAGGAAAGGACCTGACCATGGCTAACAAGGGAAATTAGGGATAGTATTGGATCCAAGGAAGCAGCATACAAATTGCAAACAAGAGTAGCAGACCTGAGGAGTGAGAGCAGTTTAGATTTCAGCAAAGGAGAACTAAGGGATTGATTAAGAGGGTAAAAATAGAGTACAAGAATAAGCTTGTGGCAAACACACCCTTAGAAGCTTTTATAATCAATTTGTTTGTGAAGAGAAAAAGATTAGTGAAGTCAAATGTAAGTCCCTTACGGTCATTAAAGGGAAGTTATAAATGGGGAATAAAGATGATAGGCCAATAAAATATATATTTTGGTTCTGTCTTCCCAAAGAAGGACACAAATAATGTCCCAGAAATTTTGGGGATGGCCTAGTGAGAGAGGCATTGAAGGAAACCATCTTAGTTGGGATATTGGTGTTGGAAAAACTGGAATTAAAGGCTGACAAATCCTCAAGGGTCTGTAATTTACATCCCAGAATATCCAATGAAGTATCCCTAGAAATAGTAGATGCATTGGTGGTCATATTTCAAATTCTGTAGATTCTGGAACAGTTCCTTATGGATTGTAGGGTAGCTAATGTAACTCCCCCTAAGGTTTTGGAGTAGATCTATGGCTTGGGTTGTGGGTGTTGAGGTTAGTTGGCTCGCTGAGCTGTTTTGTTGTTCTGCAGATGTTTAGTTACCGTGCTGGGTAACATCCTCAGCGCAGCCTCTGATGAAGCGTCAGTGTGTTTTCCCACCTGGTTTTTAAACTCTGGGGTCCGTTGCGATGGGTTTCCTCCGTAGTGGAATGTATATGGGGTCGAGTTCAATGTGTTTATTAATAGCCTGCTTCGTGGAGTGCCATGCTTCCAGGAATTCTCGTGCTTGTCTCTGCCTAGCCTGTCCCAGGATCTTGGTGTTGTCCCAGTCGAAGTCGTGGTTCTCCTTGTCATGTGGATTGAGATGAGTGAGTACTACACACTGACACTTCATCAGAGGCTGCACTGAGGATGTTACCCAGCACGGTAACGAAACGTCTGCGGAACAACAAAACAGCTTGGCGAGCCAACCAACCTAAAGTAACTCCCACTATTTAAAAAGAAGATAGGGGAGAACAGGGAATTATAGACTGGTTAGCTTGACATCATAGGGAAAATGCTAGGGTCCATTATAAAAGACGTAAGAGCAGACCACTTTGAAAGTTTTGACAAGGATTGAACAGAGTCAACATCGTTTTGTGAAAGGGAAATCATTTTTGGCAAATCTATTGAAATTTTTGGAGGGTATAACTAGTAGAGTTTACTTGGACTTTCAGAAGGCTTTCAATAAGGTCTTACATGAGATTAGCATTTAAAATTAAGGTGCATGGGATTAGGAATAGTATACTGACATGGATGGAGACCTGGTTGGTAGCCAGCAGCCAACGAGTAGGAATAATAGGTAATTGTCTGAACAACAAAGTGACCAGTGGCCTACCGCAGGAATCAAAGCTTGGACTTCAGCTTTTCATAGTACACATTTAATGATTTAAATGAGGGATCTAAATGTAATATCTCCAAGTTTGCAGATGATACAAAGCTGTGTGCATGGTTGAACTATGAAGAGGATGCTGAGATGCTTCTGTGTCATCTGGACAAGTTGAATAGGTGGACAGATGCTTGGCAGATGAGGTTATCTACTTTGGTAGCAAAAATCAGAAAGGCAGATTTCCTGAATGGTGATAAATTGGGAAAAGGAAAGGTGCAACAAGACTTGGTCTTTGTGCACCAGTCTCCCTGAAAATAAACGTGCAGGTGCAGTTGCAGCAGGCGGTGATAAAGGCAAATGGTGTGTTGGCCTTCATAACAGGAGGATTTGAGTGCAGGAGCAGGGATGTCTTGCTGCAGTTGTACAGGGACTTGGTGAGATCACACCTGGAGTATTGGTGCAGTTCTGGTCTCCTTTATCTGAGGAAGGATGTTCTGCCTTTTGGAGGGAGTGCTTCGAAGGTTTACCAGACTGATTCCTAGAATGGCAGGGCTAACGTACAAAGAGAGTCTGGATTGATTATGGCTATATTCACTGGAATTTGGGAGAATAAGAAACAAATAAAATGTAACAGTTCTAGACAGGGTAAATGATGAAGGATGCTTCTGATGGCTGGGAGTCCAGAATTAGAGGTCGCAGTCTAAAGAAATGGGATTAGGCTATTTTGAACTGAGGTGAGGAGAAATTTGCTTTCAGCCACATAGTGGCGAGCCTGTGGAATTCTCTACCACAAAAAGCAGTTAAGGCCAAAACATTGAATGGTTTCAAGAAGGCAAAGGCAAGAGCAGGGTGCCGAGTGGGATGATCAGCTGTGGTCATATTGAATGACAGACAAGCTCTAAGGAATGACCTCTAATGTTACTGTGGAAAGTTTTGCTGTTGAATAAATGAGAATTTCTCTTTGCTTTCCAGTAAACGTCAAATGGGGGAAGGAGAAATTTGATGGATTAGAGTTGAACACTGATGATCCACCTGTAGTTTTCAAGGCACAGTTATTTGCATTAACTGGAGTTCAGCCTGAAAGACAGAAGGTTATGATTAAAGGAGGCACACTAAAGGTAATTGTTCTTTGTATTAATGCTGTATGGTGTAGTTTGATCCAAACTGTTTTTATGAGGGTAAATCATGTTAAATTATTTTACACTTCTAAGTTCCTTCTTACCCCTCGTTACCTGAAACCCAGAGAACAGAGATCAACAATATACTGTCCAGGAAGAAACTAAAACTAGCCAGATTTCTTTCCTTTCTCGTGTGGAATTATTTGTCTCTGCATACTTCTATTACTTTTGTACTTTTTTAAAACTGGAGCTAGAATGTTAAAATTATGTTGAAGGCAGTATTGTCAAGTATCTTTGTTTGAATTGCCTGTTCTTATCTTTATCGTTAGAAAAGAAAAGCATTTCAATTTTTTTTTTAAAAATCTGACCTGACACACCTCTGGAGCAGGTGAAACTTGAACCCATGTTTCCTGGCTCAGAGGTAGGGACACCACCACTGCACTACAAGAGCACTAATATGAATTTCAACCTTGATTTTTGTGTTCAACCTTTCAATTGTGATTTGAACCTTAGACCTTGTGACTCACAGATAAGTGTGGTGCCTAAGTAACCACAGCTGACATAGTATAAACTTGTTCAAGATATTTTCTATATCAACACGTTCAGAGATGTTATCACACACCTGTGGGGCTGGTGGGACTTACCCTGGGTCTCCTGGATCAGAGGTTAGGGACACTGCCACTGCACCATGTGCCCCTGTTAGCATTTCAATTTAACCTATATCATTGACAGGTGCAATTTCTTTTTCTTTTTATAGTTAGTTCACCAAGATTTGGCTTGAGTGAATTGCTTCTTTTTCTTCAAGTCAGTGCTCGCATTTAGTTAACAAATTCCATGTTATTGATCTATAGGATAGTTCAATAAAATAGTCTTTAAATATGACTTCCTATTAATCCATCAACAGAAAAATGTAGTGTACCACCCAGCAACCTACTTGCTCATAAATTGGCTTCCAAATTTTAGTCAAGAAACTGAGATGCACAACTAAGACTATGGTCATATTTCTGAATTTTATATCTAGTCTTCCTAATTTTAATCAGTACTTCCTGCTTGGTGTTCTGTTTCTTCTGCACTGATGTTTAAATATATTTCCTTTTTGAATCAGGTCTCATTTTTACTGTTTTCCATGTATCACTGGCTGAATGGACTGTAATTTTAAGTCAGCTTTGGAACCTTGAACTGAATACAGAGGCAGCATTGTAACTTAAAAATTGTAGAGAAGCAACCTAATAGCAATCTAATCCCACAAAATTCCTACACCCACTGTTTGAATAATTTGCTTCAATGTGGAAACAATCAGAAAGAGCATGTCACTTACTGTTATAAGATGAGTACCTTCTCTACTTGTAGCCTGAATCAGAGACAGAAATTTCTTTCTGTATTATTACTTCATGTGTAATTTCCTGTCTCCATGGATTTGTGACCTTCCCTTATTTTATGTCCCCAGTAGCTGAATGCCGCAGGTATATGTCTTCAGCATTGTACTGATATTGCTACTGGGCAAGTAGCAAGCCTAACATACTGCAAACGTACTGGCCAACCAAATCATGAATTGATCTTCCCAGTGATGCTTTGTAATTTCTTGAGTTTGAGACCTGCTTGAAATACATCACAATGGCTTGCTTTGACAACCTTTGTTGAAACCTGTCTTACTATAAAGTCTGTTTAAATTTCTTCAGTAAATTTCTTTGATAACCAGACATTTTGCTTCCTTTTTAGGATGATGAATGGGGCAGCATCAAGATAAAGAGTGTAAGTAAGATGAGAAGTTATTATAATGTTTTAAGTACTAATTTTTTAAAAATTATGAAAGCCATTAATCACGGTATGCTGTTTTAAATAGTAAAAATAATTACCAGTTAGTAAGTAGTTCTGAATTTTAAATTAAATTTCAATTGTAATAAAGCTGTCAGTTTTAATTAATTTCTGCTAAAGTTACATTCACTCTTGGGTGTTGGCTGTTGCTGGTGAGGTCAAAATCAGTTGAATTCTGAGCAAATGGTAGCAAGTCTTTCTATTGGATTTTTGCAACCAATGAGATGAAGTTTTCATGGTGCAGTTAAATAGCAAGTTGCAGGTACCTGAACATTGATAATCGGAGGAATATTATAGAAGTATATGTGCACAAATTATTGAAGGCAACTATAGGTTCAGAAGACAGTTAATAAATCATAAGGGATCATGGGATTTATAAGTAAAGACATAAAGTACAAAGGCCAGGAAGGTATTATTTTATGAAATACTAGTTTGAACTCAACTGGAGAATTATTGTCTAATTCTGAGCAGCACATTTTGGGAAAGGTTTGAAGGCATTGAAAAGGGTGGTGCTGGAAAGGATGCAGTAAAAGTTTAAGAGAATGAATCCAGAGGTGAGGAACTTCAGTTACATGAGTAGATCTGGGAGGCTGGGTCTGTACTCCTCAGAAGAGTTAAGAGGTTTGATAGAGTTGTTTAGAATCAAGAGGGGTTTGGACAAGTAAATGTGGGAAACTGTTTCTTTGGTAATAGAGTCAAGAACCTGATGACCCAATTTAAGATGATTGATTATTTGCTAAAGGCAATGTGAGGAAAACTTTTTTTTCCTTTACACAGTACCTGGTTAGTATCTGGAATTCTTTTGATTCACCTCTGGAGCAAGAGATTGCTGGCTAGGTCAGCATTTATTGTCTGTCCCTCATTACGCTTCAGAAGTTGGTGGTGAGTTCTTGAACCCTTGCAATATTAGAGGAATAGGTACACCATAGTGCTGTTGTGAACGAAGGTGCAGGATTTTGACCCAATGGCAGTGAATGGCGATGTAGTTCCAAACCAGAATGATGTATGGCCTGGAAGGAACTTTCAGATGGTGGTATTCCTGTGCATCTGCTGCTTTATCATTCTGGTTGGTAAATACCATTTAGTTTAGGAGGAACGTTGCTTAGTTGCTAAAGTACATCTTGTAGATGGTACACATTGCTGTCGCTGTGCAATGGTGGTGAAGGGAGTGAATGTTGCCAGTGATGGATGGGGTGCCAAGCAAGTGGATTGCTTTGATCTGGATGATATCAAGATTCTTAAGTGTTGTTGGAGCTGCAGACACCCAGGAATGCAGTGCCTGAGAGTTGGTAGAAGCAGATTAGATCATGGCTTACTTAATGTAGCTGGATAATTATTGGAAGAGAAAACCTATCTCCAGTGAAAGGTATCCACACTTCATAAGATGCTTTACCAAAAATAACTTGGCCATTTCTGTGATCCTCTTTAATATCTATCATCATCCCTGAATAGCAAATGAACCAATCCTTCTCCAACTTTAACTGCAATCTGTGTGAACATTTGCAATGAGCAGAAGAAATTAGCACAGAAGGCCCGTCAAGCCTGCTATGCTATTTGATAAGATTGTGACTAATCTTTGATCTTAGTCGCACCTTCCTGCATTACGTCCATATCCCTTGTTTGCAGTGGTATCTACAAATCTGTTGATATTTGACTTGAAAAATGAACTCCATGACTAATTATCCACAAGTCGCTTGTAGAGAATTCCAAGGTTCGCGACTCTCCGATCAAAGATATTTCTGATCTCAATGCTAAAAGGGCTGATCCATTATTCTGAGGCTAATTCCCAAAATCTAGATTTCTGAGCTCGCCGGAATAGCCTCACAGGAGCTACCCTGTCAAGTCCCTAAGAAATTTATGTATTTCAATTTGACTGACTCTCATTCGTCTAAATGCCCCCCAAAAAAACCTTGTCTAGTCAGCTTTTCATCTGACAATTTCATTATCCCAGGATTCAATCTGCCAACCTATGTCCCTCTAAGATAAAAGAAAAAGAATAGATAGATTAAGTCATTAAAAGCCAGCCAATCTTTCATCTGTGAGAAAATTGATGGGAAAAAGAATGAGGATGTAGAAATCATAATTTGATAAGGGACAAATTAAGGACAGTTCAGCATGGATTTGATAAGGGAACTTCATGTTTCACTGATTTGAACTTTTTAAGGAGATAACATTTTTCAGTGTTTTTGATTCCATACATACTAACTTCAAGAACATTTGTTCTTGGGATGTATGGACATTGGTGGCAAAGTCAGCATTTATTGCAAACCTATAACTGCCTTTATGAAGGTGATAATGAGTCACCTTCCTTATAAATGGTTCATGTAGTATATGTAGTGGTGAACCTACACTGTTTTTGGGGCGGTAGCTTAAAGAATTTGACCAGTGATAACAAAGTTAATAGAGTTCTGGATCAAGGTAGTGTGTGGCTCGGTGTCAGTGGTGTTCCCATGTATCCTTGTTCTTCTAGGCAATAGGAATTATGGGTTTAGAAGTTGGCTTCAGTGAATCCTTGGTAAATTAATGCATTGCAACTTGTATATTGTGTACACTATTGCCTCTGTGCTAGAAGTTGGGAAGTGCATGTTTAAGATGTGACTGGGTCCCAATCAAATAGAGAGTTTTGTACTCGATGATGTTGAGCTTCTTGAATACAGTTAGAATGGTGTTGTCAAAAAGTAGCAATTGATGGGTCCCTTTCAACTTGTCAGGCAATAACGAGTAGGGTGCCACAGGGATTGGCGCTGGGACCAATATATTCACAATATATTAATGATTTGGATGAGGGAACAAAATGTAACATCTCAAAGTTTGCAGATGATACCAAGCTGGGTGGGAGGGTGAACTGTGATGAGGATGCAGAGATCCTTCAGCATGATCTGTATAGGTTGGGTGAATCGGCAAATTAATGGCAGATGCAGTATAATTTAGGTAAATGTGAGGTTATTCACTTTGGAAGCGAAAACAAGAAGGCACATTACCACCTGAATGGCTGTAAATTGGGAGAGGAGAATGTGCAGTGGGAGCTGGATGTCCCTCTTGTTGCTGAAGGCAAGCATGCAGGAGCAGCAGGCGGTAAAGAAGACAACTGGTATGTTGGCCTTCATAGTGAGAAGTTTCAAGTATAGGAGCAGGGATGTGTTGCTGCAGTTATACAGGGCCTTGGTGAGGCCACACCTAGAATATTGTACGCGGTTTTAGACTCCTTTTCTGAGAAAGGATGCTCTTTCTCTCGGGAATGCAGTGAAGGTTTACCAGGCTGATTCCAGGAATGGCGGTTCTGACATAAGAGGAGAGATTGACTAGGTTAGGATTGTTTTCACTGGAGTTCAGACGAATGAATGGGTTTCTCATAGAGACATATAAAATTTTAACAAGACTGGACAGGGTAGATGCAGGGAGGATGTTCCCGATGGCGGGTATGTCCAGAACCAGGAGTGACAGTCTGAGGATTCTGGGTAGACGATTTAGGATGAAGATGTGGTGACATTTCATCACCCAAAGAGTGGTGGACCTGTAGAATTCATTGCCATAGGAAGTAGTTGATGCCAAAACATTGAATGTATTCAAGAAGTGGCTAGATATAGCACTTGGGGCGAATGGGATCAAAGGTTATGGGGAAAACGCAGGATTAGGCTATTGAGTTGGATGATCAGCCATGATCGTGATGAATGGCGGAACAGGCTCGAATGGCCTCCTCCTGCTCCTATCTTCTATGTTTCTGTGTTTAAAGGTGCTATTATGGAACAGTAAAGCAAATGGCAAATTTTCCATCATGCCTCAATTCATGCATTGTGGATGGCGGACAGGCTTTGGGACCTTATGATGTGAGTTGCCTGCTGCAGATTTTCCACTTCTGACCTGCTTTTGTAGGCGCAGTATTTATGGGGTTGGTTCAGTTAAGTTTCTAGTTGATTGTCAGGATGTTGGTGATAGGGAATTCCACAATGGTAATACAAAAAGAAAGCTAAGGGGAAATGTTGAGATTTGCTTTTTCTTGAAATAGTAATTCTCTTCGAATTGTGAGACACAAATGTTTTAGGCTCTGATCAGCTCAAGCTTAAATGTTGTTTAGATTTTATTTCATGCAGCATGGACTGTTTCCATATCTGAGGATTTGCGAATGGTAGTGAACGCTGCAGCCATTGACAAGCATCCCAATCTCTAGCCTTTTGTTGGAGTGAATGTCATTGACGGAAGTGGCTGAGGATGGCTGGGCCTAGGATATCCAGAGGCTGAGATAATTGGCATCCAACAACTACCAATCATCATCTTCTATACTAGTTGTAACTCTAATCCTTGGAGACTTTTTCCAACTTCAATTCCCCTAACTTAAGTTTTGCTCGATACTGCAATTGATGCTCCTTTTGATGTCAAGTGTTGTCACTCTTGCCTCCCATCTTGAATTAAGCTGTTCTATCCATGTTTGAACTAAGGCTGAAATGAGATCTGTAATTGAGTGGCCCTGACAGAACCCTAACAAAGCATCTGTGAACAGTTTGTTGCTGAGTCTCAGTCACAGGACATGGAACTGGCAAGGCCAGTGTTTATTGCCTGTTTTTTAATTATCCTTAATTGGGTGGCATGTGAAGCCAGTTTAAAAGGCCAACCAAATTGCTTTGTGTCTGGAGTCTTGTAGGAGACAGATTTCCTTTCATTAAAGAACATCTATGATCCAGGTGAGTTTTCACAACAATCTATCATTATTCATTCAAGACTTATTTATTAACTGAATTTAAAAGCCCAGCTGCCCTAATGAAACTTGATTCTGGGTTGTTAGTCCAGTAATATACCCAACATGCTATTATCCTCATCTGTGACATTTTTCATTGACCAGAAAATTTTGTCTTGATTCACAACAAGGTACAAAAGATACTTTGAATCCTCTGACTTTTCTTCCATAACCTTACCTTTCTAATTACTGTTACTATGGGAAGTGTTCCTGGGGAATTTTCTTCTTGCTCCTTACAGACTTCAAAAGTGACCTGCTCCACTCTTTCTATTCCCTGTGTCGCATCAATGATTTACTTCATTGACTATAAAGTGTTTTGAGAATCTAGTAATTGTGGGAAAGTACTGTATAAAAGCAAGGATTTTCTTTCTTTGAGTTCTCACTAAATAAATTAGGACTGTTCATTGCAGAATCTAATTTCTAATCTATTCTTCCTAAAAACCTTAAAACTATGTAACATCCTTCAGTCTTTATTCATAGCCAATATTTTAAGATTTACAAGTAAACTTTCATGTTACTACTTAAGTATTTATGGTGTCAATGTTCACCCATTTCCTTAATTTTAAAAATAATACTCATTTAGCATAAAATGTGACCTCAGTGGAGGAGAAGAACATTTTGATTTATCTGCTGGAATATGAATTTGTCTAACTGCGAATCTTTATCATGAAAATTTACAGGGGATGACCTTGTTAATGATGGGATCAGCAGAAGCATTGCCCGAAGAACCAGTTGTACGTCCGACTTTTATGGAAGACATGACAGAAGAGCAGCTAGCTTCAGCTGTAAGTTTTTTTTTTTACACAAGTTACATTAGCACAACAGAGCTACTGTGGAACTATAGTTGGGCTTTTGAAGTGGTTCAGATGTGTGCTCGCTGTGATGTTCAGAAGTGTGGGGGCTAAGGATGAATCACAACAGGGCTAAAGTCTTATTAAAGGGCAGGATTGTCCGAAGAGTGACAATCTCACATAGTTGCCAGACAGTCCCTTTTTTTTTAATGAAAGGAGAGAGCTCTGTATTCTGACTGTTGTCATCTGCCATATTCTGGAATTTAAAGGTCCAAACTCTCAAACAGGCTCTTTGATAGCTGTTGTCAAACAGTAAGACAAATGTGAAGTTAGATTGCTGGGAGGGTGGGTGGATAAGGTGCCAGGGGGCCAGCTAAGTGATGCAGTGTTTAGTGTATGTCAGAATGCATGACAGATATCGGAGGAGGATGGAGCGGGGTGGCGCGGAGACTGGGTCCTGGGTGAGGTGGAGGTAGATGAAGTCTA
Organism: Rhincodon typus; assembly: GCF_021869965.1. NCBI lineage: Eukaryota > Metazoa > Chordata > Chondrichthyes > Orectolobiformes > Rhincodontidae > Rhincodon > Rhincodon typus. The sequence goes on along the minus strand of NC_063335.1, from coordinate 73,248,936 downwards.
AAGTGGGATGGGGAGTTTGGAGGGCAGGATTGAGGGGAAGAAGTGTCAGTTCCTCAGTGGAAGGAGGGTGAGTCTGGAGCATGTGAATAGGGCTTAGTGAAGTTGTGTTAAGAGGGGAGTGAGAGTTGGCCCCTGGGGGTGTCAAGTCAGTGTGTAGGATAAGTGGTCTGAAGAAATTCAGTGGGAGGTGTGAGAGTTAAGTATGGGCTCAGTTGAATAGTTAGTCAGGCGTACAAACATATTTAATAGTCCACCTTTTCTTGGGTAATGTCATTTAATGTCATTGGAACTCGGTGAATTCTCAGATTTAAATGATGCTTTCAAAGGGTTACAGGTCTGGCAGAATATTCAGTTTCCCAGGTGATTCTTTTGGAGTGTTCTATGATGGGGCTTCTGCATAATTCTGATAAGCAACTCTCTATGCTAGAATAACAACTGTCTGGCCATTGGAAAATCTGAAAATGTTGGAGACAAAGTTGGAGCCCTGAGCAATTACCACATAAAGTCATACAGCAAAGAAACCTTCAGTCCAACTCATCCGTGCTAACCAGACATTCTAATCTGAGCTAGTTGTATTTGGCAACATTTGGCCCATGTCCCTCTAAACCTTTCCTAATCATGTACCCATCCAGACGCCTTTTAAATGTTGTAATTGTACCTGCCTCCACCACTTCCTCTGGCAACTTGTCCTATGCATACACCACCCTCTGTGTGGAAAAAAGTTTACCCTCAAGTAATGTGTACTTTTTCATGCTCTCCTTTTGTTACAAATTCTCAAAAACTAGAGTGCATCAATCACCAAACTTCTCTAAATGTTGAGATGTAAATGCAAACTATTCAGGGAGCATTGAAGGTGGTCATAATATAGTAAAATCTAGTACTGAGAATTGTCTGGCCTTTCCAGTCAGCTGAATTAATCAAAAAAAGGCAGGAAGCAGCAGTGGTTTGTTGAAGATAACCAAGGTTTTGAACTCCGCATGGTAGAAGTGAGAGCACATAATTAGGGAGATGAGGGAGATTTAGGAGTTTTGTGTTGATGTATCGTTTTTGACTACAACAGGCAGCTAGCCAGTAATAGCTGTTCATAGTAAGAAACTGCAAGAATATTTGTTGGAGTCAGGCTGAAATTAAAAGGCTTGAGGATTGGCTGTGAAAGTTTGGAGAAGCAAGTATTTGAAGTTGGCAATGTTAATGAGGCCCAGATAGTGCTCAGGGCTCATTAAGTTTGGGGAACTTTATTAATAAATGTGTTTTCCCTTAAAATGTTGAAATATTTATTTTGTGGTAAATTTTAATGGTGAATATACAGTTGTTCCTCTTGTTTTCCAGACCTCTATCTAATTTACAATTTAGTTTGCTCTCCTCATTTTTCCTCCATTGCTAATCAAGATACTTGCACACTGTCCAACATCTTCAAGGCGAGCAGACAAAATGTTCTGAGAACAAAATCAAACTGGTTACTGAGACAACAAGGTGCAGGGCTGGATGAACACAGCAGGCCAAGCAGCATCATAGGAGCAGAGAGGCTGACGTTTCGGGCCTAGACCCTTCATCAGAAAAGGGGAAGGGGAAGGGGGTTTTGAAATAAATAGGGAGAGAGTGGGAGGCGGATAGAGGAGAGGATAGGTGGAGAGGAAACAAACAGGTCGAAGAGGCGGGGATGGAGCCAGTAAAGGTGAGTGTAGGTAGGGAGTTAGGAAGGGGATAGGTCAGTCCAGGGAGGACGGACAGGTCAAGGGGGCGGGATGAGGTTGGTCGGTAGGAGATGGAGGTGCGGCTTGAGGTGGGAGGAGGGGATAGGTGGGAGGAAGAACAGATTAGGGAGGCAGGGACGAGCTGGACTGGTTTTGGGATGTGGTGGGGGGAGGGGAGATTTTGAAACTTGTGAAATCCACATTGATACCATTGGGCTGCAGGGTTCCCAAGCGGAATATGAGTTGCTGTTCCTGCAACCTTCGGGTGGCATCGTTGTGGCACTGCAGGAGGCCCAGGATGGACATGTCGTCTGAGGAATGGGAGGGGGAGTTGAAATGGTTCGCGACTGGGAGGTGCAGTTGTTTGTTGCGAACCGAGCGTAGGTGTTCTGCAAAGCGGTCCCCGAGTCTCCGCTTGGTTTCCCCGATGTAGAGGAAGCCACACCGGGTACAGCGGATGCAGTATACCACATTGGCAGATGTGCAGGTGAACATCTGCTTGATGTGGAAAGTCTTCTTGGGGCCTGGGATGGGGGTGAGGGAGGAGGTATGGGGGCAGGTGTAGCACTTCCTGCGGTTGCAGGGAAAAGTGCCGGGTGTGGTGGAGCTGGAGGGGAGTGTGGAGCGGACAAGGGAGTCACGGAGAGAGTTGTCCCTCCGGAAAGCAGATAAGGGTGGGGAGGGAAAGATGTCTTTGGTGGTGGGGTCGGATTGCAGATGGCGGAAGTGTCGGAGGATGATGCGTTGGATCCGGAGGTTGGTGGGGTGGTACGTGAGGACGAGGGGGATTCTTTTTTGGTTTTTATTGCGTGGACGGGGTGTGAGGGATGAGGTGCGGGAGATGTGGGAGACACGGTTGAGGGCGTTCTCGACCACCGAGGAGGGGAAGTTACGGTCCTTGAAAAACGAGGACAACTGAGATGTACGGGAGTGGAATGCCTCATCCTGGGAGCAGATGCGGCGGAGGCGAAGGAATTGGGAATAGGGGATAGCATTTTTGCAGGAAGCGGGGTGGGAGGAGGAGTATTCTAGGTAGCTGTGGGAGTCGGTGGGCTTGAAATGAATATCGGTTTCTAGGTGGTTGCCCGATATGGAGACAGAGAGGTCCAGGAAGGGGAGAGAGGTGTTAGAGATGGTCCAGGTAAACTTAAGGTTGGGGTGGAAGGTGTTAGTGAAGTGTATGAACTGTTCGAGCTCCTCGTGGGAGCACGAGGCGGCGCCGATACAGTCATCAATGTAACGGAGGAAGAGGTGGGGTTTAGGGCCGGTGTAGGTACGGAAGAGGGATTGTTCCACGTAACCTACAAAGAGGCAGGCGTAGCTTGGGCCCATGCGGGTACCCATGGCTACCCCCTTTGTCTGTAGGAAGTGGGAGGAATTGAAAGAGAAGTTGTTGAGTGTGAGGACGAGTTCGGCTAAGCGGATGAGGGTATCAGTGGAGGGGGACTGGTCGGGCCTGCGGGACAGGAAGAAGCGGAGGGCCTTAAGGCCATCTGCATGGGGAATGCAGGTGTAGAGGGACTGGACATCCATGGTAAAGATGAGGTGTTGGGGACCGGGGAATTGGAAGTTCTGGAGGAGGTGGAGGGCGTGGGTGGTGTCACGGACATAGGTAGGGAGTTCCTGGACCAAGGGGGAGAAAATGGAGTCGAGATAGTTGGAGATCAGTTCGGTGGGGCAGGAGCAGGCGGAGACAATGGGTCGACCAGGGCATTCAGGTTTGTGGATTTTGGGAAGGAGATAGAAGCGGGCAGTGCGAGGTTGGGGAACGATGAGGTTGGAGGCCGTGGGTGGGAGGTCACCTGAGGTGATGAGGTTGTGGATGGTTTGCGAGATGATGGTTTGGTGCTCAGGGGTGGGGTCATGATCAAGGGGGCGGTAGGAGGAGGTGTCGGAGAGTTGGCGTCCGGCCTCGGCGATGTAGAGGTCAGTGCGCCATACTGCAACTGCGCCTCCCTTGTCCGCGGGTTTTATGGTGAAGTTGGGATTGGAGCGGAGGGAGCGGAGGGAGCGGAGGGCTGCACGTTCTGCGGGGGAGAGGTTGGAGTGGGTGAGAGGGGTGGAGAGGTTGAGGCGATTGATGTCTCGACGGCAGTTGGAGATGAAGAGGTCGAGGGAGGGTAGGAGGCCTTGGGGTGGTGTCCAGGAGGAGGGGGTCTGTTGGAAGCGGGAGAAGGGTTCGGCCCTGAAACTGCTCGACCACGTCCTGAAGCAAACCAGGTACTACAGCCACATCACCTTCCTTAGCACCTGCCCACGGAACCAGATCATCCCCAATGGACTACAATCCACATTCAAGCCTTCCCAATTTGGCCCCAACCGTGATAATATCTACATTCATGGTGTTGAGATCCTTCAGAAGCGTTTCTCCCTGCGACTCCTGAAACACACACTTGCAGCAATGCGCCGGCATCTCCAGGCATTACAATCAAGCCTACCCCAGCTCAGAGCCTCCCTCTCCCAGACCTGCAAAGGACCTCTCCTGTTTTTTATTCTTCGTAGGATCCACAATCTGAACTCCCAATTCTACTCAGCTTTATTGGACACTAAAAACCGTAAGTACAGTAAACTTACTGGTGCCGACCACCCAAAACGGGCTTCCTCCACCCCCCAAATCCCCAGCTATACCCAGGACCTTCCCCACAATGGGTCCGCCACCATTGGCCATGAGGCCACTATCGGAGAACCCACAGATGACGTCACACCGCCACCGCCGGGTTCCCCACTTCTGGGACAGCAAACACCATCGCTGCCGTTGCCACCGACACTGAAGTCGCGACCACCCTCACCGCTACTGCCGCCGCCTACCCCGCTCCTCCTGCCTCCGACGCCGGTCCGCCCATCACCAACGCGGACGCAACTCCACCCACCGCCGGCGCAACTCCGCCCACCGCCGACACCGGCACAACTCCGCCCACAGCCCACAGCCGACGCAGCTCCGCCCACAGCCAGCAGCTCCAGAGGAGACAGCAGCACCCAGCCCTGCTGAGTGTTCACCATCCCCCCAGACCTACCCCTTACTGAGGACGAACGGTCAGTCCTCAGTAAAGGGCTCACCTTTGTCCCCCTCCACCCACACATCAACAAATACCGCTCACGTTTGGACATTGAGCAGTTTTTCCGCCGCCTCCGCCTCCACGCTTACTTCTTTAACCGTGAACCTAACCCTCCCTCTACTGACCCCTTCTCCCGCTTCCAACAGACCCCCTCCTCCTGGACACCACCCCAAGGCCTCCTACCCTCCCTCGACCTCTTCATCTCCAACTGCCGTCGAGACATCAATCGCCTCAACCTCTCCACCCCTCTCACCCACTCCAACCTCTCCCCCGCAGAACGTGCAGCCCTCCGCTCCCTCCGCTCCCTCCGCTCCAATCCCAACTTCACCATAAAACCCGCGGACAAGGGAGGCGCAGTTGCAGTATGGCGCACTGACCTCTACATCGCCGAGGCCGGACGCCAACTCTCCGACACCTCCTCCTACCGCCCCCTTGATCATGACCCCACCCCTGAGCACCAAACCATCATCTCGCAAACCATCCACAACCTCATCACCTCAGGTGACCTCCCACCCACGGCCTCCAACCTCATCGTTCCCCAACCTCGCACTGCCCGCTTCTATCTCCTTCCCAAAATCCACAAACCTGAATGCCCTGGTCGACCCATTGTCTCCGCCTGCTCCTGCCCCACCGAACTGATCTCCAACTATCTCGACTCCATTTTCTCCCCCTTGGTCCAGGAACTCCCTACCTATGTCCGTGACACCACCCACGCCCTCCACCTCCTCCAGAACTTCCAATTCCCCGGTCCCCAACACCTCATCTTTACCATGGATGTCCAGTCCCTCTACACCTGCATTCCCCATGCAGATGGCCTTAAGGCCCTCCGCTTCTTCCTGTCCCGCAGGCCCGACCAGTCCCCCTCCACTGATACCCTCATCCGCTTAGCCGAACTCGTCCTCACACTCAACAACTTCTCTTTCAATTCCTCCCACTTCCTACAGACAAAGGGGGTAGCCATGGGTACCCGCATGGGCCCAAGCTACGCCTGCCTCTTTGTAGGTTACGTGGAACAATCCCTCTTCCGTACCTACACCGGCCCTAAACCCCACCTCTTCCTCCGTTACATTGATGACTGTATCGGCGCCGCCTCGTGCTCCCACGAGGAGCTCGAACAGTTCATACACTTCACTAACACCTTCCACCCCAACCTTAAGTTTACCTGGACCATCTCTAACACCTCTCTCCCCTTCCTGGACCTCTCTGTCTCCATATCGGGCAACCACCTAGAAACCGATATTCATTTCAAGCCCACCGACTCCCACAGCTACCTAGAATACTCCTCCTCCCACCCCGCTTCCTGCAAAAATGCTATCCCCTATTCCCAATTCCTTCGCCTCCGCCGCATCTGCTCCCAGGATGAGGCATTCCACTCCCGTACATCTCAGTTGTCCTCGTTTTTCAAGGACCGTAACTTCCCCTCCTCGGTGGTCGAGAACGCCCTCAACCGTGTCTCCCACATCTCCCGCACCTCATCCCTCACACCCCGTCCACGCAATAAAAACCAAAAAAGAATCCCCCTCGTCCTCACGTACCACCCCACCAACCTCCGGATCCAACGCATCATCCTCCGACACTTCCGCCATCTGCAATCCGACCCCACCACCAAAGACATCTTTCCCTCCCCACCCTTATCTGCTTTCCGGAGGGACAACTCTCTCCGTGACTCCCTTGTCCGCTCCACACTCCCCTCCAGCTCCACCACACCCGGCACTTTTCCCTGCAACCGCAGGAAGTGCTACACCTGCCCCCATACCTCCTCCCTCACCCCCATCCCAGGCCCCAAGAAGACTTTCCACATCAAGCAGATGTTCACCTGCACATCTGCCAATGTGGTATACTGCATCCGCTGTACCCGGTGTGGCTTCCTCTACATCGGGGAAACCAAGCGGAGACTCGGGGACCGCTTTGCAGAACACCTACGCTCGGTTCGCAACAAACAACTGCACCTCCCAGTCGCGAACCATTTCAACTCCCCCTCCCATTCCTCAGACGACATGTCCATCCTGGGCCTCCTGCAGTGCCACAGCGATGCCACCCGAAGGTTGCAGGAACAGCAACTCATATTCCGCTTGGGAACCCTGCAGCCCAATGGTATCAATGTGGATTTCACAAGTTTCAAAATCTCCCCTCCCCCCACCACATCCCAAAACCAGTCCAGCTCGTCCCTGCCTCCCTAACCTGTTCTTCCTCCCACCTCAAGCCGCACCTCCATCTCCTACCGACTAACCTCATCCCGCCCCCTTGACCTGTCCGTCCTCCCTGGACTGACCTATCCCCTTCCTAACTCCCTACCTACACTCACCTTTACTGGCTCCATCCCCGCCTCTTCGACCTGTTTGTTTCCTCTCCACCTATCCTCTCCTCTATCCCTCTTCTATCCGCCTCCCACTCTCTCCCTATTTATTTCAAAACCCCCTTCCCCTCCCCCTTTTCTGATGAAGGGTCTAGGCCCGAAACGTCAGCCTCTCTGCTCCTATGATGCTGCTTGGCCTGCTGTGTTCATCCAGCCCTGCACCTTGTTGTCTCGGATTCTCCAGCATCTGCAGTTCCTACTATCGCTGATTCAAACTGGTTACTGTTGCATTTCATTGAATTATGCAACAGAAGTCTATTGTCCCATCATGTCTGTACCAGACCTTTGAAAGAGCTATCCAGTTGGTCCCATTCTTGTTATTTTCTTCAGCCCTGCAAATTTAGTGAAGTATTTGAAATTGACATGCTTTTGCAATGGTGTGCACTAAAATAGATTTTAAACTAATGTTTAGGAATGAGATTACACTTTATCAAATCTTTTTTCCCTTCCCCTGCCACTCAGTCCACTCCTTTGGATTCCACACAACACTTCTAGTCAAGAGTACACAGCAAAAAGTATCCAGTCTTGCTTCTTTTCTGTGGCTCGAGTAAACCAAGCTGTTCAGTCCATCACAAGCTGCAGTCTTGTGTATAATCTTACATTAACATGGGTCATTCCACTTAACTCATAGTCTAATCTAAGCTCCTAATTTTCGAAATATGAGGTGGTGGACAAGATCTACATCTGAATTTATACCTGTCATGTTGGGAACAAGTCCAGGTTTCATTATATGTAATGGTATTGTGGTAAGGTGCAGAGGAGGAGCTTGCAGGTCAGAAATTTGAATATTCAGCCTCCTTGCATGGAGTGCTATGAAATAGGGATTGACAACATGGGAATAACTCTGATGCAGTATCAACATGCTTGATGACCATGCTGAGTTTTGGGATTTTATTTTCAAATAAATGACTGGCTATGTAAGACCTGGGATTCGCAGCTCTGAGGTACTCAAGATGAAAAGACAATAAGCACAAGTAGTTTTCAGATAGTTTATTTAATTTTATTAAGAAGCAGCAGTTTAGATATCCATTAGGTAATTAGACAGAAGAAAAGTATATGACCTGTGATCTTTAAGGGTGGTTCGCTGACATTATAGAGCAAAAAGATGGTTAGAGCTGAGTAGTTTGATTTCAGTAGCTTGTGGAGGCAACATTCTGCTGTCTAGCCCAAGTGTTATGAAACCTCTCCTTGGGTCTTCCTTCTGTTTTTGTTCACATTCTGTCTGGCAGAAGACAGAGCGTGATGGTGGACGATCACTTTTCAGACTGGAGGCCTGTGACCAGCAGTGTGCCATAAGGATTGGTGCTTGGCCCACTGCTTTTCGTAATTTGTATAAATGATTTGGACGTGAACATAGGAGCTATGGTTAGTAAGTTTGCAGATGACACCAAAATTGGAGGTGTAGTGGACAGCGAAGAAGGTTACCTCAGTACAACGGGACGTTGATCAGATGGGGCAGTGGGCTGAGGAATAGCAGCTGAAGTTTAATTTAGATAAATGTGAGGTGCTGCACTTTGGAAAGGCAAATCCGGGCACGACTTGTGCACTCAATGGTAAGGTCCTGGGAGTGTTGCTGAACAAAAAGATATTGGAGTGCAGGTTCATAGTTCCTTGAGTCACAGGTGGTCAGGATAGTGAAAAAAGTGTTTGGTATGTTTGCCTTTATTGGTCAGTGCATTGAGTATAGGAATCAGGAGGTCATGTTGCGCTGTGCAAGACATTGGTTAGGCCACTTTTGGAATACTGCATTCAATACTGGCCTCCCTACGATAGGAAGGATGTTGTGAAACTTGAAAGGGTTCAGAAAAGATTTACAAGGATGGTGCCAGGGTTGGAGGAATTGAGTTCTAGGAAGAGGCTGAATAGGCTGGGACTATTTTCCCTGGAGCGTCGGAGGCTGAGGGGTGACCTTATAGAAGTTTATAAAGTCATGAAGGGCATGGTTAGAGTGAAAAGCCAAGATCTTTTCCCCATGGTGGGGGAGTCTAAAACTGGAGGACATAAGTTTAAGGTGAGAGGGGAAAGATTTACGAGGGACCAAAGGGGCAACGTTTTCACACACAGGGTGGAGTGTGTATGGAATGCGCTGCCAGAGGAAGTGGTGGAGGCTGGTACAATTACGACATTTTAAAAGGCATCTGGATGGGTATATGAATAGGAAGGGTTTAAAGGGATTTGGGCCAAATGCTGGCAAATGGGACGAGATGAATTTAGGATATCTGGTTGGTGTGGACAATTTGGACTGAAGGGTCTGTTTCCATACTGTACAGCTATATGACTCTATGAAGAATAGAGCTGATGGGGAAAACTGCTCCCTGTCTCTGAGCACTTGTTAATGTGCTTAATTTCTAGGAACTGGGAGTTTGTGAGTAAATCACCTGTTCAAATCCTTCTGCCTATTGAATTCAGGGCAAGTATGCAGCTATCAGAATTGCCAGCTCCCAGTTTAAGATCAGTTTACATTATACCAGGCACATCTCCTGGCTGTTTCTAAACATCTGCATAGATTAAGGATGGATGAGGTGCCATCCTGGCATCTTGGAATATCAATATGGAAGGATGACCCAAATGATGATGATGCTTCCAGGGACTGTATATTTTCAGTGAGGAAAATGTTAGAACCCTCAATGAATTTTCACTGTTTTTATTTTGTACAGTTTGATTTGGAGCTCTGAACTGTGAGCTAAAAATGTCTTTTGGCTAACTGCTTCTGTTAAAATAAATGGAGCAAACAAGCTTTTATTTATTTCTCAGGCCAGGTCTGGAAGTTAATTGTAGGTTCGTTCCTGATCAGAAGCTTCTGCACACTTCTTCACTGGGGAAGAACATTATGATTAAACAAATAACAGAAGTTGGCTATTAATGAGACCAATGCCTGGGAATTAATTCTAGAAAGTCTAGAAAATACCTTATGCTCAAGCACATGGCAAATTTTGAATGGTAACTGAGACATCATGGAGGAGACAGTCAGTCTGTCAGGGAGTGGGTAGATTATGAATTGGATTTTGGACTCTCTTCGGTTTGGAACCTGACTGTTGATGCAGCATGAGGATTTGAAATCTCTCTGCCTAACCTCCCATAAGCAGCTCTTGAAAGCTCATAGAATAGAAAACTAGGTTATAAGTGTAATTGTCTTTATCTGAGTGAACTGAAACGGTGGCTCTGTTCAACATCTTCAGAAAATCAACAAAGAAACCATCTCTGCCTGTGGAACAACACATCTTGAAAATAACTTACTCTGGCCAGTTTTATTACTTTCTTTTCTTTATCCCTTAACTGTGATTGTTTATTTATTTTTTATGTGAATGAAGCTGAAAACAAAAGATTTTGGGTTTGTAGCATAGACCAGTTAGACTACTTTGTTTAATTGTTTTGCTCTCTACTGTTAATAATGTACTAAGTCTTTTGTTTAAGATACAAGCTAGTATCTGGAATTCATTATTGGCAGATCCTGGGTTGGTTATTCAAATGTCTGTGGGTCAATTTTGAGAGCCTTTGAGGGTTTTAATTTTACTGTGTTGTAAATGCAGAGGTAGCAAGGCTGATTTGGTATGACTTTCTGTCTCTGTGTTGTAACGAAAAGAAAACAGTTTTTCTGCTGAAATGGTCCATGCATATAATTATTGAGTATTTCTATACCTATTCTAAAAAGGTATCGTTTTAATAAAGACCCAATTTTTCTTTACAGCTATTATGTTTTTTTGTTGGTAGATGGATCTTCCATGTGGGCTCACCAATCTTGGAAACACTTGCTACATGAATGCCACAGTTCAGTGTCTACGATCAGTGCCTGAACTCAGGGATACTCTTAAACGGTAAGTGGCTGGAGACTGCAGCAAGATTTAGAATATTTAGAGCATTGCAATTGTATATTAGTTTTCCTCTTCAATTTTTTAAAATCGTTTAATATTATCAAAATAAAGCAACGAAATTTGAATTGGACTAATGTTGCATCTCTTATCTTTACATTTATTTCAAGTCGGGTCTACTTCAAAATACAAATTGACAAGGAAATTAATGAATAAAAGGAAACATTTGTAATAATTAAAAATGTCAATTGTTGATAAACAAGAGTCAGAACATATTGCTGTTGGTTCTATAACAGGCTAGATGGCTTTTCACAGGAAGAGTCGCTTATGTCCAGACTTGTCCAATGTGGTGCTACAGGTTACAGGCTAGCATAATGTGGGATGTTTTTCCCAATTACACGATGTTCTGAGGTCAGAGAAAGACAAGTAAAGCATCCTATTAAAATGACAAGATAAGCATGAATGTATTTGGTGTATTGGGTTTTTATGGAGCCGTGGAATACAATTTACATTTATATAACCCCTATAGTGTGGAAGCAAGCCATTCAGTCCATTGAGTCCACAACAAACCTCTGAAGGTCAACACCCACCACCCCTTATCCCTGCAACCCTGCATTTCCCACGGCTAACATACCTAGCCTACACATCCTTGGATACTATGGGCAATTTAGCATGGCCAATCCACGTAACCCACACATCTTTGGACTGTGGGAGGAAACTGGAGCAGCTGGAGGGAACCTACACAGACAAGGAGAAAGTTCAAACTCTACACTGTCACCCAAAGCTGGAATCAAACTTGGGTCCCTGGAGGTGTGAGGCAGCAGTGCTAACCACTGAGCAACCGTGCCGCCACTTCTTGTGTTAACTTGTCTGATAACCTGAGGGCAAAAATGATGAACCTTGCAGTTATGATTAAAATTTTGTTCTGCTATGTTTTGTGCATTTTGAACATTTATAATTGTCATTTTAAGTAAGCTATATAGCTAACTAGGCTGAAGAGAAATAGTTGCTTTATTCTTCACTGCTCTCAATCATTCAGTCACCCGTGAAGGACAAAACCTGTTTCATGGAGATGTAGCTGAATTATTTTGCAAGTACCCAGATGCTACTGCAACACGCTCATAAAAAGAGTCGCAAACTTCAAAAGGCTGCCATCAAATGTAATCAAGACATATTAGCCATCTGCATTAATGAAATTTCTGCCTTGCCAGAACGCAATGAAACTTTAGGAATAATTCTCGCTGCACGCTAACAGTTATCCCCAAGTACCATCTGTGTTCATCTGTATTCAATTTACTGAAAATGTTCGTTTATTTACTCATTCTTGTAGATATAAAGGTGCCTTGAGAACTTCAGTAGCTATGACTCCTCCACAGTATATCACAGCAGGTAAGTAATTTTGTCTTGATACTTTGTCAAAAAAAGTCAGTTTATTTCCTACAACTTATTTTGACCTGTTTCTTCCCCCTCCATGCGAAAGCAAGAGATAGTTGCATCTCTGTGGTCATTTGATGGGTAAATACAGTGCATGGTGTGACATTGATCTCGTTTGTTTTTGGTCAGTGGAGGTGGCACTAAGAATCAACTTTGGTCTTCTAGAGTTGGGGGAGAAAGAGCAACTTTGTGGCTGTAGTCGAATAATTCTTGCTAGAAAAAATATACTGTGGATATCATTGTTGGGTTTGGCTGTAATGTCTTCTACTATTGAATGATCTGTGAGTATTTATTATTTAAATTAAGTTTTATAGCAAGTTGGTGGCTAGAGCGACCTGTTCTCTGGTGGGATGGGGTAAGAAAAAAGGTCAAACCGTGTGCCTTTATTGAATTACCAGGAGCTGATGGAACCTTCAGAGTTGGAGTTTATCAGAACTGAAGAAGAGTCATGGTGGGCTTAAAACGTTAATAAGCGTTCTCGTTTGTGCTCGTGCGCTCTCTCTCACTTGCTCGCGCTCGTACTCGCTGTCATGTTTTCGCACGGTCTCTCCATATTGACAGCCAGACCTGCTCAATTTCTGCGGTATTTTCTTTTTTTAATGTCAGATTTTCAGTGGCTGTGATATTTTGCATTTATTTGAATAATGCCACATTTGTATTATTGCCTTTGTCCTGACTTTGCTGAAGCTTTGTCTTGCAATATGTCTGTCTATGCAGCACTATTTACTAATGTGTTATTTTTGAATTTGCACTCAAGATATAATATATTCTCCATTTGTTCAGTGTCCTGGAAGTAGTCTTTTGCTTATCAGTTCTCTAGTTGATATTACATTCTGAAGAACTACAACGAAACAAAATTATTTAAACTTTAAACTTTATTAAAATTGCATCCTGATGGATTTTTTTAACAGTGTAATCATTTTGTATCCTATATAATGTATATATTATTAAGACTTGTGTATCCATAAACTTCCTTGTGAAATAAAGGTATCTAATATTTTATCGTCATTTGGAAAGTTAGAATTTTAAAATAGAGGCTGATGGATTTTGGTTTTATGAGAGTAACTTATTTCCTGAAGAGGTCAGAAAGGTAGTTGAGAAAGTGACTTATATATTTAATTTCTAATATAGCGTGTGACTTAGTACAGTATCAGGTACTTCTATTTACACTGCTGAGTTTATGACACAGTTATGATGGATGTGGGAGGCAGGAGCATAGTGGTAACGGCACTGGACTGGCGATTGAAAACCTCAGGCTAATTTTCTGGGGTCGTGAGTTTGAATCCTGCCTTAGGAGATTGTGAAATTTGAATTCAACAAAAAAAAATCTGGAATTAAAAACTAGCCAATTGGCAGCCATGCAACCAATGTTGATTGTTATGCTTCAGTAATGCCCTATAGGGAAGAAAATCTGTCATCCTTGCCTGGTCTGACCAACACATGACTTCAGACCCACAACAATGTGATTGACTTTTACCTGCCCTCTGGAAAGGCCCCAGCTAGTCACTCAGATCAAGGGGAAATTAGGGAGGGATAGCTTGCCATGTCCACACCCCGTGAATAAATAATGAAAAGAAAGGGATCTGGTAATTAGTTTGGGCTCTGTTCAGAAGAGTAATGGACTTGGGAGAAACATTGTTGCTTTTATTCCACGTGCTATATAGATACAAAGTTGGCTGAATGATAGATAACAGAATGTTGTGATCAGTAGATATTTTCCAGGGTGGAGGAAATTTTGTTGTGGAGTTCTCCAGGGGTAAAAGCATTCAACTCTTGCATTTCCTGATACTTAGACCTTTATGTGGAGTAGACAATTTCAAAGTTTGCAGATAGTGCGAGACTTGTAAATTGTGAAGAGGACAAGATAGAACTTCAAAAAGAAATGGAAAAATTGTTATAGTGGGTGGATAGTTGGCAGATGAAGTTCAGTGCAAAGAAGTGCAAAGTGATGCATTTTGGTGAAAATTGACAGACATTATGAAATAAGAGGTACAATTCTAAAGCAAGTGCATCAGCAGAGAAACTTAGGTGTATATGAGCATAGATATGGTGGCAAGACTGGTGGAGAGAGCAATTAATAAACCATGCCATATCCTCGGCTTTATTAAAATGGGTATGGTATACTGGAGCAAGGATGTAATACTGAGATTGTACAAGACCTCAGCTGAAATATTGCCTACTTTTCTCTGTGCCACACCATAGGAAGGATGTGAAGATATTGGAGACAGCACAAGAGCGATTTTACAAGGAGGGTTCCAGGGAAGAGGATCTTCAATTATAAGGATGGATTGTAAAGTTTGGGTTGTTATTTTTGGAGAGAAGACAACTAAGAAGAGATCTGATGGGAATTTCAAAATCATGAGGGGGCTAGGTTGAGTAGGTAGGAAGAAACTGTTCCCACTTGTGAAAGGATTAAGACTGAGAGGGCACATTTTAATTGATCTGCAAAAGAAACAGATGTGGTATTAAAATTTTTTCACAAGACTGTTGATTATAGAATAGACTCCCTGTAAGTGTGATTCAATTGAATCGTTCAAGAGGGTTTTAGATAATTATGTAAATAGAAATAATGTGGAACAGTATGGAGAAAGACAGAGAAATGATACTAAGTCATGATATTCATGTGGAGAGCTGGTGCAGCTTCTGCACTATAACACTTGTGAGATTCCGTGATAAATCTGGTTTCATTTTCATTTGGGAAGAAGAATAAGCTTTTCAGTTCAGGACAAAAGTTTAATCTTAACCACTGTAGTAACCTACTGCAAAAATAAAACCTAGATCCATGAAGCCTTTTTTATTCTGGGATCAGAACTGTCCATTATTTTGATGAATTGCGATCACAACAAGATAGGAGGCTTTCCGGAATAGGACAATTCATTGCATTTAAGCAGGATCTGTAAATTATTAAAGGAATAAATACTTGGTGATACTGGACAAAACAGGAGTGTTGTTGTGAAGTATGTTACATGGATTTTTCTTTCAAAGTAGCTTTGACTGTTGCCTGGACGTTTTTAAGAATAGAAGAGATAACAGTGGATCATTTGAAATCCAATTAAGGTTATGCTGACTGTAGTTCAAAGTAGAAGTCAAAACAGGATCTTATGTGGATGATTTCTGAAGAAAGGTCTAGGCCCGAAACGTCAGCCTTCCTGCTCCTCTGATGCAGCTTGGCCTGCTGTGTTCATCCAGCTCTACACCTTGTTATCTCTTATGTGGATGAGATGCTTAAAGTAATTACACAACCTTTAGAATTAAAAAGAAAACCTGAAATTAAAATGTGACAGCTAAAAGTAGCTAAGTTTCGGTTACTAATGAGAAAGAAAACAAATTAGAAACAAAAAGCGACGAGAATGGAGCAAAGAGCAACAGGAAGGAAACGAAAGATTGGAAAGAACTGGAAGTGAGAATGCTTGAATTGGAAAGAAAGAGAGAGAAGTTTGAATTTAACACCCTTCAATACCAAAGAGATAAGGAAATCGGACAACGTGACTTGGCTAGAGAGAAGCTGAGAATAAGCGGAAGTAGAGGACGATGCTGATTCCAAGAAGGCTTTTTATTTACCTAGAAATCTGCGTTTAAAATGCAGAGGATGGAGTAGAAAAATCTATTATCTCATTTTAAAAGGTGGCTGGGAAGATTGTGGCCAAAAATGTTTTGGAATTTACCAGTCAAAAAGCTCCATCATTAAAGTCATGAGTGAATATATAATTTGACAGGTGAACAATCTGCACTACTTCATGATTATGAACCTGTCCCTCAAACTGATCAGATAAAGGTTAGAACTATAAGAAATAAATGAAATTTGATGTTTGTAGAATTTACAAATAAGTTGTAGAAAAAGAAGTGTTATGGGATCAGTGGTTTTGATTATTAATGTTAGAAAGAATTTGAAAAGTGAAGAAAATAGTGATTATGGAAGAATTCCAAAATAGCATTCTAGTAAACCTGAAGATTTACATAGCTAAGTAGCAACGATTCTGACAAATACCTGAGGAAGTGATCATATGGAATCCACAAGATGATCAAAGGAATAGAAAATTTGAGAATGGAAAAAATATCAGGTTTACAGAGCAAACAGTTGACAAAATGATAGGCTAGAACCTAAAAGAAATGCAAAGCATATAATATGCTTCGATTGTAATAAGGCTGGACATACGAAAAGCAATCGAGGGGAAAATGAATAGGAGAACAGTTGCAGTAGGAGTGCTCAAGGAATCTCTGGGGGAGAGAAAAAAACAGCAGGAAAGGAAATGGGTATTAAAACTACAGTATAGTATAATAGAGTCATCCAGCATGGAAACAGACCCTTTGGTCCAAACAGTCTATGCTGAACTTAATCTCAAACTCAACTAGTCCCACCTGCCTGCTTCTGGCCCATATCCCTCCAAACATTTCCTAATCATGTATTTCTCCAAATAAGTTTTTAGTATATTCCCTCAAATCCTACTAGGAAGGGAAAGATGACTCAGGACAGCCAAGAAAATTATCCTCAATTATTGACAGTGATCTGATTCTCACTAGAAGTTCTGAATACTTCTCATTTCAATGGGAGAGATGTTTCCTTAGTCTTCTAATCCAAGGGGTAAGTCAACAAAGACATTGAGAGACACTGGAAGAAGTTGATTTTATCATGGAGAATGATGTGGCTGGTTCAAAAATATTGTTGTCACAGAGGGTGATAGAATAGCCAGTAAACAGAAAAGAAACTGACACATATGTGAGGCATATCATGGGTGATTCCTTGCTGATGTAATTTGGTTTCGGCCTCATAGAATTGGATAAGAGGGGGAGTTAATTAAAAAGAGATCATAGAATCCCTACAGTGTGGAAACAGGCCCTTTGGCTCAACAAGTCCACACTGGCCCTCAAAGCATCCCACCCAGACCCGTCCCTCTATAACCCACCCAGTCTACACATCCCTGAACAGTACGGACAATTTAGCATGGCCAATCCATCTAGCCAGCACATCTTTGGACTGTGGGGGGGGATACTGGAGCATCCGGAGGAAACCCACGCAGACATGGGGTGAATGTGCAAACTCCACACAGACAGTCATCCAAGGGTGGAATCGAACCCGGGTCCCTGGCGCTGTGAGGCAGTAGTGCTAACCACTGAGCCACCGTGCCACCCCTTACAATCTTAGGATAAATGACTTGGAAATTAAGTTTATCTGAGATTATTTTCAAAGATTTAAATAAAAGGAAGAGAGAATCACATTAATTTACCTACCCCACATCTTTCTTGAAGTGGTCCTGAATTGAGAGGGGTACACCAAAATTTCTATTCAAAAATTGAATCAAAAGAAATATACCTGCGCGTTATTACTTGAAAGACCAATTGTTAATGGAGATGTCAAACCCACCTCAAATACCAGCAATGAGGAATAGATCATAGCCCATCAGATGGAACTACCACCTAAGCATTGTAAAAAAGCAAAAATTTTCAGAGTGGCTGACAGAAGTCCAATGGCAGGTCACTTGGGAATTAGGAAAACACAGGCTAAGAAATTGAAGTGTTTCTATTGGCCAGGATTATATTAATATGTGGCGAAATATTGCCAGACAGGCCGTACATGTCAGGTAGTAGGGAAACTCCAACCATCAATCAAACCTGTGCCTTTAATTCTGTTACCAGCTTTTGAAGAAAAGTTCAGTGAGGTCTCAATAGATTATGTAGGATTTCTATGTAAAACCTGGAATGGGAAGAGTATCTTTTCACAATTATGGGTGTGTTGACAAGATTTCCTGAAGCAGTGCCTTCGAGGAAGTATGCCAAAATGGTAGTAAGAATTCAATTTTTTTTCTCACGCAGTACAGATTACCCTAAGGGATACGTTCAGATCAAAGTTCAAATTTGATGTAACAAGCATTTAAAAATAATATTAATGAGGAAAAAAGCCATTTCTTTTAGCAACTTATCATCCGTAATCTTTTAGGGGTGGCACGGTGGCTCAGTGGTTAGCACTGCTGCCTCACAGCGCCAGGTTCAATTACAGCCTTGGGCGACCTATCGAGTGGAGTTTGCACATTCTACCCATGTCAGCGTGGGTTTCCAGGTGCTCTCATTTCCTCCCACAGTCTGAAGATTTGCCGGTTAGGTGGATTGGCAATGCTAAATTGCACACAGTGTCTAGGGAGGTGTGGGTTGGCTATGGTGGTTACAGGGGTAGGGGATGGGATGCTCTTCAGTGGTTCAGTGCAGACTTGATGGACCAAATAGCCTGTTTCTGCACTGTAGGGATTCTAGTTGTATCTCAAGGAGCATTGGAAAGATGGCATTAAACTTTAAAGGATATGAATAGAGCTTATTGTCAGGAATGTCTTAATAATTGGATAAAGGAATCTCCTGTTACTGTTTGCCATTAGGGATACCCAAAAGAGTCCGCAGGTTTCAACCCTTTCGACCTGATGTGCAAACATGAGGTGAGAAGACCCCTTAATTGATTAAGGATAAAAATTAGAAATCAAAGGTCAAAACGACACTTCCAACTTATATAATTTCCAAAAGAAACTAACCAAAGCTTGAGAGTTCGTTGAAAAGCGTTTGCAAAATTCTCATCAAAGAGTAAAAACTAGAACTGATAAACCAGCCCAAGCTCAATTTTTGTTGCTGGCGATGAGGGGTTATTATTGTTATCTGTTTCTGTGGAACCATTAAAAGCAAGGCTCACTGGACCATATCAAACTAAAGAGAAACTCAGTGAATTCACAGAGTTAGTACTCCAGACAGGAGGGGAGAAAAAATCAGTGTATTATATACAACGAATTTAAAGTGGTGAAAGAAATAAGGAATGAAATACCAAAAAAAATCAAAATTATTCAAGAATGAATCGGAAATTGAAAATTTACAAGTTGTCCCTCCAGTAGTCCCTCCAGTAATCAGACTGGATAATACAGAGCTGCTTGAAAGGTTAGTTTTCTGGAAGTTAAGTCATTCTGATAATATTCTATGAAAGGTGTTGCAGGCTCATTAGTCAATTTGTGCGAATAGGCTGGGACAAAATGTCTTTACTATACATGATCATATGGAGGTGATGCATTATTCATTAATCAGTATCTTTACTGATTCGACCCAGAGAATTAGCTCAAATAGGGAAAATATTAAATTCACAGGAGACAATCAATGACATTATCAGACTGAGTCATAGTTGTTGGAGCTCACCTTTTTTGATGCTGCTGAAACCAGATGGGTTACAAAGACTGTTATCACAAAGTCAACGCAGTGGCAAAGGTGGATCATATCCAGTTCCATGATTGGAAATTTGCATTGAGGATTAGATTGCATGCTATTTTTAGGAAAAATAAACTTTTTAAAAGGATATTTACAAGCTCAATCCTCTAATAGAGGTAAAGAAATATCAGAAAGGATTTTATCAATGTAATGATAATCAAATGCATTGGAATGAAAAATGCATAAATAACTTTTTCACATGTTAACCAACAAAGTCATTGAAAGGTTATGCAAGTAATTGTGTTGTCTTTTTCCGTTTGGCTCTGTTCGGCCAAACCTGAGAAGAATATCATCATGGAATGTCTGCATCTATATGGTTCTGTTAAGCCAAACCTGAGAAGAACATTTATACCACTTGAAAGAGCTATTTGATGGATTACAAAAAGCTGATTTGGTCATGAATTTGGCTAAAAGTGAATCTGCCAAAGCAAAAGTTATTTATATTTGGGTCATGCTGTGGGACAAAATTGGGTTGTAGCTAGAGAAGCAAAAAATAAACGCTATTGTCATTTTTGCAGAGCCTGAGACAAAATGTGAAGTATGTTCAGTTCAAAAGAATTGGTTTCAGTTTAATTCTAGCAGAAGAATGTTTTCAGATCAGAACAACAGTTTGATCCTAGCAGAAGGGGCAGACTTATTTGTGAGATCTCCAAGCTGAGAGTTTGCCCAAAAATGTTCAAATTGTCATAACTGAAAAGAGACTTAGGCCATCAGAAATTAAAGGAGATCCAGGCTATTAGAACTGGAAATAAGTCTTAAAACTGTTTTATCAGTCGAAGAGGAAAACTGGAAGCAGTTAAATAAGAAATGTTAGTTAAGCTGTGAGTGATATTTCTCTGGGATTGAATATTTGTGAGGGGGAAAAATGGTTGAATCTGTTTTTGTTGTTTGTGTTAACAACTTAAATGTATACATATAACTTTTGTTTGGGAATAAACAACATGTTCTGTGTTAAAAGAACATTGGCAACCTCATGAAGATATTCAGTGATTAACTACCATGATAACCAATTGCAAAAGTAAAACTTGCGATCTATCATAAAAAACAGGAAATGCTGGAGAAACTCAACAGGTTTGTCAGAACGTGTTGAAAGAGAAAAGAGTTAATGTTTCAAGTTTGGTATGATTTTTCTTCAGAACTGAGTTCTGTTCTGACATTTCCCACCATTCACAGTATTTTGCTTTCTTGATCTATCAAGAACCGGTTTCATTTTGGGATCTAACTTATCCCATTTTATCACCACCTGGGCTCAACACCTATGTTATGGTTCATGTTATGTTTTTCTTCATGATTTACAAAAGAACTGTGTCTGTCAGTAAACATAATGGCTGTTAACTTGGTAAGAACAGTGCTGACGTATCATTGTATAATTACAATTTTAAATTGTTGGCTCCCCATCCCATCACAAAACTGCTTAAACCCTTCTGGGTATTGGTTAGCATCATTGCGTCTGCCTGCTTATCTTGTTTCAGCTGATAAGATTTCTTTAAGGTTGCTTGTAAACTGGGCCAGCTCCTATTCTCACCACTCTCTGATATTGAATCTTTTCAGTACTTGCATATA
Source organism: Rhincodon typus (assembly GCF_021869965.1). Classification (NCBI taxonomy): domain Eukaryota; kingdom Metazoa; phylum Chordata; class Chondrichthyes; order Orectolobiformes; family Rhincodontidae; genus Rhincodon; species Rhincodon typus. The sequence continues at coordinate 73,227,794 of NC_063335.1, read as the reverse complement.
AAAATGAAATGTAAATTTTCTTATTTTGGAAGTGCAACACTACTTTCACTGCCGTTTAAGAATTCTCAGCTTTCCCATCCTGCAGGTTAATGTTGATTATGTCCCAGCTTTGTTGTTGCGAAGTTTAGTTCTCACCAGCATCAACAGGTCTTCAGCCTTAACTCCTGTTGTTTAAAATTTCCCAATGCTTGTTTCCTTCTCAATTCTTATTTTCGAAACAGCTCTTCGCCTGCAAGGCCTAGCCTTGTTGTTCAGAATTAATCCCTTCTTTCATTTTCCCAACAAACAGTTATCAAGTTTTATTTCATTGAATTGATCCAGGCCCACTTAAATATTTTTCAGCCCATAACCCTAGGTTACGTTGTTTTAAAATTTTATTCGCATCTGTTTCTAAGCCTCAGTCTTTTAAATATTTTTCAAAATTGCCTCAACCACATCCTCCAATTTATTAAAGTCAGTACATGGGAAATCCACAATCGTGATAAAAAGAATAAGTTGTTTTATATGTGCGTTTATTGCAGCTTTTCGAGACTTGTTTGATTCAATGGATAAAACATCCTCTAGCATTCCACCTATAATTCTACTTCAGTTTCTTCACATGGCCTTCCCACAGTTTGCAGAAAAGGGGGATCAAGGACAATATCTTCAGCAGGTTAGTTGCTTTTTCAAAGCATTTCTAGATGTTTTCTCCTGTTTTCCCTGATAAAAGTAGAATATAATTTTGATAAAACTTTGACGATGTAACTAAATTCTGATAGGATATTAAGTTTTTTTTTATTCATCTGGTTTGGAATAATAGTTGCCTTCTTTTCTACCCCCTAATTGAGATGTATCATGATCCCACTGGTCAACACAATTTAAAATGTCGTGACAATACCCTAACTAAATAACCTTCTTTGCTCCCTTTGTGATAATTGGGAAAGATTTAATTTATTCAGTTATCCTGTATCATGGTGGAAGTAAGTCTTGGACCTGGCAACAGTGATAGGTCATTCATTCTCTTGACTAGGTTTCATCATTCAATTTCATCATGGCTAATCTATACATTAATGTCTTGTTTCTGTATTCCTTAATATCTCTACATAACAATCTATCAATTTCAGGCTTCAAATTTTTTGTTGATCCAGGCTCACTAAATGTTTGAAGGAAACATCAATATTTCTACTAAATTATGTAAAAAAAACACAACTGCTTTCTGACATTACACTTAAATGCCTGAACCTCAATTTTAACGTCAAGCCACCTTCTTAATGGTGGAAATAGTTTCTGTCTACCTACTCTGTTGATTCTTTTTAATCATTAGGAAAACTTCAGTTGCATTGCCTCTTAATCATCTATCTTCAAATGATTACAAGCTAATCTTTGCAGTCTGCTCTCAATTTAACCCTTTTAGCTCCAGTATCATTCTGACAAATGCACTTCACTCTGTTAAGGCCAAAATGTGTGCAGAACTTAACACAGTAGTCTAAATAGAGTCTAATCTGACTTTTTGTTCCTTTGGGCTCAAGATTTCATTAGCCCATTAAATTATTCTTTTGCATCTAACTTCTAGTGACTTCTGCGTTTTTGTCTGTAAATCTCTGCTTGTTCAGAGCTACTAGTTAACACTCCATTTTAGCAAATAACTACTTAATTTTTCTCAGACCTATAGTGCTTGATCACACATTGCTCTGCAAAGAGTACCATTTGCCACAATTTTGTTTACTCATTTCATGTTTCACCTTGCTTTTTAAACTTTCTGCTCCCATTTGCACTATTCGCTATGCCAATTAACTCAGTCCTACATCCAACTTCATTGATGGTACTATCTGTTGCTTTTTCCGAGTCATTTATGAATGTAGTGAAATTAAACTAGAACCCTGCAGCCAACACTAATCACAGCCTGCCAATTAGAACATATGGCCATTGTCATTACTCTGCTCCCTATCTGCTAATCCAATCTCAACCATGTTAATAGGATGCCTTCAGTTTCACATGCTGAAGTTTTTGTCAATCATCTCTTTTATGCGCAACTTTATTGAATGCCTTCTGGAAGTCCCTTCAAATAGATATGCCCTTATCTGCAATGTTTGGTACCGCTTCAAAAATTTCAGCTAGGTTTATTTGACTGATCCTTTTGCACACCAATATCAGATTTCTGTGATTAATTCTTACTTGCCCCATTAATAGGCCAATAATTTCTTTCTTTATTCAGGCTATCCATCTTGAATACTAGCAAAATACAGGGTTATTAACAGAACTTGCATGCCATACAATAGGAGCAGCTTGCAGTAGATGTGGCTTGGTGATTGTACAACCAACAGATCGGATCTGATTGCTACAGTCCTGTCATATTCAATTGTGACTAGTTGTGAACAGTTAAATATGTAATGGAAGGTGGTGGCTCCACAAATAACACCATCACCATTGATGGGGGAATCCCCATCATATTCATTCAAAAGGCAAGTCAGAAATGTTGGACCTATTTTCAGTCCAAAGTGCCGAGTAGTTGATCCATGTCGGCCTCTTCAGATCTGCAGCATGACAGATGCCAATATTCAGCCAATTTGATTCAATCCACGTGATATCCAGAAGCAGTTACAGACACTGGATACTGCAAAGTCAATGGGCCCTGATAGCATTCCAAACATAGCACTAGAGACTTGCAGTCTAGAACTAGCCATGCCCCTGCCTGTGCTGTTTCAGTACAGCTACAACACTGGCATCTATCCGACAATCTGGAGGATTGTCCAAGTATGCTGTGCGCACAGAAAGCGGAACAGATTGAATGGGTTGTTTACTGTCTTATCAGTCTACTCTCAATCGTCAGTAAAATGATGGAAAGGATTATCACCGTGCTATTCAAGTGGTATTTGCAAAAGATTAACCTGATCTCTGATGCGCAGTTTGCGTTTCACCAAGGCATTTGGTTCTTGACCTCATTATGGCCTTGGTCCAAACATGTATAAAAACTTTGAAATCTAGAGGTGAGGAGAGAGTGACTGTCCTTGACATCATGGTGGCATTTGACTGAGTATTGTATAATGACATTTTTTTTTGGGGGAAGCTCTTTGATTAGAATCTGACAGAGGACAAAAGATGATGATTGTTGTTATTGCTAAGTGTTATCACTGAAATAGTCCCTCAAGATAATGCCCTCGGCATTATCTTGAGCTGCTGCTTTAGCTGCTTCATCAATGAATATCCCTCCATTATAAGGCCAGAAGTTTGCTGATGATTGTATAACGTTCAGCGCAATTTCCAACTCCTTGGCTGCTGACGCAGTTTGTGCCCATATTAAGCAAGATCTGGGCATTGTCCAGGCTTGAACTGGTAAGTGACAAGTAAATTTTGTGCCACACAAGTCTGAGGTAATGACCATTTCCAACACAAGAGAATCTTAACCATGTCCCCATGGCTGAAACCCCCACAATCAATATTGTGGGGGTTACCATTGACCAGAAACTAAACTGGACCATCTGTATAACTGCTGTGTCTGCCAATGTAGTTCAGAACCTAGAGATTTTGCGGCGAGAGCTTGCCACTGGTTCATTATCTGAAGTACAGGTCAGGAGTGTGATGGAATGCCCTCCACCTGCCTGGATGTGTGCAGCTCCAGTGTTACTCAAGCTTGACAAAGTGGTCTGTTTAATTGGTACTCCACCCACCACTGATTTTTTTTTAACCATCTACAAGATACACTGTAGTGACACACAAAGCTCCTCTCACAATATCTTCTAAATCTGGAAGGACCTATACCCAAGGACTGTAGTGATTCAAGAAGACAATTTCCCACCACCACCACCTCCAGGATAATTAGATGGCAATACATGCTGAACCATGTTGCCTATATCCCATGAACAAATAAAGACACTCCACTGTCAGTAATAGCAGTGATGATACTCTGATGCTCAAGTTTTCAGTATTACAAATTATGTATCCCTTTAGTTTCTATGATTCTTGGATGCTCAAGGGACCAAAGGGAATGCAGAGAAAGTGGGAACAGGGTTCTGAGATGGATGGTTAGCCATGATCATACTAAATGACGGAGCAGCCTTGAAGGGTCAAATGGCCAACTCCAGCATCTACTTTCTATGTTTTGTTAAGATCCTTTTAATGTACAAAAATGAATTAAAACAATTTTTTTTTTCCTTTAATAGCATAAGTCTCATTGAGATTAAGTGTCTTATTCTTTTCTAGAGGAATTGAAAGAACAAAATAAATAATTAGTTTGCATTTTTACTAACTTAAAGTTTAAGTATCTGTCTGAAGCTTGTGGAGACTTTCAAATATGTAATAATCTGTTTGGTCCCCCTTTTTAGGATGCCAATGAGTGTTGGATACAGATAATGAGAGTGCTACAGCAGAAACTTGACCCTATAGAATCGCCAGTGGAGGTAACGATGCAGCTATCATAGATGCTTCTATTCTGTTTGGATAGTTTTTCTCATGTCTTTGCATGGTGCTAACTAACTTAACAAGAAGTTCCCAAGAAGTTACTACTCTGGTTGATTGCATTAAACACGAGCACAATTTAATCTCATTAATGCACTTCTCTTTTTTTGACCCTATCTTTTCTGAAGCTGTTGGGACTCCTTCTGAGGGATTGTTTCAATAGATGCACTCTGAATCTACACAATAGTGACTGTAAACTGTGGTAAATTTGATTATTCGTGACTATTTGATCACGAAGAACATCACGGTGAATCCAACCTTTTAGCTTATGCTAACTCATTTCCAAAAATAGATAATGATCAGAAGTATGCAGTCCAGGTTATCTCTACACATCCCCCTTTTAATATAGGTGCAGTGGGCCAATTATAGCCTCATTATTAACACAAATAACATTGTACCAGTAACTTTCATGATAACTATGCTTGAGCTACTTGTTTTTAAACACTCTGTGTGAGTTATCCTTGCGGCTTGATTTTAATTGGAGCTTGAATGCTTTCAACTGATTTGGCACTGCTTATAGAATTCAATTTATGTGTAAATAAATAGGAATAGTAAAGATGCAATGCACTCCTTAGAAAATAAGAATCTAAATTAGTTAGCATTCTGCTCTCCATACAGAAAAAGAGGTTATGTTGTATTTTCTGTGTAAAGCTTTGTGTAAAATAATTTCCAAATGCTGTAGTGGATTTTTGGAAATGACAAACCTTGTGATATCCTTTCCTGCCACCAAAACAATAGACCCTTTCAAATGCTTTGACAGTATTTGTACAAAAGAACGCAAGATTTAGGAGCAGGACTTTGCCATTCACCTCTTTGAGCCTGCTTTGACGTTCATTAAAATCTGTTTATGGTCACATTTCCACTTTGTTGTCTGCACCCTTTTCAATCAAAAATCAATCTAACTCAGTCTTGAATAAATTCAGTGTTCCAAACTCCACTGCTTTCTGGGAAAGCGAATTTCACATACTGATGACCACGTGAATGAGAGCTCCCTTTTTTTTTTCATTCACCTGCCCCTTAGTTTATTTCTTAGTTTACAAGTTTGCTTGTAGTTTTTCACATTAACTATCTTTGATTTTTTTTTGTCTTCTAGCCTAATTCAGAGGGAGCAACATCTTCAACAACCAAGAAAAACTTCATTGATCAGTTCTTTGGAATAGAATATGAAACATCGTATCCTTTTCTTTACAAACGAAAAAACGGATGGAAAGCCTTTGTTTGTTTAATAAATTAGAGGAATCCAGCAGTTATTTTATATTAATGTTTAAGTATAATATTGCATTGTACTTAATTCTCTCCCTCTCCCTCTCTCTCTTCCCACCCCCGCAACACAACCCTCCCTTTGTTTCCTTGCAACTTGAGCATAAATTGTTCAAAGCAACATATGAAAACTGCCAATATTTGGTTTCCACGTCTGGCTTCTCTTCCAATTTATGAAGTGATTGATCTCACGATAGAAGGTGTAAAAATTAAGAACTTGTTTTGTACCCAGCATTCCACTAAATGCCACCTGCTACGGGCAGTAGTTTTGCTTTATTGAGTCAAATGATCACAGATCGTTGCATATCAAAATTCATTTAGATGTTTGCCTTCAGATCCAGCTGGATAACATCATCTCATATGGATCTTGTTCCCCTCCGAAAGCCACACACAACTCCAGAAATCATCCTAGGAACGAAAGATAACGCCTGTTTCTAGTTTTCTCCACTTGATTTCACTCTCGCCTCTAACAGATGCAATGAATTCTTGGGCTATTTTCTTATTAGTAAGGAATAAACAATCCATTCAGTTGCCCTTGCTGCTTTCTTTCTCTAACCTTCATCTTTATCCATCAACTAAACCTTCCTCACAAAGACTTTTCATTCATGCACTTCAATGTTCACTTTGTCCATGACGCTCACCTCTTGTTGCAATACCAGTGAGCATTGATGACTACTTACGCAGATTTAGTATCTGCTTCCACCTGCAAGAAGCGTTCAGATTTGGGAATCACCTGCAGACCAGAAGAAACTGAAGCACAATTCTTGTTGGGGCCTCATAATAATGGACACTGTGAATGATTTCAAGAGAAAAATTGAGTGTATTGGAGATCTAAAATGTTTAATGTCATCACTCCTGAAACATTAACTCCATTTCTCTTCCTGCCATTTTTCTGTTTTTATTTATTGAATCCTATCTTCCAGTATTGCTTGTCTCATTTTCAAAACTATAGTCTCATCCAGAAAAATCCTCAAACCTAATTCTCAACTTTTTATTCTCCTGATAAATGATTGCCCCTGTCTCTAACCTCCATTTTCTTCCAATGCCATGTTTGAATTTTCTAATCAGGTTTATAATTATGGCATGAGCATTTAAAGTGGTTCAAACTAAAGCACTAACTGTAACTTCAGTATCTGAGCGCATTGTGTTTTTATCCTGTATTTCTGCGGAATTTGACATGGTTGGCAAAGTTTCTCGAGTTTTTGAAGTAACTGACAATGCTGCTCCCTTAATCATTTCAGTTTTTTTTTTGTCCAGCTTCCTCATATCGCTTAGCAATATCATATGATATCAGATTCCTCTTGCACAATGAAAAAGGCAAGCCTTACCACTCCTCCACCTGTCTGGGCTCTGTGTTGTCCTGCTATATCTCCAATATGGAACCTTAAATAAGCTGCAGATTTCTCTGGCCTGCGTGATCCTTAAATTTGAATTGTACTTGTTTATGAAAACAGATTTTAAATATATCTAAATAGCCATCAATGCTCACTAATATTGAAAATAACACTAATAGAACATTAATAGCAAAATACTAATGCTGAAATTTTGGAATTTCACTTGGATCAATGATTTACATGCTTCTGCTGATTACTTTGTGAAAAGCTAATTTTTAAAACCACATTGATGAATGCATTCAAGTATTCAGTATTATTCCCTGTTGGTGGGTAACTCGATACAGACTGGGTGACCAATTTTTGGAGCACTTGCATTATGTCTGCAAATGTGACTGAATTTCCAGTTGCTTGTCATTGTAATTTTCTACTTTCCTACCACTCTGACTTTTGTCCACAAATTCCTTCAGTATTCCCACTTTTGATTAGACATTTTTGAAGACTCCTGGACTTTCAACGTTTATTTGGCATTCATGGAAGGTGGGTGTTGCTAGCTAGACCAGCAGCAATTGCCCTGGAGAAGGTGGTTGTAAGCTGCAGTCCTTGGGGTGTAGGGCGAGTTTAGGAAGAGTGTTCCAGGATTTTGAACCTGCGATAAGAATTGCAATATAGCTCCAAGTCAGTAAGGTGTGTGACTTGAAGGAAAAGTTGTTCCCAATTATCTGCCTCCCTTATCCTTCTAGGTGGTAAATTTGCAGGTTTGTAATGTGCTGTCAGAGGAACCTTGATGAGTTACTGCAGTATGTCTTGTGGATGGTATTGGTCCCACTATGCGTTGGTGGTGAAGGGCACAATTGTTTAAGTTTGTGGATGTGAAGTCAATCAAGTGGGCTGCTTTGCCGTGGATTTTGATTGTTGTTGGAGTTGCTCTCCATTTGCTTGAATGAATGTATTCCATCACTTTCCTGACTTTGTGCCTTGTAGGTGGTGGACAGGCATTAAGGAGACAGGATGCTTTGCAACACTATTTACAGCCTCTGACCTGTTCTTGTAGACATGGTATTTATATGGCTAATCCAGTTCAGATTCTAGTTAGTGGTAACTACCAGGAATGTAGTAATGCCATAAACATCAATTGGAGCTGTTACCTCTGGTCCCATTTTGTTTCTTCTTTCTTTGGAAGTAGTTTTGGCATTTACTAACTTTGTTTTTCTCTCTCTCCTTTTGTGTTTGATGGCCGTCATTCATCATTTTGCTATTCACATCTCCTGTAAACATTCCTGATCTGTTGTTATTCCTATTAGCCTTCCACCACCAACCCTTTTGTCGTTTAATTGCTCCTGCATTGCGCCCTATCACAGACCCTTTTTTAGTTCTCTTACACACATGCACATCCTTTGTACTTAACTTCATTTAGACCTCTCCTCCAATTTCTGATGGTCATCATCTCAACTGCTAACTCTGTTTCTGTTTCCAATAATGCTGCTTGACTTATTTCTGCCATTTTCTGTGTGATACAAGTTTTAATCTTGTTTATTTAGGAAATTTGGGGAAATCCATATATTGCTTTATCGATGCTGGCTTCATATGAGTTCATCCTTAATAATTTTCTTAAAGCATGAGGTGCACTGAAACAGATGATGAGGAAGTGACAAAGGGCAAGGAAACACAGCTTCAACTTAGCTGTTTTATTAATCAAGAAGTTAAATACCTTTTTACAGGCCTGAAGTTGGTGAGTACCCAAACTTGTCAAGTGAATTAATAATTAAAGGCTTTAAAACAAGGTTTGTGAAGGTGATGATTTATGCATGAAATTACAACATTTTTTTATTGGTTTGAAAGTTGCCTGAGAATCAACCTTGAATTAGAGATGTACTTTACTTTATTATGTTCACCATTGTTAACATGGTGGATAAAATTGAGAGCTAAAAGCTTGCTCAAAATTGACAAAAACTGCATTCACTGTTTAAGGTCAGCTAAGTAACTTTAATTTTTAATTTCTCAGCGTCTTCATGAAGAGCTCACCAAACATTCTCCTACATTGCAAAGAAATGCTTTGTATATAAAATCTGTAAGTATTTTTAGTATAATGACTACATTTTGGGAGTAAAGTTAAAGTGCATTTCTAAGTTACTAGTAAATTAAGGTTTGAAGAGAAAGGGATTGATAGTCTTAAAATCTCTGCGGGGAAAAATAGGGAACCACAAACTTGTTAGTCTTGCATCAGTAGTTATCTATTATAAAGAATGTGATAACAGATAAGCTGGTTAATAATGATTTGTTTAGGCATTGTCAGCATGGATTTGGGAATGGGAAATTTGATAAACTTGTTTTGAATATGTTACGAACAAAATTGAGCCACACGGTGTAGTATACTTAGACTTTCAAAAGGCTTCTGATCAATGCTCCCGCAGGAGGTTGGTTAGAGAAATTGAAACATGTGGGATAGGAGTAATGTACTGACATGGATTAATGATTGGCTAACGGACAAGAAACATAAATTAGGAGTAAGTAGGTTATTTTCATGTTGGCAAACTGTGCTTAGTACAGTACAGCACAGCAAGGATCAGTACTTGAGCCCCAGCTGTTCATTACACATATGGATTTGTTGCAAGTGGGGACCAAATGTAATATTTCTAAATTTGTGGATGATACAAAGCTAAATGGGAATATATGTTGTGAGGAAGTTGTAAAGTGGCTTCAGGAAGATTTGGAGAGACTGTGAATGAACAAGAACATGCCAGATTGAAAAAAAAATATAGGTTTATCCACTTGGTTGGAGAAATAGGTATGTAAAGTACATCTTAAATGGTAAGATGTTGGATATACAAAAGGAAATAAGAAAGCCAATGGAATGTTAGCCTTTAAGTTAGCATATGACACAAAGGTAAGTGGAAGGACAGGTAGTATTGAGTGAGAAAGGCTGCAGAAGGACTTGGGACAGGCTAGAAGAATGGGCAAAGAAGAGCAGGGATATGCTGCTGAATGTTCATAAGGCTCTGGTCAGACAGCATTTGGAATATTGAGAGCAGTTTTGGGTCTGTATTTAAGGAAGGATGTGCTAGTTTTGGAGGGGTTCCAGACGAAGTTCATAAAAATGATCCTAGGAGTGAAGGACTTGTCGTATAAGGAGCGATTGAGGAAGCTGGGTCTGTAGTCAATAACATTTAGAAGAATTTGGGGAAGAATGGTGGGGTAAGTCTCATTTAAACTTACAGAATACAAAGAGACCTGCATATAGTGGACCTGGAGATGATGCTTCCACTAGAAAGAGAAACTAGGATGTGAGAGTACAGCCTTGGTGAAAGGACAAACCTTTTAGAACTGAGATAAGGAGGAATTTCTTTAGCCAGAGGGTGGCGAATCTGTGGAACTCATTGCCGCAGAATATGGAGGAGGCCAAGTCATTGAGTTTATTTAAGATAGAGAGGTCCTTGATTAATAAGGGGTCAAAGGTTACAGGGAGAAGGCAGGAGAATAGGGTTGAGAAACGTATCAGCCATAATTGAATGGCAGAGCAGACTCAGTGGGCCAAATGGCCTGATTCTGCTCCTATACCTAATGGTTCTTATTGCAAGAAGATAAGAATAAAGGAATTGTGAAGTCTTGCTTCAGTCGTATAGGAGCTTAATTAGACCACATCTGGGTGTGCTTTTGGCATCCGTATCTCAGGGAAGATACTATTGCCGTAAAGGGAGGGCAATGAAGATTCAGCAAACTTGTGCCTGGGCTGGAAGAAAGTTTGGGTGAACAAGCCTGTATTCTCTAGAATTTCAAAGGATGGGAGGTGGACTCATTGAAACTTATGAAATACTTAAAGGGGTAAATGCAGATAAGATAGTTCCTCTGGCTAGGGAGTGTAGAATCAGGGGCACAATTTGAAAATAAGGGGGGTGCCATTTAAGTCTGCAATTTGGAGAGATAATAATCTTACAAACATTTGGAATTCCAATCATAGAAGGCTGTAGAGTTTCAGTCTTTTAGTACGTAGAGGTAGAAATTGATACGGGGTTATAGGGATGAGGCGGGTAGGTCCCAGATGACTAGAAAATTGCTAACCTGACATCCATGTTTAAAAAGGGAGTAAGATGGAAAAAGATGGAAAATTACCCTAACCTCGGTCCTGAGTAAGATTTTGGAGTCCATTGTAAAGGATGAGATTTCTGAATATTTGGAAGTGTATGGTAAAGTAGAACAAGTCAGCATGGTTTCACCAAGGGGAGGTCATGCCTGACAAATCTGCTAGAATTCTTTGAGGAAGTAATGAGCGGGGTAGACCAAGGAGAGTCAGTGGACGTTATCTACCTGGTCTTCAAGAAGGCCTTTGACAAGGTGCAGCACAGGAGGCTGCTGAGTAAGATAAGGGCCCATGGTGTTAGAGGCAAGGTGCTAGCATGGATAGACGATTGGCTGTCTGGCAGAAAGCAGAGAGTGGGGATAAAAGGGTCTTTCTCAGGATGACAGCTGGTGACAAGTGATGTTCCGCAAGGGTCAGTGTTGGGACCACAACTTTTCACTTTATACGTTAATGATCTAGCTGAAGGAACTGTGGGCATTCTGGCTAAGTTTGCAGACAATACAAAGATAGGTGGAGAGACAGGTAGTATTGAGGAGATGGGGAGGCTGCAGAAGGATTTGGACAGGTTAGGAGAGTGGGCAAAGAAGTGGCAGATGGAGTACAACGTGGGAAAGAGTGAGGTCATGCACTTTGGTAAGAAGAGTAAAAGCGTGGACTATTTTCTAAATGGGGAGAAAATTCAGAAGTCTGAAGTGCAAAGAGACTTGGGAGTTCTAGTCCAGGATTCTCTCAAGGTAAGCTTGCAGGTTGAGTCAGTAGTCAGGAAGGCAAATGCAACTTTGGCATTTATTTTGAGAGGACTTGAATATAAAAGCAGGGATGTACTACTGAGGCTTTATAAGGCTCTGGTCAGGCCACATTTGGAGTATTGTGTGCAGTTTTGGGCCCCATATCTCAGGAAGGATGTACTGGCCCTGGAGCGGGTTCAGAGGAGGTTCAAGAGAATGATCCCAGGAATGGAAAGCTTAACATATGAGGAATGTTTGAGGACTCTGGGACTATACTCATTGGAGTTTAGAAGGATGAGGGGGGGATCTAATTGAAACTTACAGAATACTGAATGACCTGGATAGAGTGGATGTTGGGAAGATGCTTCCATTGTTAGGAGAGACTAGGACCTGAGGGCACAGCCTTAGAGTAAAGGGAAGACCGTTTAGAATGGAGATAAGGAGAAACTTCTTCAGCCAGAGAGTGGTGAATCTGTGGAATTCACTGCCACAGAAGTCTGTGGAGGCCAGGTCATTGAGTGCATTTAAGACTGAGATAGATAGGTTCTTGATTATCAAGGGTTATGGGGAGAAAAGGGGAGAATGGGGTTGAGGAACTTATCGGCCATGATTGAATGGCGGAGCAGACTCGATGGGCCTAATTTCTGCTCCTATGTCTTATGGTATTATGGTCTTGTAGAAGGCATTGGAATGTTCGATCAGCCATGACCTTGGAAAAGTGATGTGGAAATGGTGGTGCTGGACTGGGGTGGACAAGGTCACAGGTCCAAGACACCAGTTATAGTCCAACAGGTTTATTTGAATTTCTCAAGCTTTCGGAGCACGTGATTTCAAATAAACCTGTTGGACTATAATCTGGTGTTGTGTGGCTTCTACCTTTGGGAAAAGTCACAGAATCAGACAGTCACTGTGGATTTGCAAAAGGGAAATCATGCTTGATAAATCTACTGAATTTTTTTGAGGGTGTTATTAGTAGAGTTAATAAAAGGGGAGCCAGTGGCTGTTGCACCTTTTGGATTTTCAGAAGGCTTTCGATAATGTCCCACATAAGAGGTGAGCATGTTAAAATTAAAACACACAGAACTGGGGTTAGTGTACTGACATACATAGAGAACTGGCTAGCAGGCAGGAAACAAAGTAAATAAAGAGTAACAAAGGAAATACATGGGTCATTTTCTGAGTGGCAGCCAGTGACAAGTGGGATACTGCAGGAATCCATGCTTGGACCCCAGTTATTCACAAATATATATTAATGGTTTAGATGATGGAATAAATGTAATGTTTCCAAGTTTGCACCCTCTCATCCATCTTTGAGAGTTGGCATGTGCATAGCAATTGAAGTATAACTTGGATAAATGTGATGTCACGGGGTTTTCTTTGATGTACAGCATCTTTAATATGGAAACTTTTGTAGAAATAGTGTGTGTATGTATTGAAAATTATTTGCAGTTCTAATGAGTAACATAGTTCTGGGATGAATTGTAATTCAGAATGGATAACCCTCCTTGCACTCTAATCAAAATTTAATTTTGTTTCATTTAGTCTAAAATTCGGCGTTTGCCTGCCTACCTTACAGTTCAGATGGTGAGATTTTTCTACAAGGAAAAAGAGTCTGTAAATGCCAAAGTTCTCAAGGTTTGTAAATGTGCTGAACAGAAGTGTTGGCCAGTCAATAAGTTGTTTGAAAAATGTGTACATCTGGTTTCTTGATGCCTATTACATTTCCTAAATTTTCCTTTTATTTTTGTTGCGTACCAGACAGCAAGGTTTGGTGATCTGTCAAATTGAAATCTTCCAAAAGGGACCTCTTTTGAAATAAATCAAATATCTCGTAAAATAATCATGAATATTATTCATATAGCTGTCATTCAGTAGTACAGATCTTGATTCTTGCTGAAAAGAGATGTTTTTCACCTTTTAATGTTTTAGCGAAGATCTGTAGCTTGGGTTGTGGTTGGAGTTGTTCGTTGATTTGCCAAGCTGACTGATTTTTATTGTGCAAATGTTGTGTCCCCTTCTGGGTGACATCTTAAGTGCTGTCTAGCCACCGTTGAAGTACTGTTGTTCTGTCTCGCTCTGAATTTATATGGTCCGGTCTGTTATGGTGGGTAGTCTTGTTTCTGGTTTTGCACCGTTGTGGTATATAGATGGGGTCTATTTCAACATGTTTGTTTATCGTACCAGCGGTTGAAAACCAGGCCTCCAGGAATTCTTGTGCTGAAAAGGTCACCTAGAAGGAAGATGAAGCATTTGCACCAAAACCAGTCAGCTCAGCGAACCAACCAACAACTCCATGTTTTTCATCTTGCATGCACAAGGACAGGCATAAGAATACCAAATTTCAAACTTTGTTTATGCAATGAGATTCTGAGCTGATTATTAGCAAACACGGGATTGTTCAACAGAGCAGTAACAACTGCTTTAAGATAATCAGTTGAACTCATCCTCTGAGTCATTTATGCTCATTTGTAGCAAAGTATATTGATACACAAGTGCAATTTTTATCTGAAAATAAAAGGGCATATATCCAGCCTCTTAGCTTTTGTGAATTATCCAGGAACTTTGGAAACTTCTTGGTATCCGTTGGCCAAGGCGCTGCAATCGAGAAAGCAGTCTTTGGTACTGTGGTGTAACTTGGGCTGATTGAAAGTTGACCTGATAAGTGCACAATTAAAAGCTTCAACAACGTGTCTCTTCTTTCAGCAATGTTCTTTTAAGTTATGTTCCTTTAAAGAAAACACTACGTCAATGCTACATTCAGGGAGTATGGTAGTTGACAAGCAATAAGAACTGTAAACTTCTTTCCTGCAAAGGGCATTTATGAAACAGATGGATTTTTAACACCATTTTCATGGTCACCAACACTGATCCTAGTTTGATTTCTCCATTTATTTATACAATTTACATTGCCATCTGTGATTTGAACACTTATCTAGACTACTCATTCAGTGACACAACCATTTGTGCTACTTGATTTGCCATGTAATAAGACATTGACTTCACCTTAATTTTCTAGACTAATTCCTGCATATTTTAATTCCTTTAGAGTCCAAAAGTCTATCAACCCCACCTTTGAATTTACTGAAAGACTGAATATTTACATCGCTCAGTGAATAATTTTTTCCTCATCTGTCGTTAATGGCCGATTCTTGATCCTGAGAATATGCCACACAAATCCTGGTATCTATCCTGTTGAACCTTCCCAGAATTTAGGTCATGTGGATTCTAGATAATGTGGGCCCATTCTTATTGATCTGGCCTCCTAAGGCAATCATCTCATTCCTGCAATCAATCTAGTGAACCTACATTAAAGCAATTATAGCCATCCCTAGATACAAACTATCCTTCCTTAGAAACAAGCCCAAATATTCCAAGTACTCCAACTATGGTTTCACTAAAGCCCTACACTACTGTAACAGACTTCTTTGGCCTTTATTGCAAGGGGTTTGGAGTCAACTTATCATTTGCCCTTTTTTTGCAGTGCCTTCTGATTAACTTTGTGGTCCTTGTAGTGATTCCCATATCCCTCTGCACACCAATGTTTATTAGTTCATCATTTGAAAAGCATACTTTTTTCTGCTGCTTCTACTAAAGTGCATAACTTCACATTTTCCCACATTTATGCTCTGTCATGTTCTTGTCAATTCACAATCATACTGTATTCTTTTAGAGACTCTCCACAGTTTGCTTTCCAACCAAGCTATGCTTTATTTAAAAGCTCAGATAAATTAAACTGGCTCCCTCATTTAGTTGTTTGCAAATTTCTGGGCTTCAGCATTGATTCTTGCAGCATTCCTTTGGAAACAGCCTGCCAACTTGAAGATGGTTCATTTATATCTATTCTCTCTTTAATATGTTTTTTAAAAATTCCGTCCATGCTGACATGTTATCTTTAACTCCAGGAGTTCTTGAACTGTGTAACAACCTCTGTGCACCATTTTATCAAATGCCTTTTAAAAAGGCAAATATACCACAACCACGGGTTCCTCTTTACCATGTTAGTTACATTCTTGAAAAATGCTGTAACACTATCTCTCTTTCATAAGCCATATTAACTCTCCTTAATCATATTGTGTGCCCTGTTACTAATACCATAATACTTGATAAATGATTCCAGCATTTCCCCATCAACTGATGACAGACTAACTAATTGACAGTTCTCTATTTCTGTCTCCCTCTTCTTTTAATGGTAGTACTGCATTTGCTATTTTCCAAACCACTAGGATCGTTCCAAATCTATCAGCCTGGAAAGTCATAATGCATCCATATCTCTGCAGCCATTTTGTTTAAAACCCTAGATTGTAGCCTAAGGCTTTAGTACCATTATTTTTCCAAGACCTTTTCCTGTTAACGTTAATTATTTTCAGTTCTTCACTGTCATTACACCAAGGTTCCCTGTTTCTGGTATATTTTTTTAATTTCTGAAGTAATTGTGACAGGGTTGTAGCACAAAAATAAAGAAGTCTTATTACAAATGTTCAGGGCTTTGGTGAGACAGCTCATGGAATACTAATTTTAGTCTCCACAGGAAAAGTGATCCAGTTGTGGCTACGCATTGTATAAAAACTTGAGTAATTGTAAAAACAGAACCCAAATCTTTTCAACCTCTGTGCCTCAGTGAAAATAAATCTAGTGTCTTGAGCATCTTCCAATAACTATAGTTTCTTATCCACGGTAACATCTTAGTGAATCTAAATATATGCTTCCAATGCATGCAGCTTCAGCTTAAAATTCAGTATTGTTTCTTTGCTTGTTGTTCCTGTGCATTCTGCACTGTATTATTTGGGCCTGGACTATCCAGACACCTGTACTGATAATCTAGAGATTTCAAATTTAAATTCCACTATGGTAGTTTTGGAATTTTTAATAGTTTTCTTGCTTTAAAAATAGAAATTAAAAAGTTAGCTAAAAATATCTTAGCATGTTGTTAGAATATTGTTAAAACCTAGCCAGCTTAACAATTGTACTTTAGGTAAGATATCCTGCTGCCCTGACCTGGTCTAGTCTGTGTGTGTCCGAATAAACTCCAATTCAAAAAGGCCAATCAGAAATCAAAGCCCTAACTTTATCCTTATGTTTTTGTTACTTGCCCATGGAATGTGCGTATTGCTGGCTTGGCCAGCGTTTATGCCCAATCCCTGATTTGGTGGTGGTGAACTGTCGCCTTGAACTGCACACTCCTTGTGGTGTAGGGATATCCATACTGCTGTGAGAAAGGGAGTTCCAGGATTTTGATCGAATGGTCATGAAGGAATGGTGATTTATTGTTCCAAATCAGGATGATTTGTGACTTGAAGGGGAGCTTGCAGGTGATGGTGTTTTTCATCATTCATGGCTTCAAAATAAATGTGTTTTGTTTTTATTGCTATTTCAATTAAACTTACTTTAAAGAGAGGTGATGGCCTAGTGGTATGATCACTGGACTGTTAAGCCAGAGACCCACGTAATGCTGGGGGCCTGGGTTAGTATCCTGCCACAGTAGATGGAATGTGAATTCAGTAAAAATCTGGAATTTAAGGGTCTACTGATGACAGTGAATCTTAAAACACCCCATCTACAATTTGGGTGCCAGTTATTAAGAGGAATTATAGTTTTTAAATTGTTGTATGTGTGCTTATCTTTGACCAGTTTTCTCCAGCTTTGTAGTTTACCAAAGTAAATTGGAACCTCCAGTGTTACAATTTGTATTAGATTTTTTTTTTTAGCAGAAGACCTTTTAAAGTAAACAACTTTATGGTACAGTTTTTGCAACAGCCCTAGAAAAAGTTGGTTTTATTATTTGTCCTCAGGATGTCAAGTTTCCTCTAATGCTGGATGTATACGAACTATGCGTACCAGAGCTACAAGAGAAAATGATTCCACACAGGTCAAAATTCAAGGAGCAAGAAGACCGGAAGGTCAATATGCAGACAATGAAGGTAATTCAGCAGGACCTCTCCTGTGATTGGCCAGTAGCTTTCGTTGTTGCTTCTGCTTGGTTGAGTAAATAAATGACTTAAAAATTCATCTGCCAGAATGTTTTGCAGTGCACTAAATGTGCAGTGTGCTTGAAGGAGACTATTTTGTGCAAAATATTGTATGGCTTTATGATGAAAATCTGTTACAAAAATAAAGCATTTCTGTGCTATGATTATAGGATGCCATCATGTTATTCATGATGAGAGAAAATTTTTAACATTTTGAGTGCTATTCTGTTATAGGATCGATTTTTTTTGTTTCTTTTAAACATCTGCACTGAGTATCTGAAGTTATGCTCAATATGTTATTTCAATTAACCTTCACCGATTCTCATCCATATATATTTCATTGGCTTGATTTGCATTCAAGTCTTGTTTTGGGTTTTCATATATAAGTTTCAAACTTAATGTGAAACTATCATTTTGATCACTCTGCTCTGTAGGATCCTTCACTCTGAGATTGCTGATTGTTTAATGAGAAAGGGACAATGCTGTCAAATAAAATTAGCTTGTGTGGTGATGGATCTGAAACATGATCTGTTTCACTCCCTAAATATACTATTAAGCCTCCTGAACATTTCCAGCCTTTTATGCTTTTACTTTATATTGACCTTCTCTCTGGTTGGCTGAATAACACATTATTCTAGAAAATGTTCTTAAATGCATTCTATGAGCTGATGCTATCGGCTACTTTTGCCAATTTGATTTTTTTTAGCTTGTAAGACGGTTAAAATTATTGTTGGAATACATTCATTATTCTTTTTAAAATTAATATTCTGAATAGATCAAGCAACATCTGTGCCAGGAGAACCCAAGTTAACATTTTCAGGTTGATCACTCACCAGAATATGACTTGTTGCTTTCTGTTTCCCCACTTTGGACCTTAGCCACTTTTAATCACTAAGGTTTACTTAATTTTTTTGTATAACATCACATTCGTTTTTGTTATTAGGCTGACACAAAAAATGGAAGTGGAGAACCCAAAGAGGTCAAATATGCACCATTTTATTTCCCTGACGGTAAGTAGATAATCGGGTACTTGGTTTGCAATATGCGACAGGTTCATGTGTCTTGTGGAATGAATTTAAGCAATCATTACTTAAATTAAGTAAGTTTTTATTAATGTATATTTTGTAACTATTGTTTTGAAAAACCGTATGAAAAGGCTACTGATGAAGTATCTGTTAATTGGATGTCTTAACTAGCTTGCAGTTTCAGCACATTTTAAAATTTCATTCACAGCATATGTGCTGCTGGCAAGGCCTTTGATTATGACCCATTCCTAATTGTTTTAAACTTCTAAAGTTCTAAGCCAAATTCTAAATGTTAATCTAAATTACAGGTTTAGAAATACTTCAAATTTACACCAAATTCCTGACTTCAGCATTTGATGTACAGAATCACTGAACTGTTACAGCATAAAAGCAGAGACCAATTGGTTTATCGTCTCTGCACTGCCTCTCTGATTAATTCACCTAGTGCCATTCATCTACCTTCTCCTTGTAATGCTGCATATTATTTGTTTTCAGGTAATAACCCAAATTCCTCTTTAATGCCTCAATTGATAAATCTCAGTCAAACTGTCAAGCAGCAAACTCTAGTTCTTAACAATTCACTGCATGAGAGTTTCTCCTGTAGTCTCAATTGCTTCTCTTCAATATAAGAGATCTTAAGATGTCTTAAATATTTGTTGTTTTTAACCGTCTGCCAGTTAAAACAATATTTACCTGTCAACTCAGTCCAGACACCTCATGATTTTGAATACCTGTATCAAATCTCCCCTTCTACATCTCCAGGGTCTGGAATACACTGCCTAGGAGGGTGGTTGAGGTGGGAAACTTCAACCTTTTAAAAAATACTTGGATAAGCACTTGAACATTCATGTCTATGTGCCAAGTGCTGAAAAGTGGGAATAATGTACATTTCAGAAATAAAGTTGCGGGAAAAGCTCAGCAGGTCTGGCAGCATCTGTGAAGGAGAAAACAGAGTTAACATTTCGGGTCTGGAGACCCTTCCTCAGTGTATATTTCTGCTGGTATAGTTTCTGCTGGATGTTTCTATGACAGTTATCACCAGCACTACTTCTGCAAAATCCTGCAAATCCATTGTTAGGATAGAAGGACCAATATGAGAGTCCTCAGCCAGACCATTATTCTCCATATTGAGGCACTGGTCACACACATCCGGCTCTGATGGGCAGGCCACACTGTCCACAGGCCGTACACCAGACTGCCTAAGCAAGTGTTCTACTCATGGAATGGTATGCGATCACTAGGAGGGCACAGGAAACACTACAAGGACACCCTGAAAACGTACCTAAACAAATGCAATTTCCCCAATTGGGAATCGCCTGTTGTAGAACGTCCCAAGTGAAGAAGAACCGTGAAGGCACCAACCACTTCGAGTGTCACTGAGCAAAGCACATAGAGGCCGAGAACCAACAGCAAAAAAAAGACAAGCAGGATCAAGAGAAAGCTTTTGTTGTATCTGGCTGATCTCTGTGACAGTCTCATTGTATCTTACTGGTACATTTAATCCTCTGTTCAAAATATATTTTTAAAAAGAAAGGAAGGATCTTAATTATTTAATATTTTGAGAAAGAAAATGGCATGTCTGGTTCACTTTTATATCATTTACTATTCAATCATCTGAATTTTTCTTTTAAACAAAGTTTTTTTCAGGAACTGAGTCTAGGAAGACTGGGTACCATCATTCAAGTAGGGAGCAAGGGATGAACGAGGAAACTATAGGCTGTTGGTCTAACATGGGTGGTGGGGAAACTACTGAAGTAATTCTGAGAGACAGAGTTATTCTGCATTTGGAGAAGCAGGGATTAATCGAGAACAGTTAGCATGGTTTTGTTAAGGAAATCTTGTCTCACCAAATTTTGAGTTTTTTGAAAAGATGACCAGGTGTGTAAATGAGGACAATGCTTTTGCTATATTTTCCGTGGACTTCAGCAAGGCATTTAGTAAGGTCCCAGATGAGAGACTGACAGAAAACTAAGATCTCATGGTATCCAAGGAAATTTGACAAATAATCCCAGAATCGGCTGAGTGGCAGGAAGCAAAGGGTGGCAGTTGAGGAGGGTTTTTCTGACTGAAAGCCTTATTCCTGTGGGGTCTCACAAGGGTCAGCTTTGTGGCTTTTGCTGTTTTGTGGTTTATGTGAATGATTTAGACGACTGTAGGAGCAAGTTTGCAGATGACACAAAACTTGTCGGAGTGAAAAATAACAAGGATAGCCTCAGATTACAGGAGGATATGGACGGGCTAGGCAGATGGACTGATCATTGGCAAATGGAATTCAATCCAGAAAAATGTGAGGTGATGCACTTGGGCAGGACAAATAAGGCAAGGGAATGCATGATAAATGGCAGGACCCTGTGAAGCGCTGAGGATCAGAGGGACTTTGATGTGCACGTACACTGGTCCCTTAAGATATCAGGATAGATGGATAAAGTGGTTAAGAAGGCAAAGGGTATACTTGTCTTTATTAACGAAGGCATAGAATTTAAGAGTCGGGAGTTTTTGCTGGAGCTTATAAAATGTTGACATGATGAAAATCTTTTTTCATTCAGATTGGTGGGAATCTGAAACTCTGCCTTTAAGGGTGGTAGAGACAGACGCCCTCATAACATTTAAGAAGTATTTAGATGTGCTGTTGCAATGCAGAGGCATAAGAGGCTATGGGCCGAGTGCTGGAAAATGGGATTGGACTAATTAGGTAGTCTTTTTTGACTGGCATGGAGGCTATGGGCCAAAAGACCTTTTTTCCGTACTATAGATCTCTATCACTGTATGGCTAAGAGTAAATATTGAGTTTTTTTTTATTCAGAGAAAATTGTGAAATCGCATATGATGCTTTCCAGTACCTGCGTACCAAGAGGGGTTCTTGGTTTTTGATCCTTGGATCTTGCTGCGCCTAACTAGACTATTGGTCAGTGGGGCCTGTACATCTGGTCAAAGGGGTATAAGATGTAGTTATGAGAAAAAGTATTGAGTCTCTGACTTTGAGGAAAATCATGAAAATTTTAAAAATATATATTTATGGTTTGAATTTCTTAGCTTGTGTTTCAATTTCTTGCATATAAAATTGCAGTTCTGCCTTTAATTTTAATTTGCAGAATTCCTTGAAATGGAAAACCATATCGTAGACATTTTTGATTCAGCTTTTTGATCAGATAGTACATATAATTAACCTGGAACTAGTAGCAAATGATGTTTAGCCCTTTCGTAGGATAAGTCAAAAATGGAGTGTTATTTGCAGAAATCTAAATTACTTGTGTATTTAAGAAAAATCATTTTTGAAAATTACACAGCTATGCTTCCAGTGATACAATAATCCTAAGCAAACTCAAAACCGAGCAATAAATACCCAAGTGGATGATTGTATTTTTGCCATTTGGCAGGAAGAAACATGCTTGAATTTGAATGAATGAATAAAATCTGGAATTGAAAGCTAGCCTCAGAAAAGGTAACAAGTTGTCGTCAATTGTTACTAAAAACCCATCATGCTCACTCTTGTCTTTTAGCAAAGGAATTTTGTAGTGTTTTCCCTGGTCTGGCTTACCTGTGACTGATTCGGAGCAATGTGATTGATTCCTAACTGTCCTCTCTAAAGTGGCCTAGCTAGCCACTCATTTCAAGGTCAGTTGGAGATGAGTTACAGATATTAGCCTTGCCAGCAATGCCCACATCTCATAAGTTTTTGTTTAAATCAACTGTCATGTTAGAGGTTACAGCTGGTCCTGGTTCCAGTTCACACTATCTCTTAATCTCCCTTTAATAGTACTATCGTTTAGATTTGAGCTAAAGACAAATCCAGTTTGGCTGATGTTGCAGCTCATCTGTCAGAGATTCCACTCTCGGCAACTGTCTGTGTGGAGTTTGCACATTCTCCCCGTGCCTGCGTGGGTTTCCTCCTGGTGCTCCGGTTTCTTCCCACAGTCCAAAGATGTGCAGGCTAGGTGGATTGGCCATACTAAATTGCTCATAGTGCTCAGAGATGTGTAGATTTAGTGGGTTATAGGGGGAATGGGTCTGAGTGGGATACCCTGAGGATCGATGTGGACTTGTTGGTCCGAAGGGCCTCTTTCCACACTGTAGGGATTCAATGATGATGATTCTATGATGAGGAGTACGACTAATTATATTTGCTCCTCTCCTATAATATGAGTCATAAATGAACAACTGTAGACTACCTGCATTTTAAAAACTATATTACTTGTACTAGAATTTCATCCACTAAGCCATGAGTCTTGAGCATAAGATTAATGTCTAGTTTTAGTTTAGCGCAGGTCAACCGGAAGTAGCGCAATCATACAGGTCTTTGGGGATCACACAGTAGTCTAGGAGGAAACCACATGATGTATTGTCTATTTGCAACCTAATGACTAGTGATTCTGATCTGCCATGCATCCAGATAAACAACAATTGACCACTATCTTGGGCTTTACTCCTACAGACTATAAAAGATGCACATAATTTTCATAATTTAGGCCTTGATAAGATTTTTCAGTATCCTGCCATTGTTCTTATTATTTTTGCTTCTGCATGTGGGACTTGTAAACTTGTTTATATTGACATATCAGATTTGGTTTGATGTCTGAATCTAAGAATGGTTTACTCTGATAGCAGGTTTAATTTGCAACTAGCCAATTTTTTTTTAGTCGTCAATTTTGTTTTTTACATCTGGAGTAGAAAGCTGTGGCCATGCTGGGATGCTTGGCATTATGCTTGAAATTACGCTCAAGCGAACCACACTGACCAAGTGAGCAAACTGATAACAGGAACCTATTATATTTTGCTTATTTTTGCTTCTATACCATCAGTATTTAAATCAGTATTTAAGAATCAAGTTACAAGTGGATGATTTTGTCTCTTCACAATATGGCACTGTAACTTTTTTTAAGAAAGAACCTAAGTTGGTAATCTTGTTTGTTACTTCTAGAACGCTCTATGTCCAAAACTACAGTATTATCTGCAACCTGGTTGACAGTTTTCCACAGCCTTAAAATATTCTTTTCAGTTGACAAATAACTAACGCGGTACTTGATCTGTGCCTTGTAACTTTCCACACTGAGATTACCAACTTGACACTGTGAAAATTAAAGTTGTGATACATATGCTGTTTTTTAAGACCTTTATAATGAACAAATTCTCATTTTATTTTGACAGATTTAGGCTCAAATAACAGTGGATATTATGATCTAATGGCAGTGCTAACACATCAAGGCAGATCAAGTTCATCTGGTCATTATGTAGCTTGGGTTAGAAGAAAATCAGGTAATTTTTCTTGTTTTATACACTCATTTATCATCAAAACTAATTGAATAAAGTATTGCTGAAAAAAACGCATTCTGTTGAAACTTTTTGTCTTGCACTCATTGGGACATTTTGCAAATGACAATTTAAAGGAAAAACTAATATTTATAGTGCATGAGAGGGGAATGCTAATTGGTAGGTGGACTCTGGTTGATTGATAGAGGTATTGCCGTGGTGAGTACACCCATTAATCCCAATTGGCTGACAGTTAATCAGTAATCCTGATGACAGCAAGATGAAAAACTGCATTAAAATGTTTTCTTTCAACAATGCTGAAGGTCTTTACTACCAAATGATTATTGATAAAACAAAGGTGCTTTTATTAAGCCAGAAAGTATTATTTTTAATAAGTAGAGTTGCATTACTTAGGAACTGATCCATGGAGCAATTGGGTAAGTATCCGCCTGCTCATTGTCTTATTGAAGTTACAACTGAGAATTATGGTAGCACTTTTGTGACGGAAAGCTGTTAGTAGTGCATAGGTCAGAGTGAGGAAGCAGCAGGTTTATGAAAAGAACAGCTTTTATAGAATGGAGAGCTTTTTGCTAAGAACCCTTAACAGCAGAATCATTGTTCTGCCTGTGGGATTGAAAACTTGTCTGGCAGTATACCAAGGTAAGATCACCTTCACTTCAATAAGAAACTTCTGAATTGACAAAAGCATTTTTTTATAATAAAACCATTTTGCCATTTCACACTGACCTCACCAGCCTATCCAATCAAGAAAATAACAAGAGACAAGTTATCATTGCTTTGGTGTCACATACATGCACTCAGTAGCTGCTGCTAGTTCCTCTATCTCTGATACGTAGCATATTTCCCTCAGCTTCAGAATTCTGGATCCATGACTGTTTTGAGAAGCGTTGATTTGGGGACTGAATGTGATTGACTGGCATAGGTGGGCCTGTTGCTCGATAGGGTGTTAAATAGGCTTGTTTTATCACAAGCCTTTCTGCAAGTCTGCTGCTGAACCAGTAAACTAAAGTTTCATTCCTACAAAATGTGACCTCTTGCCTTTTTCCCTTGGATGTTCTAAATCTATTCCAAGGCTTGCTTTTGATACCTTCACTATACCAGATCAACTTGTCATCATATTTTCACCTTTGTTTTCCACTTAGCAATATTAAAACAGTAACAACGAAAACTTTAACTTATACTCTACTCCAGTGAAATAGAAATTTAGATTGCAAAACAATTAATTGGAAAGAGCCGTGTATGGGAGGGAGATTTTTAGCACAGTTCCAAATGATTTTGTGTTGATCATAATGTCAGATGATTAAAAAAAAATTTGAAATGACATTCTCAAATTTCTCAGTGTCTGTAATTTACAGGTTTCATTACATACTCAGTCAAGAGATGAAACCTGCTTCAAATGAATTGGTGTTAAGTGCTTTGTTTCTTTTAAAAAAAACTTTTAAATCTAAAAGCTATACATTGTTCTGAAATGTTTTTCTAATACAGAAATGTAACATTGAAAACATCAGCATTTAATCCTGAAAACTTTTGGGGATGGGGAGTAGAGTTCAGGCTACCCATATATGTCTCTATGGTGTATTGCTGAACAGCCCTCAGTTGTTCATTGTCCACGTTTGTTCAATAAGTAACGACCCAAGTGCTAGATGGCTGCCCTGCTCACGGAGCCAAAAGTGATTGATTGCAATTTGGCATCTTCAGGAAGGAGAAAACTGATCATTAAAGGGCAGTTTTCACATTCCATAACTCTTTCTTTAAAAAAAAAAAGCACATGCTGCATTTCTTCTGTCATCCCCATCTTCCTGCTTCTCCCCTGGCCCGAAAAGAAAGTGCTTAAACAAATTCCTTAGTCAAACAACACTGCACTGAAGTCGTGACCAATCTGTATCTTAATCCTTGCTTAGTTCCAGATTTCTTAATACTCTTGATAAGCCAAAATATGCTTCTTTCAGAGTTACTTTGACAGCAAACGTGTACAGATTTAAAATTTAAATCTGAATTGATCTAGCATTAGCAACTTTTTGACCATAAGACATAGAAGCAGAAGTGGGCTTTTCAGCCCGTGGAGTTTGTTCCATCATTGAACAAGGTATGACTAATCTGATAATCCTCAATTCCAGTTTCCTGCCTTTTCCCCATAATTCTTGATTCCCTTAATGATGAAAAATATGTCTATCCCTGCCTTGAATGTACTTAATGATCCAACCTCAACAGCCCTCTGCTGTAAAGAATTCCACATATATGCTACCCTTAGAGAGAAGCTGTTTCTCTTTATCTCTGTCTGAAACATGAACCCTTACTCTGAGATTGTCCTCTGGCCTGAGACACACTCGAGGGCAAGCAACCTTTCCACATCTACCTATCAAATCCACTAAGAATCTTATATGTTTCAATAAAGAGAGTACCCCACTTCTCTACCAACTTTTGCATTAGGGAGTATATCATAATGTCTCTCCTCTGTGGCTGTTTCTGCTTTTAAAGTCATGTCCTTTGCTCCTAGATTTCCCCATCAATAGAAAATATTTTGCTGTCTTTACCCTGTCAATTCATTACAATCCTAATTGCCATAATCATATCAAATTGCTACAGAGAAAAGAAGTCTATATTATGTGATTTTACCCTTGAAACAATAGTAGCATTCCACTGAATCAATGCACGGCCAGAATATGGTGCTCTGAACTGTAAACAGTGCTCCTGACTTAGTATAACCACCGCTTTATGCGGCTGAAGCAGAGCTCCCTCTCCTTTTTAAAATCTAGCCCTCTATAAAGATGAACAGTCCTTTAGTTGCTTTGATTATTTTTATGCACGGTTATTATATTTAATGATCCATGTGCCTAGACCACTAAATCTTCTTAGGTCTCTACTACTTGGAATAAAATAGTAGATACAATTGTATAAAAATATATGGGGCTCAGGACACACTGCATCTGGTGTAGTGTGTACAGTTCTGATTTTGTTACTTAAGAAATGAAGTAATAGAATTTAAATTAATTCACAGAAAGTTCACGTGACTGATTCCTGGGATGAAGGGGTTATCTTGTGAGGAAAGGTTGGATGGATTGTCCTGTATGCATCGATGCTTAGAAGACCCAGTAGTAATCTTATTGAAATGCACAGGATCCTGAGGGGAATTGGCACGGTTGGTGTTGAAAGAATGCTTTCTTTATGGGAAAGCAAGGGGTCTTCTATTTAAGTCAGTGCCAAGGAGAATACTTTTTCTCAGGGACATCAGTCTTTGGAATTCTGTTCCTTACAGAGCAATTCGGATAGGGACATTCATCTAACAGCCTTAAAAATAATCAATGACTCACAGGGGATGACAGGAAGTCTAAATTGAGAGCACAATGACATCACCATGATCTTAACAAATCGCAGTGCAGACTTGAGCCAAATGGCCTATTCCTGCTCCTAATTCAGATGCTGATAATCTATCATTTTTGGATCCAAATGGGTGAGCTGTCAACTAGTTGGTGTTGAAATCAGTCAGTAGCTCCCAGTAATTTTTGGATTCTCATCTACATTCCTTTCTATATACCACCAATCATTTGTGCCATTGGGACTTAAATATGCATTCTTTATATTGTTTGAATCATTTAATATTTGTGGAATGTTATAACTAATCCATGAAATACTCCTTCGACATGACAGTGAACGAGTTTACTTCGGAAGAATCAATTTGCCTCTAAATTAGAAAATGAGCATTCAGTATAAAAGAATCAGTCTGCCACAAAATGGTATGCAATAAAAAAATTAACTCGACAATTTATTCTTGTACCTTTTTACTGAACATGTTTTCTGAAATCATGCAACTTACTTCCAGATCTTATTCAGGACCTGCTTTGGTTAGCTGCTGGACAGTAATGTCCTCCTGGCACAGCATTTCCACTTGTTTATCTTCCCTTGCAAGGTGGTATCATATCCCCCATAACAACAGCTCAAGGTGGAGCATAATGCCATTACTTTCCTACTCTTTTCTTAAAGAGTCCTGAAATAGTTTAAGTAACTTGAGAAATTTGTGCTTATTTAAACAGATAACTGTTTTTGTTTGTGTCCAGTACCAATAGAAAGATTCAACATAATATTTCCACACTACATGTGATCTCTGGCAGGCCTATTTTTATGTCTTTGTCTGTGTATCTCTGTACTTAGTCCATTTGAGTAGATGTGCAGTAGAACTGCCACAAGTTTTCATGCATTGTCCTGTTGTAAATCACAATAAGAGATTATATGTTATATATACTTGAATGTGAAGATTACATTTTTTTATTGAATTCATTTTTTAGATGAGTGGATCAAATTTGATGACGATAAAGTCAGTGTTGTGGCACCTGAAGATATTCTGAAGTTGTCTGGTGGAGGTGACTGGCACATAGCCTATGTTCTACTATATGGCCCTCGTAGACTAGAAATAATTGAAGATGACACTCCACAGTGATGTCATGATTGAGCACAACTAGCTTAATTTTCATTATCCTGCATGGCTATTAATGTTTTATGATGCCTTCCCTTTTTGTAGCTGACCTTAAGTAAAACTGAAAAAGGAAGGTGTTGCCTCAGCTGTGTTTCTGATACTGCTTCACGTCATCTACCACACCTTTTACAAACTGGGTGTTAGTTGAGGAAGGCCTGTGGATTTGATCTAGTCTTAATTCTGACATTTCTCGATGTGGAATAATAATAAAAAAAATGATCCATAATTCTTTTGTGCTGTTCCTTCTTATGTTAAATGTTGTTTCAATCACGACTGCTTCTCTTTTGTACAGCATCACGACCACAGTTAACACTTAAATGGTTTCCTTTAAAACATTATGATAATTAGAGTAAACCTTCCTTTCACAAAGTTCATGTTGTAACTATGTGCAAAGTTTTGATATTGCTGCCTCACAAAACCATTTTGCTTAAAACCATATTGTGCTACATAACATAATTTGTGAAAATTAGCACTACAACATAGTGGTTTAATGACACTGATGTTGGGGGAATGGGTTGAATTTAAATTAATTGTTTTTCCCGCCTTAAGACTGAAACAGCATGATCCTGTTTGATTTACTCATTTCCTTCTTTTTACTCCTTTTTCTTATAGAGCTGTACAGCATGGAAACAGACCCTTTGGTCTGACTTGTCCATGCAGACCAGATATTCTAAACTAATGTAGCCCTATTTGCCAGCATTTGGCCCATATCCCTCTAAATCCTTCCTATTCATCTCGCCATCCAGATCCCTTTTAAATATTTTAATTATACCAGCTTCCACCATTTCCTCTGGCAGCTCATTTCATAAATGCAGCACCCTCTGAAAGTGAAAAAATTGCCCCTTAGGTCCCTTTTAAATCTTTTCCCCTCTCACCTTGCACCTATGCCCTCTAGTTTTGGACTTACCTTCTCTGGGGAAAAGACCTTGGCCATTTATCCTATCCATACCCCTCATGATTTTATAAACCTCTATAAGGTCATCCTTCGGCCTCTAATGCTCCATGAAAAATTGCTCCAGCCGATTAGCTCAAACCGTCCAACCTTGGCAACATCCTTGTAAATCTTTTCTTTCAAGTACTCTTCGTAATTTTAGCATATCGGAGCTTGACTATGATTTCCACAGTTATCTTGAAGCAGATGACTTTTCTCTGAAGTTTTAGTTAACTTTAGCTGGAATGTGATTGAAATCAGGCTTAGCTGTTTTTATCCAGCAAGATGGTCTGTTTCTAAGTCAAATTTAAACATGAGACTTTCACAACATTTAAGAAGTATTTAGATGCGTAGTTGCGGTACCAAGACATACAATGCTGGAAAATGTGGTTTGAATAGTTAGGTGATTGTCTTTGACTAGCTTGGATGTGATAGGCAGAAGAGCCTTGTTCTATATTTTAGGTAGTCATACTATAAATATAATGGAAGAAGATACCAGTTTCTTTGGGATTTATCTTCATGCTGTGTGTGATAACTTTATGAACACAAATTATTGAAAGTAAATCAAATTTGAAACTCCAAACCCAAGTGTAGGATTTTTGATAACTGACAACTTGAAATGGACTTTTACCAAAATGCTGAGTTCGTGACATTTATTAAATGGCTAATTAACTTTACTTTTTTTTAGGAAGGGAGAATCAGTTGGCATCTACCTTTTATACATTTACATGCAGTTTACTACTTCCCAGTGTAGACAATGAGCTGGGTCAGCTTGCTTACAAACTACATAGAAACTAAGAAATTAAAAGCAGGAATAAGCTCTTCAGCCCTTCGAATCTGCTCTCTCATTCAATGGCTGATCAATTCCTGTTCCTGCTTTCTCCCCATACACTTTGATCCCTTTAACCCCAAGACTTAATATGTCTGTCTTCCTTGACTTTTTTAAATGTTTTGGTCTCAACCACTTTGTGGCAGACAATTCCACAGACTTACCACTGTCATGGTGAAGAAAGTTTCTTAATTTCGGTCCTAAATAGCTTACCCCATTTCCCTAGACAATGACCTCTGGTCTTGGACTGCCTGCTCTTTGAAAACCATGTTCCTGCCTTTACCCTGTCTAATCCTGTTAGAATTTCAGTCTTTGAGATCCTCCCTCATTCTTCTAAATCTCCAGTGAATATAGTCCTAACCAAACTACTGTTTTTTTTCACATGGCACTCCTGCCATCCCAGGAATCAGTGTGGTAAACAGTCACCGCACTCCCTTCATAGCCAGAATATCCTTCCACAGAGTGTGGAAAAGAAATCTTCATGCAGGTTAGGTGAATGGGGGTGGGGAAGAGAGAGGTGCTGGGACCTGGGACTGGGTGGATGCTTTATAAAGGCAAACTACAGGGCCTGTTTCTGCCCTGTAGGGTTTCTCTGATAATGGACTCAAGCATTTTCCATACTACTGATGCCAGGTTAACAGGTCTGTCATTACATTTGTCTCCACTTTTTCAAGAGTGGGCTTATTCTCAAATCCATTAGGAACCGTTCCAGAGTCTATAGAATCTTGAAAGATGACCACCACTGCATCCACTATTTCTAGGCTACTACTTTAAGTATTCTGGGATGTAGATTGCTGGACATTCTGCAGATTTGTCAGCTTTCATTCCCATCAATTTCCAAAAACATTGCCCTACTAATGCTGTTTGCCTTCAGTTCCTCCTACTCACTAGACCTTGTGCTGCCCAAAATTTTTGGAACATTTTGTGCCCTCCTCTATTAAGGCAATAAAAATAATTTTATGATATTAGACTTTTATCAGGAAAAAACCCATCTGGTTCACTAATGTCTTCTAGGGTAAGAAACTATCATGCTTACATATGACTCCAGATCCACCTCTGGGAAATTAGGGATGGGCAGTAAATGCTGGCCTAACCAGAGATACCCATAAAATTATTCAGGCCTAACCTCAATTTGGAATTATCAGGGAGCTTGGGGAGCCTCCAGTTCCTTGTTGCTTTCTTCATGACAATGCCTGAGCTAAGTCAATTTGCTAAAGAATCAGCAATTTTTCTCTTACAGTACAAATTGTCATGATCATTTGAAGCTCACGATTCTGGCATTTGTCTTACTAGAAAACTTCAGCAACATGTATAACTTTTCAGCAGTATTTAGAGAGCATTGGCTTCTAGTTGAAATGCCAAGTATGATAAGTGGAGAAAGGGAGTTGAAAGGTGGCATGCCTGGGATAAACACAAGATGACAGGAGCTGTTTAGGGGCTGTAATAGATGACGAGTGTCATGGTCTTCTACTTGATGTAACAGCTGAAGCATTCATACAGATATAGATAATTACATAAGCATGACTGTGATCTCAGCAAGAAAACTTACACTGAGGATAGGAGAATAAAATGAAATTTACACAAGGACAGAATGGATCAGAAAATATAAACAAATAGTAATATTTCTAAAGTATGCTGAAAATAATAAATATATTCCAAAACTTTAGTCCACTAACCAATTTTGTTTTGTGGTCACTGCCTAGGTGAAACACTGTCAGCCTAACAGTGAACAACCATGCTCGTTAATGCCATTAATTTCCCAAAACAAAACCAAATGATAAAACTAACCTGTCTGCTATTCGTTAGGAATAGTTCATTGACAACTATGGCAGTAAAATTGATGACATATTCAAGACCAAGACCATGAGATTTTTGGACAAGAATCAGAAGATATGGGTCCGCATTGGATTAACAATGATTTGATTGAATGTGGAGCAGTAGTCTTGCCTGCTCGTTTCTGTTTCTGGTGTAGAACAGAACAGAGACAATTAAAGCTGTGACATGCTTTCTTTAAAAAGCAATAAGAATAAGAATTAGTCTCCTGCTTCCTGGAATAATATGTATATTTGGACATTAAACTTTGGGTTAAAAGAAGATTTTTGCTTACAATTCAGTCAAATACGAGATGTATCACTGCACTGCTAAACATTTTACCAGCGTATGATTTCAATATGTATACAATGGCTTCCAAAATAATAAATCATTGGGTAAAACCTGGAAATGAAGCAGTGTAGAGAAAATAAATCAAGACACAGGTCAGCTATAGAGAGAAAGAACTTTCCACAAAGGAAGTAATTGAATCTGGAGCTTAGAATAAATAAAAGGCAAAATAACATTTCTGAGCAAACTCCACATGCTGTGTTATTTATGCTTCCAGAACCAGATAAAATACTTTTTACACAAAACATAGATTTGATTGGAATCATTTATTAAACAGTCACATGCAATCCAAAAATGAATAGAAGTTGTTTGTCAGTGTGCTGACCCAACACGCTTGCAATCCTCAGACACTGAAATTCTCTATCTTAGTTGTGGTGCCATGCACTAAAATACATGTCTCTATGTCACAATGGAACTGTAAGATAACAAAAATAATCTGTCGACTTTTGTGGTCTTTTTGGTAAATTGTTTTTTGAATGGAACAGAATCAGGTCATTATCTGTTTTAGTTGGGAATGATGTATGGCATACAAAAATTCAAACCAGTTGGCGCCAATGTGAGAAAAATAAGATGGTATTTCATAATAGTAAATAGAAACCCAAGGAAAACTGGGACAGGAGAAGGAAGGGCAAAATTCAACAGTAAAGATTAAAAGTTGAATTGATTCAAAAATTATAGCTTTTATAATCAAATTTCTAAACTGGAGCAGTTTGGCTCAAAGTAACTTTAGTTCACAAATTGACAAAGTTTGTTTGGCCTATTTATGCATAGTCAAGAATATTGAATGACTGTCATATTTACATGCTGTCATTTCAACATTAGAGGGTATTAACCACTGATATTGACATCTGCCCACTAATCAAACTGAATACAAATGTCTGGCAAATTTAATTATTGAGGTTACACTAAAACATGGCAGTGAACCACTCTGAACTTTAATAAAGCAATCCCATTATCAAAATGACCTACAATTGTAAGCATAAACACCATGCCAAGTTTTTCTCATCAACTTAAACCTCTTAGTAAAATAAATGGCTAGCAACTGCTGGTGGAAGGACAGTAAACTAATATATCCCAATATCAAAGAAATGGATTCATAAAAGAGTTATTGTAAAATTAACCACCTTCTTTTAAAATAGGGCAGTAAATAAAAATAACTTGGTCAATTTGTACACTTTTTTTGTCCCAAATAATTGATTAGCTTAGACTATCAGCCTCATTTGTCAGGATTTCTGCAAGTTCAGTTAAACCAGCATCAATCAGTGCAGACAAAAAATTCTCCACTGTAGCTTGCAGTCCCTCCCGATCATGCCATGCAACCAACAGCAGTTTAGCACGCATCTTCACATCCTCACTATCAGATTCAATCCCACGGATGTCAGACTCCTTCATTTCAAAGTGTGGTGCCAATACTTTCCACTGTTCTCCAAGCTTGTTAGCGAGTATGTCTATCTGTTCACCTGTTACAAGCTTAGTCTGCATATCAGGGCCTAAAACAATAAGAAAAGTTATTAAATGTAAGTTTAATAATTCACATCAACAAGCAAAGCATTTATCAAATATTGAACATTGTTTATGCACAAAAACTAAAAAACATCTACTGGTTAGTTCTGGATAAATGTAGACTTCAAAAGAAAACTACATTAAAATAAAGTCTTTGTTGTTACCTTTACCTATCCCTTTGTTCAACAAACCATTTTTCTCTCTCTCTCTCGGCTCCCTCTCCACCTATTGTTTACTCCTCCGCACATTCCCCCAACCCATCTTTGGTATATACAATAACCTTTTCCTAGCTACTATCAATTCTGAAGACTCACTAAACCAGAAACATTCACTCTGCTTTCTCTCCACAGATGCTGCCAGAACTGCTGAGTTTTCCCAGCAATTTCTGTTTTTGTTTCTGGTAATGTTCTACAACTAGAATTACTTTTCATACTTCTGTGCGAAAAAATTATCTGGACACACTTATAGAAATTTTGCCACTGTGGGAGAATGGTTACTCTGATTTTTTTTGTTAGTCTATTTTCCTTTGCTAATTTGCCTTTATTCTAAACATTAGACACCCTCTGTGCTATTGGCAATTAATGCAAATCCAATAACTGATCATCTCATGACAATAGAATGAAAATGAACTTGTTGGTCGCACTTTATTGGAATGACTTACATGAAGTTTGCCCTTTAATATTCTAAAGCCCTTTACAATCGATGAAGTACATTTAAAATGTACTCAGTATGAAATGCCTGAGCTTTATTTCGTCCAGCTTCAAGTTTTAAGGGTAAAACTTCTATTTGTTAATTTTAGCTTCACACTAAAATAAGAAGAGGTAAGCACAGCTATAAGATGCTAGTTTTAGATCACAATTTGGCGATTCTAACACCTCTTGGACCAATCAGAAATTCAATACACTGTGCAAATGCATACTCAACCTTAGAAAGGATTTCTAAAACAAAACCAGAAATTGCTGGATAAACTCAGCATGTTTGACAGTTCTATGGAGATAGAAAGTAGAGTTAATGTTTTGAGTCAGAACTGACAACTAGGGAAAGGTGGTATTTGTGCTGAAGATTTTGGGGGATTGGTTGGAAGCAATAAGTACAGACAGAACCCAGAGGTAGAGATAGATAGACAAACAAAGGGATGGATAATGGCAAGCCAGGGAGAAAGAAAATCTGTGCACAGCCAATCCATTTCACCCACTATGGTTCCCATTATCAGCTTTCTCTCTTTCCTACTGGGCTCTGTCTCCATCTATCGCTTACTCCTGTACCCTCCTATCCCCTGTCTTCAGCATACATACCACCTTTTCCTAGTTATTAATAGTTCTGAAGGGTCACTGAACCCAAAACGTTAACTCTGCTTTCTCTCCACAAATGATGCTAAACCTGCTGCGTTTACCCAGCAATTTTTGCTTTTGCTTCATATTTCCAGCATCCACAATTCTTGATTTGATTTCAGAAAGAATTTGTTTAGTGAATGGTTTTGAATAAAGGCAATAGCAGTTTAATATCACACCACAATCAAAACTGGAAGACAGAACTTGTGGCAACAAGCTTGGTCTCCACTAATGCTCCTTTAAAATTTATTGCTAAAATGTACATCATGAGTTGCCCAGGCACCTTTTTTGTTAAACACTTCCTGTCAGCTGGTGTTGCTGGAATGGAAACTCAAATACAAAATCATGTGCTATAATTCGCTAGCAACACAAGATGAAGCTGTGACACGTATCATGGTAGCACATCAGACAACACTGAATCTTAGATAAAAATAGAAAATCTGATGAAAGATCAGTGGTCTGACAAGTTAACCATTTGTCTCTGTACAAACGCTGCCTGAACTGCTGAGTATCTCCAGCATTTTCTATTTTCACTGGATTTCCAGCATCTGCAAAGTAACAGATAGTGAGGTGGTAGCCAGGATGACAGTCAGTCCACTGTCCTTATGTATTTCATAACTGACGTGGTACATATTAACATAATAAAAAGATTCACTAAAGTGATTAACACAGTTATAAATTATTCTAATATTACATCTATCGCTGCATCTCAGCAACTGGTAGTTGAATGTTTCTTAAATCTATTACTCTTAATTTGACTAAGAGGCTTTTCTCTATCAGTAGATATAACAAAGGTTGGCAATGATGAAAGCCATGTGCTGGTCTGAACATCAAGCTAAGGAGGATAATAAGACAAGAACTAGCAGCAAGACATACTATGTCCTCAGCACATCCTCATCAGCTTTCATAACCTCTCTGTATCTAGATCTTGGCTACTGACCACCTCCTTTTTGAACACCCTGAAAACTTCCCTACAACCTACAAAATCACCATCCAGTCAGGATAAAAATTCTCCTCCCACTCAAAGTAAAAGTGAACTTGCATTTAAATAGCACCTTATGTAACTTCAGAATGTCCCAAATACTTCATAACCAATAAAATGTAGTAATCTGTTGCACTATGGGGAAATACAGCAGCCAATTTGAATACAAGGCCCACCAAACACATAAGGGACCAGATTAATATTTGTGACGGTGATTAAAGGATAAGTTATTCATGAAGACACCAAGAAAACTTGCCTGCATTTTGTTTAGTGCCTTGGGATCTTTAGCATCCACTTGAGAGAACAGGTGGGGCCATAATTTAAGATTCCATCAAGAAAGTGTCACTTCCGACAGTGGACCACTCCCTCAACCCTACAGTGAAATGCCAGCTTCGATTACATATTTAAGACCTGAACTGGGTGTGCTATCAGTAACTCAAGACTGATGCCAAATACATATTAACTATGTTCTCTTGCCTTTGCGTTCCCTTCCATTGCTATATTTTGCTGCCACTGACGCCCTCAATAAATGAGTTTCCTAGCCCTGTCTCACTTGGATGTAATGCAGTTTTCCTTTTTGTAGTCAGAAGTGTGCAAAATTATGATTATCCAACTCATTATTAGTTCAGTCATTAAACAACAGATAGGATTTGTCAGTGTTAAATTCCAAAGCCAAAACCACCAACAAGTTCAGAATCAATTATTCTGCATCCTCAGATTAGTTGCCTCCTTCAGCCTTCCTACTGTTGTCCACACTCCAATCTCAAGACAGATCTCAATCTTGGACAGAATGCATGGAACTATCGTCTCTGCTCTTGACATCAAACCAGTTTCTTTCTAACTTTGTCATATGTACTCACCAAGATTATCACTGCCATACTAACCCTCTTTTCCCTATCAACTCAAAACTTGTTCTTTCCCATGTCAGCATATATCAGTGAGATAATTTCCTCAGGCACTCTCCTCTGTAAAACCCAAATTACTTCCACTTCCCAAAAAATCCAACTCAATCCAAACATTTTTCACAACTACCACACAATCTCAGACTGCCTCTTCCTTTCCATGGTTCTCACATTGTTGCCTTCCAGTGTGTTCCACATCTCACATAAGTCTTTGAATCTTGATGATAGTTTTGGGTTAAACAAAATTACAAATTATATCTTCAATGATCGTGAAACATTATCTTGTTTCTGCACATTTAATAGAGTTTGGGCTGCCGTCCTCCTCAGTCCTCCATTTGCTTCACCATGCTCTCAGCGAGATCCATGCATTTGCAGGACATGGTGCCGTTCCTTCTTACCTGAAAACAGCGAGTACATCTTCAGCAATGGCATTCTTCTCCTACAGCATATAATCACTTTCACATCCATCTTAACACCACCTCTTCATTTTATACATACTTCCTTTCAGTGTCATCATACACAGGGGTCAGCTTTCCCACGTATATTGATAATGAGGAACTCTAGCTGTATCAAAACTGCTTGTTTCAATCAAGTGCTGCTGCACTAGGAAATGAGGTGCATGCCCTCAGAAATGTCACAAATTTCCCCGTTTCCTATCACTAACATCAAACCCCCAATGTCTCCAGTTCCAGCCAGAAACTCCATTCCCTTATTACTTACTCTGACAGAACATACCACTGGCATCCTATTCCTCTTTAAGCTGAACTTCAAAATCTACAATCTATTTTTGCAATGTCTTTGTCACAATTCTGCTCTATCTTCACCTCCCCACTGGTGACAAAACCTTCAGCTGTCTCAGCACTATTGTGAAATTCCTTCCCTAACCCTAGACACAAAAGTGGAGCACAATTGAGGTATTCCTCCAAAACCCATCTCTTCAAACAAGCTTTCGATCATGTACTTAGTCTCTGATCCTCTTTTTTTTTACAACACCAATCTGTGATCCTGGTAGAAGGTTACCCAGGGAAATTCACTCTTGACAGTTATATTGATGGCTGTAATCATCGCTAAAAGGAGGTAGGTATTTGAACTTTTTCGTCTTGCACTCATCAGAATGATGTAAGAAACAGACTTGAACAAGACGGTGCTGATTGTTTAAGCATTACATGTTATTCTTAATTTTCAGACCAGGCACGTATATTCTGATTGGTCTTTCAATATTGCTATCTTATTTGTCAACATAGCACTCAAAGAAGCCATTGACATTTGGACTGTCACTGTATTTTGGCAATCTAGATATGCCACTTGTGTCTGAATCTGTGTTTATCTAACTCAACCTTAGCAATTTGAGCAGTTGAGTTCAGTTTCAATGATTCTGTATATCCCCAAACAGAAGGCCAAACCTTTGCTAATATCTTTGTTGGTTACAATGAGAAGTACATCTTCCATGGAAAGACCGCTAACCCCTTATCCCTTGCCTATTTCTAATGTATAGATAACACATTTGTGTTATTTGAATCTACAGCTGCAAAGAATTTTTTTTTTTAAAACAGCTTGAGACAATCCATTCTGCACTCAAATTTACCATTGAAATGGAGCAATCAAATAGGTTCTCTTTTTTCAATGTATCAGTGGAGATTTCTCACAACAGGTTGTAAACTACTACCTTCCAAAAACCTACATTTACTGGCCAACATGCACATTGGGATTGCTACAGTTCCATGCATTATCACGTCAATATTATTGGCAACATCATGAATAGATCCTAACCATCTGCACGCCACTGCCGCAGGACATCTCAAAACTATCCTGCACAAATACTGACACCCTGATCAAATCATCACTCACATATAACATTAACTCAAGAAAGTGCCTACACCCACTACTTTTGGCCCTGCGTAACGCCCAGTCTACCTCAGATTATGCTGGAAGGGAAAGATGAATCAAAAATCTGAACAACAATTAAAGCGAGCCATCTCTCACTGTTACTATGCAATAATTGCAAGAGTGGTTTTCTCCACTAACAGGATGCTGCCGTTAAGCCAAAAGGATGTTTATTTGCCACACAGATGAATAACGTGACAAAGAGTTCCAATACGCCAAGTATGACAGGCTGACCTTACCAAATAACATGTCCTGTTGACCATTCGCAGTGGGCAGCATACTCAACCAACACATGCTTACAAGCCTCAGAAAAGTATATCCACCATTAGATATGATTCTGCTATTGGAAATCATTTATTCAATAATTCACACTGCGCTAAAGATTACACAGGAAACTAACTTAAGGTCATCAGCTGACTCACAGTGTGATACACTAATACATGCTAAAGCTATAAAGGACACAGAAACCTGTATCACGCAGGCAAAAGGAGTTTGTACATGCATTGCACCTTTAAATAAAAGGGGGCCTTCGAGACAGCCAATCTCTGCTGCATCCCGCGGCAACACCATGACCAATCAGAATGTACCTGCCCAGTCCGAGAATTAAGACTGACAGTTAACTGTTCTTGCTGTATATCCATACCAATGACAGGCCAACCAATCAGCATCCTCTTCTCATGCTGTATAAAACGGTGTCCCTTTATTCAACTCCGTTTCTTGGTATTGTAATTCTGATAAATGCAAGATGAGAGAAAAGCTTCAACTTCGCGTCTCCTTTTAACAATGTTTAAATTCTGTATTACCAAGCAATTATTCACATTGAGGAGTCCTTTAGATAATACAGCACAAAGTTGGCACTACTGTTTTAGAATGGCTGGGATTTGGGTGGATGAAACTACATTGGAAATTTTTCATTTTGCGGTTAAATGCATTAGCATAAAAAGTGAACTAAATGTTTACAGTTTGTACTTCATTTATGAAGTATAACTCCTGACAGCATACTGTAGCCATAGAAACAATTCATGTTTAAACATTTAATCTATATCAGATTCAATGTCAATTACACTCAAAGAAACCAGCTACAGTACTACTCCTGCCTTCTACTGCACTCATTAATATAAAGGAACCAACTTTGGGATATACGATGATACCAGAAATCTAAACTTTAATGAAACTTAGGAAATGCCATCAAGTCTTTCCTTGCAATTAAAGACATGAAGCAAGATTCCCACCCATTTACCTGCAGGAATTGCTAGTGTTCAGCTTCTAATGGGTTCTAAATAAATAGGGCAATGTGGCACATGAAGGTCACAGTCTCCATTTGAATGCAGTTTCCTGGGACCCCCATCTAACAATGTAAAAGTGCCTTCAAAGTGGATACTTCTACCTACCTGATAGCAACCATTAACTGCTTGGGAGAGGTCGTTAGCAGCCATTTGTCACCAGACGATGATGTCAGGTAGCCTGCTGTTGTTGGCTGAAATACATGGGAAACTAGAAACGTCAACATTGGAGGTTTTCTTAAAAAAATTAAGATTTCATACTATATTTTTATAGTTCTTATTAAACAGAAGAGGAAAATCTGTTTCTGTTACATTTGCTATTTCAAGAATGAATGTCGTGGATTTTGCTAAAGCTTCCTAGCCTTCAATGTGATTTTTGAATGAATCCGTGTAAATAAGATTTATCAAGCTGCTACTCCCTTCCTCAAGGCTCATCATTGCTGTGTATGGATATGTGCTGTTATCATAATGCTAGGCATGTATCAAATCTACAGGTTTCAAATAGACCAATGCTTGTAAAACATCAAACCACTTTCCGTATTTTTCATGGTAGAA
This sequence comes from Rhincodon typus, assembly GCF_021869965.1. Taxonomy (NCBI): domain Eukaryota; kingdom Metazoa; phylum Chordata; class Chondrichthyes; order Orectolobiformes; family Rhincodontidae; genus Rhincodon; species Rhincodon typus. The sequence continues at coordinate 73,186,873 of NC_063335.1, read as the reverse complement.
TTTGATCTGAAACCACCAGAACATCGGTCCCAATCCAGAACAAACATGAAACAATAGTTAAGAGCAACAATGATTCTGAATTTGGTGCCAATGCTACAATGCCTTTTATCTGTGGCATAACAGAAGACAAAATAGCAGCCAGTTCACATATTTTTATCTTATAGGGAGCCTGTCAAAGAAAGAAATCCCTATAACTGTTCAACATAGAGATTTGCACGTTTAGTTTATTTTTATCCCAGCAGAGCCCAGAGCAGTCACTAATACACAGAAAACAGATTATAGAAATGTATTTTCAAACTCTGCCAGTATTTTTTTGCCTGTACTACACAGCAGGCTCTAGTGAGACTTGTCAATGGCAACAATTTTCCCATTGATCAATTTCAATGGCGAATTTTCCACAATTCAGTAGTTGCCCTGGGGTTTACTGAGACAAGTAACATTTACAAATCACTCAAATTTAGGTTCCCATGTATTTTTCAGCCAGTGGCAGAATACCTAACATTTGTCATCATGCAGTGACAAATTTTTGCTAATAGTATCCTCCAAGCAGTTAGTGGCTACTAAGAAATCAATATTTACATTTAAATAACCAAACTGAATGCTCTCTAAGAACAAGCGGTTGAGGTTGGAAATTTCCATTAAAGCTCTGATTATTCTGGTCTTTGAATACCACCCTTCCATTCCTTTGTTGAATGCTACCAACTTTGGTTGGCAAATACAAAAAAAAAAGACTTCTCTTGCCTTTTCCTTTGTGGAGGAACTGTGCTGGGTGGATTGGGAGAAAGTGAAGGTTGAAGATCATATCATTAGGTCACAGATCTGTTGTCATTGTTGAGAAATCAGGCAGTTATTGTTAGGCAGCAAAGAATCTTCAATATACTTCACATAAAAGCTGCATTTCAGACTTACTTTCATTGCTTTCCTTTAGCAATGCATCATCATTGTCTTCTTCCTCATCTTCATCCTCTGCTGTCTTTATCTCTTCAGACGGAGGCTGCAAGGATTCACAGAAGTGACTAATGATCTTACAGCTAAAGATCCCTTTATTAGTGAGATTAACTATTATATCTTGTTATCATACCTAGCTAATTGCAACCATGACAGTCACATGCCCAGAGTTTAAATTTTAAGAAAGAAAATAAAACTGGAGTACTTAGATTTCACATAAGGCTAGAAGAAAATCAATACCCATAATGAGTGTAGAGTTTTGCATTTTCTGTGGACTAGAAACTGCATTTGAAATGACGTTCGAAAAAGAAAATGAGATATTCTAAAATGGTATGATCTGAATCTGTCAAAATTACCTACAGCCCTGCTTACCCAAAAAGAAACTGTCAAGGAGAAGGAAAATTCTGTAGTTATGAATGGGAAACAATATGTACTCAAAGACGTCCTGCCCTATCATCATTGCCAAGAAAATAGAATTTTGTGAAAAGTGACACAGAGCTGTTGGACAGTGGGGAGAGGGACCATGCATAAACTTCAGAGGAGTTGTTATAGTAATTTCAGATGCATAAGCGACATCAGAAATAATAAGGATGTTGCTGCTCTTGAGACTATTTTATTCCATAATCTGTATATTTTAGGGGTTCTTAGGTTGGATAGTAATAAAAATAAGTAAATTGAAACATCTGAATGAGAAACTTGATAATCAACCATAAACTAGGTGATATTCAAATAAACCTGGGATATGTAAAGTGTCTATTTAATAAGATTAGAATTAAATGGGAAATAACTTAAACAACAAATGGCCCATTTTTAAGCTTTTGAAAGGACAGAATGTTTATAGCTATTGAAATGAGATGTAGATTATTTATTTAGTTTCCAAAGAAATTAACAGCACCCTTTTAAGCAAGTGAGTTTAACTGTGAAACCAGGGAATCTTGGGAGACAACCATTAATGCTATTAGAAACATAAATTACCTATGGGTTCCAGAATCAAAGGGGCTATTTTGAATAATTTACAACCCAAATTAGTTTAGTTAGTAGCGTTTGACTCCTGTACAGTAATATCATGTTTAAACTGTGCAATCCAATTGCTTCATTCTCCCAGTAAATAATGGGGATTTTTGAATTTCTCTTCAATGTTAATAATCTCTATGAGGATCATTACACTAAGGTTAATTCTGTTAGACTCTTTTAGTCCACAATCTAAACTTCATATCTCCTTTTTTTTCTAATTTGCTCCAAAGCTAGTACTAGAGTTGCAGCAGGCAAGATCTCAATTAATTTCACGATATGTTTTTTTTTCAAATTTTCCCACTACTCCAGGATTATTCTGAAGGATAAAAGCACCACATTTCTTTTCTTAAAGATGTCCTTCTTTGACTCTGTTCCTTTCAAGAACAAGAAATTCAGGATCACGCAGGACATTTTGTCTGTCCAATATTGCAACCATACACAATTCCTCAGTTGTCTTCTCCACTTTGTTCCATCCAACAACCATCTCCATACCTTTGCTTCCACTCTCCATTACTTCTTTCTCCCTCATTGCCTCCACGCTCATAATGAGATCATGTTACACCATTTTACTCTTTTTTGACTCAACTCATCACTGCAATCTCCATCACTGAGTAACTTCACTCTCTGTTCACCCAGCTCACCATCATTAAACATTTATCTCAAAAACTTTTCTTCATCTTTCATTCTTAAAATACCCTTTTAAATTCACTGAACACATCACTGACATCTAGTTCTATTTCAAAGCATCCTATCAATACCTCTGAATTCTTTCAATCTGAGTTCCATCTTGTCTGTATCACCTGTCAATTTTCAATACTGGGACCTATTGTGAACTAAAATGCCAAATATTGACCTAAAGTGGCCGCTGTGATCACTTTGCCATGGACTGAGATAAGTTCAGGAAGCCAATATAGAATAAACAAAACTGTCTGAACTACAATTACCATTTTATTTAAACAGCCACTAAAGTCAGGCTTCAAGAAATTGACACCTCTTTTTTCAATTTGCATATACCTGATAAGGGACATACACTGGACATGAAATGCTGTCTACAGAAAACACAGCTTTGAGAAACAATGGGACCAGATTTGGGTAAAACGAACGCTATTATAGCAGTTGCCTTTGAACAAAAAAAGAGAAAGAACTATGGATTAATAGCACAAGAACTCAAAATCCCCCTCCCCTCCCTCCCTCCTTGCTACACTCAGCACGTCAGAAGACAATACTTAGTGAAAAATGGTTGGGAAACAACCATATATTGAAAATACAAAGGTATCTTCAAATTTTGCCATTGTTGAGGATACAAGTCTCCGGTTAAAACTCAAACACCTCAAAAACTATAAGGACTTTGAAACTGTGCACTTTTATCGTGACGCCTGCGCTGCTAAATTGATAGCTCCACACTCAAAACAAAAAATACTTGTTGTGACCATTTTGGGGGGGGGGGGGGGGGAGAGTTTAATAAATGCTGATTCATCCTTTTTCACTGTGATCATGCGCTTTACTAACTAGCCAGTTTTGACCTTCCTGTGACGTTTAAATACTACTCCTTTCTTTGCATTGGTGCATAGCATGGTTTCACACCCACCTGCATTTACACAGCCAGAACATCCTCTGAGGTGGTCATATCCTTTGCAAGTTTAGTTCCAAAAGATAACACTCACTGTTCCTTTCCTGTCAGTATTCTGTGCCTTGAGAATATTATTCATAAGCACAGGGCCAACATTTACATGTTGAATGGCAATACGCAATTTAATCTGTTCTGATGCCATTCTCGTCTTCTCTGCCCAATAAAATTATGGCTGATCTGATCATGGCTTCAATTCCATTTTGCTGCCTGCCCCTGTAACCATCAACTTCCTTTTAGATTTTTCAAACTGCACATTATTGTCACCATGAAGACTATAAAATTTCACCTCCCTAATGTTACTAGCTTCTTGCCAAAGTCCTGAGTGCTATTCTTTACAATACACAACTCATCAAAAATAATTTTAGCTGCATAGACTATTAAAAAGTGTCTAGATTCCTACATTTCCCAAACTTCATTTGAGTTTCCACCCACCTGTGCAATAATTTCCACATTTTTGGGTATTCTATTGGATATTCTAAATCTATTCTTTACCTTGCTCCTTCCAAACTTCAACAATTACATTTACACTTCTGGGAAAGGCTGCCTGGTGGTAATATTACAGAACGTGTAATTCAGAGGACCACACTAATTCTTTCGCGACATTGTGGGCATTGCTGACTGGGCATGTCTAATTTCCTTTGAAAAGCTGATCTGCCTTCTTGAATTGCTGCAGTCCATGTCATGGGCTTTGTAAACATGAGTTCAAATTATACCGTGGCAGCACGAATTCCATTTAAAAATCTGGAACAGAATGTGAATTGCTTTAATTATGATGATGAAACCTCTGGATTGTAGGTCACAAATAACTTTTAGATGATTTGATCATCCTTAAAAGGTCTACAGAAGCCAGTCTACATGTGACTCCAAATCCAGATCTGTACCTCTGAAATGGCAGCCAGCTATTTGTTTGTATAAAATCACTAAAGGAACACTGTGGGTGCACCTACGCTACATTGCAAGTTCGAGAAGATGTCCCACTGCCACCTTTGCAAGGACAATTAGGGATTGGTAATGAATGGCTGCCCTGCCAGAATGCTCAAATTGAAAGGACAAATTAAAAAATAATGCTCTTGGCTGCACCTCCTCTTCCAATTCTAATCCCATTTGTATTCTTTTCTGCAGTGTTTTGAGCGATTTTGAACACATTGGAATATTCTTTGAAGACTCCTCTGCCTTAAAGTTTTAGCACATCCTCGAATTCTCTTTTCAATTTAGCTTTTGCTGCCTCTTCTAATCCTTCTTGCTAGATTTCATGGCTTGGTTTGTGAAAATCTTTGGGACATTTTTGTTATAGGTTTCAAATTAAAGTCAGTTGATTTTTCCTACAAACTGTGCTGAACCAGATGATTGAGATGTAGTGGGCTTATGTTTGCCTTTGAGTTATTTACTAAACTCTGCCTGTTTTAATACAACTAAGCATTCAGAGGTTTGGTGAGTCAGGATATCATACACTAGAGAGTTCATAAGATGGCACTGCACTTTTATGCTTCATGAACACAAAGCAGACAAGACACTCACAGGTAGTTCCTTGGCCAATTTGATAACCATGTTGTCTAGGTACTCAGGCAAGCTTTTGAACTGCTGATTAGTTGGTTGAAAGAAGTGTGGGCTTCGTCGTGCTAGCAGCCTCAAGGCCCTCCAGCCATAATTGGAATTGTTAACCACTCTGTGAAGCAAGAAGTGATGTCAGAATACGAACAGATTATGATAGTACTTTGAAAGAATGTTAACAGAATTACACCTCTAAGTTTGTGAAATCACAGCAACTTACTTGTACTCTTCTTCAACCATGTTTTCTGGATCAGCTTGCTCAATAGCTTCTTCAAAAAACTCTTCCAAAGTGGGCATAAACTCTCTGCAAAGCACAAAAATCACATCAAATAAAGATAATGTGGCAGTGTAATGCAGAATAGCCATTTGCAAAACATAACAGTATCAAGGAAAATACTTGATGTTTGAACCCAGTGACCATTTTTCTGCTAACCTACCAAATGTAGAGTTAGCATTGTTAAATCGCAACAATGTAGACATTTGCAGGTCATTTGATAGTTCTCATCTACCAACAAGGTCCAGGTGTTGGAGCTCCACAGAGAGCTCACGGTTGTCATGAGTAGGCAATAAAGTGCAAAGATTTACTTTATTAAAATTAGAAAATACAGTCAGGGATGAAAAACATGGTGGTAGTGATGGATATGCTGCGGAGTGAGATACATAGGGATCAATTTGGAAAAATTAGAGTGTACATTCTCAACACGAAGCCAGATAATTCATGAAGTAGCTTTTTATAGCCAAAGGCATATAATTCTGTGGAGCTCATGACGAAGTTGCTTCCTCTTTCAAAAACTAGTTTATCATTTTCAACCAAATATTTCTTAAATTAGATCTTTAAGGTCAAATTATGACTACAAGGATGGATAGAATGTGATCCTAACACATTGAGATAATGTTAATTTCAAAAGCAGGCATGCACCAAGGAACAATATCAATAGTCTTGTTCAACCTATAACATTATCTTTAGTAAGAAGTAATTTTTTTTTGATCTTTCACATTTTCCAGTTGGAATTGGACATTCATTCAGCAGGAAACTTCAAATTCAGGACAGATTTCCAGTGCTTCATGTGGCAATACATAAATGCATTAATACCTTTATTACTGATCTACAAATATACAGGTTGCTTCCAAACTTTACACTAAGGCAGAAACTGTGATTGATTTAAATATAGTCAAATTTTTAGATCCTTCAATAAAGACTCAATGTCAAGACGCATCTCTTACCTGCTTTCAGACTTACAGGCTTCCATGTTATCAGGGCAGAGATTCCAAAGCCGTGTCAATTCTTCACTGCAGGAAGCCAAAAACCATTTTAGTTATATGCAGTATGACAAATGCAATGATTTGCACAAACCTGCCTTAACTTTGTAAGTTTCAGTACCACTAAATTAGATCAATTCTTTAAACTAGTATTATAAATGCACTTAGCTGATCAAACTGTCACAGATTATGCAGGTAGCTAGATGCAAAACATGTGAATTTTGTTGATACATGTGTAAAACCTGGAGGGTATAAAAGTCTTGAATAAGGCATGAGCATTACTCTAGACTTGACATTACTTAACTCCATTTTTTTAAAAAACGGTCTTTAAAACAGCAAAATTAAATTTATTCTTGCAGGACAGCACTGAAGAATTATAGTCACACTATTCAAAATTATGGATATTTTAGAAATTTCAAGAAGCAGATTGTATGGTACAGAAAGCCATCAACTATTTATCGGTCATTTGAACCTATGCCAAGTCCAGTTTGGAAGGTCATGAAGTTTTGAAGATCTTAGTCTGTCAGCGATCAAAAGTCCTACATTAAGTGTGTTTGGCACATTTAAATCAATCCTGAACGTACACAACTGAAAGCACTAAAAGATCTTTTTTAGCACTATCTGACTTTCTACTTCAGAGAAACTATTGCAGTATCTGGTATGGACAGTGGAGCACCAGTCGAGCAGAGAAGCTATTGGGCCAGACAGATTGGCTTTGCATCCATACTGTAATAGTCTGAATGCTAAAAATGGATAAACTGGAGTCCCAACCGCTATTACTAGTACCAAACAGCATATTGATACTATACAAGAAAACAGCACGAGTTAGACAATGCCAAACAGTTAACCGCCAAGTTTTATTTAAACTTAAAACCTGACTTCAATTAGTCAAATCACTGCCTTGAGAAGTGAGCCAGGAAGTGTCGTCTTCTATTTTCTTGAGTTGAAACAGGTGCAAAGTGAGCGTAATTTCTTTCTGTCCGCAAAGAACAGAGTTCCTGTTCTTAGCGTACGTAGCTTCTAGTACAAGTGACACAAGTGCACCATTACTCAAAGCCCTCTGTCTACTGGACACAAAAAGTATTCAAAATATTTTAAAGGTAATTTATTGAAAGAGGCAGGAATTTTTTTTTTAAGGTGTATTACTATATATCATTTGATTTGCTTAGTATATTAACAGTGTCTTTCATCACTGAGGGATCCAAGATGTAATCAAGAAGTTAAAAAATAAACTACTGCTTTCCTTGAACATCCATCTTTGGGAGACTGCTCGGAGATGACCATCAAACTGTAACCTCTGTGAAGCCCTTTTTAAGGATTGTGACTAAAATTAAACATCAGAGAAATTTGAGTATCAAAACTGCAAGAAAAGGAAGGAGCTAAAAGGTAAAGTCAAAGTCTTACTTTCCCATTAAAACCTTCTTGCCTGGTCCTCTTCCAAAGAAATCCTCAGGAGCAGGTCGTTTTTTTGCAGGCTTTGGAAGTTTGGATTCAAGTGATCTTTAAAAAACAAATATAATTGACTATCCAACAGAATTTATACTTTTTAGTGTGACAGTGCATGCAGAGGTGGGGGTTCACACACGTGCCAAGGGATTGGGTGGGGGTAACTACACCTGCCACGTACATGTTGTGGTGTGCATGGTGTATGAGAGATGTGGTGTATGGGAGAGATCTGGTGTGACAAGTACACTGTGTGCATATGATGTGTGTAGTATGTGCATATGTGGTGGGAGATGTGTGATGAGATGCGTGTGAGAGTGATGTGAAGTGATTTGGTGTGGTGCACAACGTGGTATCAGACAGATGTGGCTGTGTGAGATTGCTTGTGGTGAGAGTGGTGGGTGATGTAGTTCATATGCATGTATAACTGATCTATGTGAGATGTATGTGCACGGTGTATGAATACATGTATATAATGTGTGCATGAAATGTGATGCATTTGCATGTGGTGTGTTTGTATGTAATGTGCATGTGCACCTGCATGCTGAGTGTGTGTTGTGATTTGCAGTACATGCAGTGTGCACTCACGACATATGCATGTGTGGGATGGTGTGTGTGATGTGTTGGGATAGGGAGATGTGGTGTGAGAGAGAGAGATAGGTCGGCAGACAAATATGCAGTGCGCACTCAAGACCTGGTGTAATACCAATGCATGCATGCATGTGCACGTCTGTTGTGAGGCCACCTGCTGAAACACCTCACACTAAGACAGTGTCTCTACTGTGGTGTGCAAGCAGGAGACCTGGTGAGTGAACGAGAGAGATCAATTTATTGTGCAAATATACGACAGAGAGAAGGATCGATCTGGTGTCAATGTGTGTAATGCAGTGTGAACGAATGAGATATACAGCGTGAGAGAGAAAGCTGTGTTGTGAGAGATAATGGTGCACGCAGCTCGCTTAAGTGTCATGCCTGTGTGTGATATGTACATGACAGAAATGTGTATGTGTAGAATATGGTGACTGTGTATAATGTGAGTGTGAGAGATGTGATGTGTGTGCAAATTATGTGTGCCTGATGTGTGCGCAAGTGCCCGGTGGGTGTGGTGTCTGGTTGTGGAAGGAAGGGTTGGGTATGCAAGTGTACAGGCCTGATGGACAGAGGTGTGGAGGGGCCTTTTGGTCGAGGAAAGCACGCACAGAGGTCTGATGGGCAGGAAGGAGGCATGCGCCGGGACCTGATGGTTGTGGTGGTGTGTGCATGTAGGGGAAGGGGGGAGAGAGTGAGGGGGAGACGCACGATGTAGGGGAAGCACAGTACGGCAAAGGGAAAGTGCTTGCTTGCATGAGCCTGGTGGGCAGGGGGTAGCACATGCAGAGACCTGCACACGAGTGCATGTACATATATAATTGGATTTATACGTGTGTGTGTGCACCTAATTTACGCGGGGGGAGGGTGGTGTGTGCACACATGCATGGTGTGTAGAGAACTGTGTGTCAGTACATGCCAGTGACAGAGTATGCACGTGCATGAGCCTGATGCACATATGTTTGCATGTCTGTACATGCCCGACATGCACACACATTTAATGTGTGGGAGTGTGCACATGTGGTGGAAGTGTGCATGCGTATGTGCATGGTGGGGTAATGTCTGCAAGTGCACGTGGTCGGACAGTATAATTGCATTCACTGTTTTGATTGCGTATGTACATGGGATAAGAGTACATGTTTGCATATGCAAACACTGAATGTGTGCGTCCTCGTTCATGCACCTGGTGGGAGTGCACACATGTGCACCTATGTGTATATGCCAAATTTGGTGAGAATGAGCACATTTACACGTTCATGCACATATTGTGTGTCAGTCTGTGCCGCCCCCCGCTTCCATGTGGGTGGCTGCATGCACGTGCCTCATGACAGTATGCGTGTTTGCACATACCTGGTGTGTAAGTGTATGAGCCTCGTGAGAATGAATGCATGCACATCTGAGAATATATGGGTGTTGTACATGCACGTGAGAAGGATAGCATGTGTCTATGTATGCTTAGTGAGTGTATATCTGTACTTCGGTGCACATGTACGTTCCATGTGTGTCCCTCCCCGTGTGCACACATGCTTCCACATGCCTCATGTATGGGGTGGGGGAAACAATGCACCCTCAAAGTATGTGATGAGAGCGAGTGTACATGCAGGCATGCACACGGTGAGTCTGTGCGCTTGTACATGTATGTTTGCACACTTACACACATGGGTGTTGGGACTGCATGTGAGCATGCAAGCGTGGTTGCAGAATGAGAGATTACATGTGTGGCGTGGGGTAGGTGTGCGGCGTGGGGTATGTGTGCACATGCTTGGTGGGGTTGTATGTGTGTATATGTATAGTGAGAGAGTATTTGTGTGAGTGCACATGCATGCAAGAGTCTGGTGAGTATGCATACACAGGCATGGTGGATGTGGGTGTATGCATGCACCTGGTGTGAGCGTACTTCCATATGCCTTGTGTTTGTGTGTATATATGAGCCTAGTGGGAGTGACTGCATGCATGCATTGGCGTGTAGGTGACTGGTGGAAGAATGTGTGCGTATACACATGCTCGTGCAAGTATATAATGAGAGTCAGAGCACATGTGTACATGTGTGCACACCTCTGACAGGAGAATCCATGCATGTGCCTGTACATGTCCAGTGGGATAAAACGTGTGTTTGTGCACAAATATGGTTGGACTGTGCTTGTGCATGTACATTTTGGGAATGTGTGCACGCACACGTGTGGTGGGAGTGTGCATGTGCGTACAGTACGTGTGTAGTTTGTGCAGTGGTGTTCGAGGAAGCGAGAAAAAGAACGAACACTTGCAATCCCATAGCAACTTTCCAGACTTCCATTTTTGAGATATGATTAAACACTGCAATCCATCAATGAACAAGTCAGAAAATCACATAGCTCTTGGTTTACATGATATCAATTTAATTTTCTCAACATAATATGAATGCAACCTTACACGAAACCAGAAAATATCAGTTACTTAATTTGTGCTGCATTATTTGATAAGAATTGCCTGCTTGAAATTTTTTCAATTCAAATCAAATCTTCATGACAAGACAAATTGCAATCTTGTAAGAATAAAATAGAAGTAATCTGACAAGCCAGATGGCATGGGATATTAGTTTACCTGTTATGCCATGGAATATTAAGAAAGTGAGTCACACTGGACACACAACAGGATACCTATTTGCCCTTAAAAGCATATAAAAGTATATATGGTTGAAGAAAAAAGAATGTTAAAAATGATATTAAGTTTTAAAAGATATACCTTTCTTTAACAAAACTTGGACAACCCTCATTTTTCCATGCAATCCAATTTTCTTCACTGTGTAGTATATGCTATAATCAAATAAAAGTGAATTAATTCTTATTTCATGTTAAAACAAATCAATTTGCTTTCACCTCTTCATAAATATGAAGCATTTACAAAAGTTTGCAATGATTTAGTGAGTAAACGCAATTAATAAATTAATAAGCCATATAGAAATTGAAAAAAATCTTGTCCAAATTACAGTTCTTTCCAACCAGGTTGTATATAGAGTCATATAACACAGAAAAAGACCCTTTGGTCCGATGCGTCCATGCCAACCAGGTTGCTCAAACTAGTCCCCTTCACTTTCGTTTGACCCATATCCTTCTAAGCCTTCCCTATTTCATGCACCTAATGTATGTTAAATGTTGTAATTGTACCCAACTCTACAACTTGCTCTAGCAGTTCATTCATACAAGCACCACCTTTTGTGTGGAAAAAGTTGCTCCTCGGGTCCTTTTTAAATCTTTCCTCTCAGCTTAAACCTATGTTCTCTAGTTTTGAACTCTGCTACCCTGGGGAATAGACCTTGGCTATTCACCTTATCTATGCCCCTTGATGATTTGTAAACCTCTATTAGGTCACTCCTCAACCTTCTGTGCTCTAGGGGAAGAACGTTCCAGCCTATCTAGCCTGAACCCTATAACTCAAACCCTCTAGTCCATCACTGCCCCATTACATACTATTTGCATCAAAATCCTGAAATTCCCAAATTAACAGCGACTGGGGAGCAGTTTCACCAGATGGCCTGCAGTCGTTCAAGAAGAATGCCCACCATCTTTGTAGGGGCAAATATGGTCTATAATTGCTAGCCTCACTAGTCACAGACCAATCCAGAGAATAAATTGAAGAGGTCTCACATTCAGTTTGTACATAAGAACAGGAGTAGGCCATTTAGCCCCTCAAGCCTGTTACACCATTCAATGATATCATGGCAGATTTGTGGCCTAACTTCATATGCTTACCTTTGATCCATAGCCCTAAATACCTTTCCTTAACAAAAAAATTATCTATCTCAGATTTAAGTCTAACAACTGGTCTAGCATCAACTGCTATTTGTGGAAGAGAATTCCAAATCTTAAATTCCTTTGCGTGTAACATTGTTTCCTAACATCTCTTCTGAACAGTCTGGTCCTAATTTCAGACTGTCCCCTAGTTCTAAAATCCCCAAACAATGGAAATAGTTTATCTTCATCTACCCTATCTCTTCCTGTTAATACCTTGAAGACTTGGATCAGAACACCCCATAACTTTCCAAATTTTAGAGAAAACAGGCCTAATTTGGATAAACTGTCTTCCTAGTATAACCCCTTAAGTCCATACATCATTCCTGTAAACCTACATTGTACTTCCTTCAGAGTCAATGTATCCTTCCTAAGGTTGTGTGCTGTTAGTTGACTTTTGCTACAGAATTACAATTGGCCTCAGTGTCCTTGGACAAGGTAAGGAACGAAGAAGGGTCAAAGTGAGAAACAAAAGAATAGCTAAAAGCAATCTTGATCACGAAAGCAAGTGTGTGTTCAAAGTATTTTTAGTTTTGATGTGGTCAATTAATTCTAATCTGAAATTGACAGGTTGGATTCAGAAATTCAATAACAAAAAAAATTCGACATACCTCTACCATACTGGAAAATTTTTCTCCATCAGGTGGCGTCTCTTTGAATAACTAGAAAAGTAAATGAGGAACCAAATTGTTAAAAAGACATTTATGTTGAAATAATTTGATGATTTCGATGATAATTGATTAATCTAACGCATGTGATATGGATAAAGATAGCATTTCCATTAAAATAACCTAAACTTGAAACAAAGTCTTACAAGAACAGACTGCAATTTAGTTTAGTTAAATGTTTAAATCAGCTGTCCAGTTCAAACTCTACCTGGGAACAATCAAAAATCATATCCATTGGTATTTACAAAGTAAAAAGCTTTTCAGAAAACTCGTGAACAACAAAATTCGGAATACTGCAGCATATTTTCTCAGTGTTCTATGATTTTCCAAAGGATACATGACACAAAACAGGCCATTCTGCCCAAGTGACATACTACCATAATCTTTTATTTCCTACTCTATCATACGTTTATACAACTTCGCATCAAGTTCATTTACATAATTTATTCCAAAAATTTACAGTGGTAGCTCGCTCTACATTTTCACCACTTCGGCTCAACAAGTTTCTTCTGAATTCCTGATAGAAATTCTTCGCTACCAAACTATATTGATGACCTCTAATTTTGCTTTTCCTTACCAAAGGAAATATTATCTTGGTATTCACTGTATCATAACTTTTCTTTTAAAGACTTAAGTTACCCTCTGTGATTTCTCTCTCATATTTCTGGTTGATGTTTGTAAATCTTCTCTGCATCTCTCCAATGTCTCTATTTTCTTAATAATATGGTGATCAGAATGTATTGAGTACTCCAAGTGTGGTCGAGCTTAAATTTGATACAGGTTCATCACACTTAATTTTATCCAGCTTTTATAGTTATATGACCAAGTTATACAAGAACAGGGTAGGCTGTTAACCTCCTTGAGCCTGTGCAGCCATTCAATGAAATTACAGTTGATCTGAAATCCATGTCTATATATTTACCGTGAATCAAATCCATTAATACCAAAAATATATCAAGGACATTTAAAACTAATAACTGATCCAGTGTCAAATTATTCGGAATATGATGAACCCCACAATCAGAGAAGGTTCAGCTCAGTATTGTCAGGTCTGTCCATTAGAGCCTAATACTGTCCACAATAAACAGACTAGCAGAAGTCACACACCCAGCTGCAAAAGGTTCGTGGTCCCATCCCCACTGGCACATATTATTATCAGAAGTTGTAATGCAAAAATGCAGTTGTTGTTGGGATAATCCACTATATTTGCATTCCTTTTCATCATCACTATGACAATTTCAGTTTAAAGAAACTCTTCTTCAGTCCCTTGTGGAACACTGGCCTGTAACGTTTCACAGTCTTCATAAATTTATAATTACAAATAATTGGTAATTACAAGTACTTTCATATTTAGTTAGATCTAATGAAGCCAATACGTACTCCGATAATATGGAGCTTGCAGGAGGGGTATCAAAAAGTAGCAATTTCTGAATCACTCAAAGTAACATGCAGAAGTGAGTACAGAAATAGGAAGATAAGACAGATGAATGCATGGTTGGAAAGTTGATCTAGGAGGCAAGCTGGTATAGGCTTTAGATTCTTCGGTTAGATGGGACCTATAAAGACTAGATGGTAGGGATCTGAAAGAGATCGGACTGAGTTTCTTGCTGGATGTCTGACCACTGCTATTGGCAAAGGCTTAAGATAATCAGCAGGGGTGTGGAAACTAGGAGACAATAACAGGGAGGAACACACAGGTATATAAAATAGAGAATAATAAGTTACTAGGTTGGGTCAGAATAACAGAGAAAGTAATAAAATCGAAATCAGGGTTTCTGTGCATGTATATACATGCACAAATTAGAAGCACGACTGGTGAGTTGCACCTGTAGGTTGCCAAGTGGAAATACTATACTGTGGCTATAACTGAGATCTGGTTCAAGGAAGGGCAGGACTAAGGGTTAAATATTCTTGGATATCCTCTAAACAGGAGAGGTCTGAACAGAGTAAATATTGAGGTGGCCTGAGAACAAGGCAGCACAAATTTAAATGAATTAGCAAATTTCAAGTAGTGAATGGTTAAGATCTAGAGAACACTGCTTGAAAGTGTGGACTAAGCATTCAAAAGGAAATCGGATGGCTCTTTGAAAACCAAAGTGCAGGGTAACAGGGAGAAAGGAGAAGAATAGCACAAGGTCAGATGCTCATTCAAATAACTAGCAGAGATGCAATGGGCCAAATGGCTTCCTTCTGAGCTGCAACATATCTGTGATGCTGTAGGATGTACAGACTTCTTAGTATGATTCTGCAGGGAGTAGTGTACTTTGATTTAACTGGAAATCCAAAACAAGATCACCTTCAAAGTTTTAAATTGATACAAAACAGAGAAACCAGCAAGTACATTTTCTACCTGCCTCTCCTCTGCCTAAACTTCCCAAGCTCCAAAACTACATTCAGGACATGAATTACCTGGTGTAAAATGAGGACTTGTCACAAGTCAATATGTCTAAGTGTTGTATTGGTTAACTTAATTGATAATAATTTCAAGGTTAACACACAGTGATTCCTGAACTACTTACAGGTGGGGTCTTGCTCATGAATGTTCATACTTAAGAACGAGATCCCATATTACTTTTATGGATCTGACCCACAAATGTTCAGTCATACTTGCAAATGGATATTTTATATTGTACTATATTATATTCTGACTCGAGTACAAATTGACTTACTTAGGACTGAGGAATAGAACCCATCTGTGACCTGGGAACTGCTTTTATAATTAAAGGATGGGAAACTTCAGTGGATAGCTAACATTAGCGGATAATTAAATTGCACTTCAGCGGTGACAAGGGATGCGGAATTAAAATGTGACTGAAGCCACCAGTCTGGCATTTAAAAATCCGAAGGAAGAAACCATCCAAACTTATTTTTCTAATCAACCTGCTCAGAGATGTTATTACACACTTATGGAGCAGGTGGGGCTTGAATAAGGGCCTCCAAGCCCAAAGGTAGGTATAATACTACTGTACCACAACAACACTCAACCACCCAATCTGAATCCCTGGTTGGAAACGTGAGGTGTAGGTATGAGAGGTAGGGGTGTAACAAATTATATATGAGACCCAATCCACAGATCCAGCTCAGCTGAAAGGTACAAGTTCACCCAAAGTCCTGTCTACCAACTGCCTGCTTTGAGACAATTGGAGCTGAACCATAGTACTAATCAGAGGTTTCAATCTTGGAGATGGGACATTAATATAGATTTGAAACCAGGAAAAAAGACAAAGGAAAGATAAAGTTATGAGTTACAATGTGGTGGATTTTCATCAGACAAAAACATCTCTTCTTGGGGAGGGAGAAAAAAACCAATGTTGTGGCACAACTTAGCAATTAATTCATTCATACCAACCTGATAAACGGCTTTGGTGGTATCTTCAATCCAGAGAGATTGTTCATCAGTCAATACACAAGAGGAACTGTGAAGCAGAATTACACCAGATCACACATCATTTATGATGGTTTTTAACAGCTGCAGACAGTGGGATTTACATGCTTGATTACTACTCATTATTTGTGGTTTCTGTGCTTAAGAACAACACCACCATCCTATGTAATATGACTAGGCATCTTCCTCATTAATGTAAGGCTAATTTAATTTCCCATTGCATAACGCAGTCTAAAATGCTTGGGTTACATCTTGTAAAGTTGCTAAAATATTAACCAAACTCTCAGCCTTATCATGGCCTTGACAATGATCAAAGAGGGTGGGGAGGAATGATGCACCGCACTCTTCATTTTGTAGTCCATAGATGACATGTCTCAATCATTTACATACTTTATAAAGCAAGAAATAGAGCCAAATCTTTTTTTTCAGAATTGGGTTTTTTTCTTTAATTGCACACTTACTTTGCATAGTTGTAGCAAAATAGTGAGAATTAGAGGCAGTATTCAGGAATTTTCTAAGAAGGTCCAGGTAGAGCTTTTTCTACTTTTCAGCAAGGGAACTCATATTCAATTATTTAATCTGGTTAAGAATAGCTTTGGTATGCATTACACGAGACTTATGTTTATTTAAACAAAGAAGCTTTAAAGTTATTTCCCTCAAGGAAAAGACTGATTCATCTCAGCCAGAAATGTCCTGACTGATGAAATACCCATTTCTACACATCAAAAAGTTGTTCAGAAATGCAGGATTTTGAAATTAATGCCAGAGAATAGAGTTTCACCAACAGGTTATGCCATTTTTTGTCTCACCTAGCCTCCATCCCATGACTAATGCCTTTGCTATGTTGAGTTTCTTATTGTCCTACAGACAAGCTTATTTGGAAGAATTTACAAACATTTTCAAATACACCACCAAACTTAATAACTATGCAGTGGTGCCTCAACTATACACTCATGATTTTCAAAAAGAGTTACCTTTTAAATTTGACTTGACCTTTCAGGTATTGAAACAATATTAAATACTGTAATAGGATATGCCGTCTAAAATTGCTGTCGTTCAGCTGAAGGTCCATCAACTAGCAAAAGAGAAAGTAAAGTCAGTAAATTTGCAAGTGAAATTTTATTAATTCAAGCAAACAGGTGTGTTGTGGCAAATTTTCCATACAATTGTCTCACAAAATGAATTTTGGAAAATATGAGGAAGGTGGCTGAAAGGCTGGTGGGATCAATTGGCATAGTGCATTATTGCTATATTGCTATACTCAGGAATAACTTGATGGTCAAAGAACATTCTCATTTCTAGTATGAAACAACATTTCTAGTAATTTGAAACTGAAAAGATATATTCTAACTTTTACACCATTCTTAGAGGTAAACATTTAGAAATTTGACAATTTCCAAAAGTGCAGGAATATAATGATGCAACCTCATCCATTGATGGCCAAAGAGATTCTACTCCCAAGGTATGTTCACCACTCTCAAAAAAGCCAACTGTAACAACAGAAAGATTTACGTACTTTACTTCACAATTCTGAAACACCTAGAATTAAAATGGAAGCTGCCTTTCACAGTCAAACTATAAAATTTAAGTCAGAAGTGACTCAGAAATAGGACCGTGCTAGAACGATCGATCATGAAATTAATAAAGGTATGGGGACCTTGTTCTAGATGCTAACTAAATAGTACTTGGTCATAGCTTTCATGGGTATTTGAAAATAGCAATATTAGGAGAACAACTCATAACCATTTTATTTAATTCTACACCGTTATGCCTTCAATCTGTAAACGACTACCAAGACTGAAGTCAGAAGTTCGTGCTCTCATTATATACTGAAGAGATTTTTGGTTATGATGCTTACTGCAAATTTGAACTGTACGAACAGAAGTCTGAATTACTCAACAGCATGTTGTGTACGGTCACAAAATCCCCTCAGTTATTCAAAGGTTCATGAAATGTGTTTGCTTCTGCAGTTTAAGTAACAGATAAATAAATGTGACAAAGTCATATTTACTTATATGCAATGAATTATCCACCTTTTGAGAGACAGAATATGTTTGCAATTCAAGAAGTCTCTTGCGTATTATATGGTTGTAATAGGCTAGTTTAATAAAGTTGTGTATCTACTACACAATATGTTAAGTAGGAAATTGAGTTTGATTATGGAATCTACAAAAAAAATCACTGATAAAAGTAATCACTTGTGTATTCAATTCTATTCCAAAAACAACAGTAAAGCAAATGACACTGATAAATTATCAACAAAATACCTTCTCACTCGTCAAAAATTTAGCGAAGTAAACATGTTCTTCCCCTGGAGGTTTTAATTCTTCATGCTTCTTTTTTGAAGCCTGCATGTCATCCAGTTTGTAGCTTCTGAAAACATCCAATACCTCATCGGAATGCTTTAAGGTAAATTGACATAAGTGGGTTAGTTATTGCTGGAAAAAGACATCTGTCAAACCATTTCGCTTGTATGCATCAGGACATAGCCGAGAGCATCAAGTAAATGGGTTAAAGCACAGACCATTCAATTATACAGAACTAAATATTTTACAAGCACAGAGGTAGTCTTTTTGTAGCATGCAGACTTTTCATTGGTTTCAAACTGAAATTAATTGAATCGATCGAACCCAATGAAAGACAAAATAAACTGCACATAATTAAATAATTAGATCTGATCTTCTGTAAATCATTACACAATTTATGGCCATGTATTTTTCATTCACAGTAAGTTGAGTCTAACAAAGAAAGTCTGGTCAAAGAATGTTCAACCCTAAAATTCTAAATGTATATATCAGAGCTCAGTAACATGGGAGGTTCCTATAATTTTAATCAGATGTCCAATTACTGAAGTATCCCCAGCCTGGCTACTACATGTAGAACATGCAGTGGGGAGACATTAAATCTTTGGGGTGATTGGGTGGCTAATTCACAAAAGCAACACTAATTGTTGTTCATATACAGATCAACGACCATCATCAAAACACAGCTGTTTTTCTATTAAGATATTTGCACCACAAACTCACAAACACAATGTCACACAAAGCCAAGAGCGGCACCAAGTTGACCTGGAAGATTTCACCAGGTTTTTGGAGATAGCAGCCAAACAAAAATCAGCATGCTTACTGTAGCTGGCAAATGTGTGAAACCCAACTATTGAAGATATTGGCTGTCTAAGGTTCTGTGGCTGCTGACTATAAAAGGATAAAAATCACATTAGCAGCAATTAAGAGAATATTCATTCAGCTCATTCCTGGGATGAAGAGATTATGTTACATTGGGTGAACAGGTTGGGCCTGTGCCTATTAAGAACATAAGAACTAGGAGCAGGAGTAGGCCGTCTGGCCCTTCGAGCCTGCTCCGCCATTCAATAAGATCATGGCTGATCTTTTCATGGACTCAGATCCACTTACCCACGTTCTCACCGTATCCCTTAATTCCTTTATTGTTCAAAAAAAATCTACCTTTTTTAAAAAAACATTTACTAAAGTAGCGTCAACTACTTCATTGGGCAAGGAATTCCATAGATTAACAACCCTCTGGGTGAAGAAATTCCTTCTCAATTCAGTCCTAAATCTGCTCCCTCTAATCTTGAGGCTATGCCCTCTTGTCCTAGCTTCACCTGCCAGTGGAAACATCCTCTCTACTTCTATCTTATCTATTCCCTTCATAATTTTATATGTTTCTGTAAGATCCCCCCTCAATCTTCTGAATTCCAATGAATATAATCCCAATCTACTCAGTCTCTCCTCATAAGCCAACCCCCTCAACTCCGGAATCAACCTAGTGAACCTCCTTTGCACCCCCTCCAGTGCCAGTACATCCTTTCTCAAGTAAGGAGACCAAAACTGCACACAGTACTCCAGGTGTGGCCTCACCAGCACCTTGTACAGCTGCAACATAACCTCTCTGCTTTTAATCTCAATCCCTTTAGCAATGAAGGACAAAATTCCATTTGCCTTCCTAGTTACTTGTTGTACCTGCAGACCTACCTTCTGTGATTCATGCACAAGGACACCCAGGTCCCTCTGCATAGCAGCATGCTGCAACTTTTTACTATTACTCCTACCAAAATGTATAACTTCACATTTATTTACATTGTATTCCATCTGCCAGACCTTTGCCCACTCACTCAATGTATCTATTTTCCTCTGCAAAGTTTCACAGTCCTCTGCACACTTTGCTCTGCCACTCATCTTAGTGTCATCTGCAAACTTTGACACCCTACACATGGTCCCCAACTCCAAATCATCTATATAAATTGTAAATAATTGCGGTCCCAACACCGATCCCTGAGGCACACCACTAGTCACTGACTGCCAGCTAGAATAGCACTCATTTATCCCCAATCTTTGCTTCCTGTTAGTCAACCAATCCTCTATCCATACTAATACTTTACCCTTAATGCCATGCATCCTTATCTTATGCAGTAGCCTCTTGTGTGGCAACTTGTCGAAGGCCTTTTGGAAATCTAGGTACACCACATCCACTGGGTCCCCATTGTCCACCTCGCTCATAATGTCTTCATAGAATTCCAAAAGATTTGTCAAGCATGACCTGCCCTTCATGAACCCATGCTGCGTCTGCCCAACGGGACAATTTCTATCAAGATGCCTTGCTATTTGTTCCTTGATAATAGATTCAAGCATCTTCCCCAATGCAGAGGTTAAGCTAACCGGTCTATAATTCCCCATCTTTTGTCTACTTCCCTTTTTAAACAGTGGCGTCACATTTGCTGTTTTCCAATCTGCTGGGACTGCCCCGGAGTCCAGCAAATTTTGGAAAATTACCGCCAGTACACCTGCTATTTCTCCCGCCATCTCTTTCAGTACCCTGGGATGCATTCCATCAGGGCCAGGAGACTTATCAATCCTTAGCTCCATTAGCTTGCCCAACACTACTTCTTCCGTAATAATGATTGTTTCCAGGTCCTCACCTACCTTCGTCTCTTTGTCAATTACTGGCATGTTATTAGTGTCCTCCACTGTGAAGACCGATACAAAATACCTGTTCAATGCCTCGGCCATTGCATCATATCCCATAACTAAATTCCTCTTCTCATGCTTTAAAGGGCCAACATTTACTTTAGCCACGCTTTTTCGTTTTATATATTTATAGAAACTTTTGCTATCTGTCTTTATATTCTGTGCTAGTTTTTTCTCATGTCCTATCTTACCTTTCTTTATAGCTCTTTTTGTGACTTTCTGTTGACCTTTAAAGTTTTCCCAATCTTCTAGTTTCATGCTGTTTTTGGCCACTTTATATGCCTTCTCTTTCAATTTGATAGCCTCCCTTATTTCTTTAGACACCCATGGCAGATTACCCCATTTCTTACAGTCCTTCTTTTTCATTGGAACATACTTTTGCTGAGCACTTTGAAAAATTGCTTTGAAAATCCTCCACTGCTCGTCAACTGTCCCACCATAAAATCTTTGTTTCCAGTCTACTTTAGCCAAGTCCTCCCTCATTCTATTGTAGTTCCCTTTGTTCAAGCACAGGACCCTGGTATTGGATTTTATCTTCACACTCTCCATCTGTATTCTAAATTCAACCGTACTGTGATCACTCCTTCCAAGAGGATCCCTAAAAAATTTAGAAGAATGAGAAGTGATCTTACTGAAATGTACAAGATCCTGAAGGTACCTGACAAGACAAATTCTGAGAGGGTCCTTGTCTTTTGGAAAGTAAAAAACTAGGGGATACAGTGTAACTTTGAGAAATTTGACCCAGTGACAGTGAAGAAATGGTGATATATTTCCAAGTCAGGATAGTGAGTAGCTTGGAGAGGAAGGTGCAGGTGGTGCTGTTCCATCTGGTACTGTCTAATAAGTCTTGGTGAATTTCTGCAGTGCATATTGAAGTTGGTACTCACTACTTTTACTATATATCAGTGGAGTATAAAGTCAGGTTATTTTGTTTTTTTTAGTTCACTTGTGGAATGTAGATGTCACTGGCTGGCCAGCATTTATTGCCCATCCCTAGTTGCCCTTAAGAAAGTGGTGGTGAACCACTTGAACCACTGCAGTCCACCTGCCATGGGTTGACCCACAAGGCCATTAGGGAGGGAATTCTAGGATTTTAACCCAATGACAGTGAATGAACGGCGATGTATTTCCAAGTTGGGATGGTGAATGGCTTGCAGGGGAACTTGCAGGTGGTGGTGTTCCCATATATCTGCTGCCCTTGTCGTTCTAAATGGAAGTGGTTGTGGGTTTGGAAGCTGCTGTCTGAGGATCTTTGGTGAATTTCTGCACTGCATCTTGTGGATAGTACACACTGCTGCTCGTGAGCATTGGTGGTGAAGGGAGTGGATGCTTGTGGATGTAGTGCCAATCAAACTGGATAGTGTCAAGATTCTGGAGTGTTGGTGGGGCTGCACTCATCCAGGCAAGTGGGAATGATGCTATCACAGTCCTGACTTGTGCCTTGTAGATGATGAACAGGCTTTGGGGAGTTGGGAGGTGAGTTATTCGCTGCAGTATTCCTAGCCTCTGACCCACTCTTGTAGCCACTGTGTTTATGTGGTGAATCCAGTTGAGTTTCTGGTCAATGATAACCCCAGGGTGTTGACAGTAGGGGAATTCAGTGATTGTAATACCATTGTATGTCAAGAGACAGTGGTGAGATTGTCTCTTGTTGGCAATGGTCACAGCCCAACATTTGTCTGGTGCAAATGTGACTTGCCACTTGTCAGCCCAAGCCTGGATATTGTCCAGTTCTTGTTGCATTTGAACATGGACTGCTTCAGTACGTGAGGGGTCACGAACGTTGCTGAACACTGCAATCAGCAAACATCCCTTCTTCTAACTTAATGATGGAGGAAGGTCATTAATGAAGCAGCTGAAGATGGATTGGCCGAGGATACTGCCTTGAGGAACTCCTGCAGAGATGTCCTGGAGCTGAGATGACTGACTAACTACCACAACCATCTTCCTATGTGTCAGGTATGACTCCTTGCACTGGAGAGTTTGCCCTCGATACCCATTAATTCCAGTTTTGCTAGGGCTCCTTGATGTCACACTTGGTCAAATACAGCCTTGATATCAAGGGCTGTCATTCTCACCTCACCTCTGGAATTTAGCTCTTTTGTCCATGTTTGAATCAAGGCTGTAATAAGACCAATACCAATGTGTACACTATGCCAGGTTTGCTCTCACCACTGCCCTGCATAACTGAAGTATAATCTCCTTACCTCTGTATTCAAATCCCCCTGCAATAAATAATAATATTCTATCAGTGTTCTTAAGAACTTTCTGCATCTGCATACTAACGTTTTGAGATTTATGCACGAAGACACGTGCATGAGGACTATTTAAGCTCAATAGTCTGATGGGTCATAGGTTGGGCACCACTATTCTCCAGCAAAAAACGTAAAATACGGGTTCAATCTGCCTGCCATCATCTCACTCTTCACTAGAAATTTCCTGGACTGACTCTTTACCTCTGTGACACCCTGGGCCACTCCTTCTTCACTCCCAGCATTCCCACTGCAGATTTCCATGCCAGCACAAGATAAGCAAAAAGGAGGCAATGGCATTGCAATAATGTCAATGGATTATTAATGATCTTGGGACAAGAGCTTAAACCTCATCACAGCAGCTGGTAGAATTTGAATTCAATAAAAAAAAATCAAGAAAAAGATGTCAAATTCATAGCTAGTGTAAGTAATGGTCATGAAACCAACCATTGTGAAAACACAGCAGTTTCACTAATGCCTTTTAGGAAAGGAAATCTATTATTCTTGCCCAGACCCACAGCAATGTAACTGATTATTAACTACTTTCTGAAATTGCCCATCAAATATTTAGATTGAGAAAAATAGGGGATGGACAACAAAAGCTGTCCTTGCCATTGATATCCACATCCCACAAAAGAAATTTAAAAAGTGCACTTTTACCAACTCACTCCTCACTGATCACAGACCCAAAAGCTCCTTCCAGATGATTTATGGACACTATTTTCATTAGTATATTTTATTACCTCAGTGTGCTCCACTCTACTTTGAGAAAACCAAAAATCATTTTGGTGGCCATTTTGCACAACATCTGATCCCCTGTGACCCAAAGCCTCCAGCAGCCTGCAATTTTAATTCTCCACCTTTTTCTCACATTGATATCTCTAGCCTTAGCTTAGTGCGTTTCAACAAATCTCAATGGAAGCTCAAGAAATTGTACCTCATCACTCCATTCAGCACTTCAAGCCTTCTCAACTTGTCGTTCAGTTCAACAATTAAAAATCATAATCTTTGCCCCCATCTTTAATTTCTTTCCTTTACATTTCACATTGTTTTGTTTTCACTCATGAACTTAAACTGTTCATTATTCCACCATTCACCTTTGGGAATTATTTTGTTTCTTTACTTGTCCCATTACTGCTAAACTCTTATCTAATGACTTCTGTCTTGTGCTGTACCACACAATCCCTTGCATTCTTTTCCCTCCCCTCCCTCCTTTTCACCTCCTTAATATTTCTAACTTTCCCCAGTTCTATTCAAAATTATCAACATGAAGCATTAACTCTCTCTGCATAGATTTTGTTGGACTTGCTGAATTTTGAAAAATTCCAAGCTTCAGAAACTGGTATTGCAAATACATCACATCCTCCAAAAATAACTTCTACAAATTTCCAGGGCCTCTGAGAATTATATCAATCCAACACCATCATCTGATGAACATAAGTTTTGTTTTTACAGAACACAAGCAGAATAAAAGAGTACTTTTTAAGAGATAGAGCTGCATCTTATTCATGAACAGATAATTTTACCTTTAGAAATGTC
Source organism: Rhincodon typus (assembly GCF_021869965.1). Classification (NCBI taxonomy): domain Eukaryota; kingdom Metazoa; phylum Chordata; class Chondrichthyes; order Orectolobiformes; family Rhincodontidae; genus Rhincodon; species Rhincodon typus. The sequence continues at coordinate 73,161,843 of NC_063335.1, read as the reverse complement.
TTCCAAGAAATTTTTTCATAACATTGCAGGGGATTTCTGAAAAAATCTTGAAGTGACCAAAACTTCCGGTATAAGTTATAATCAATTGGAACAGAGCTAGTTAAAACAGAAATATAAGTGTTAACACTCATTAAAGCAACAACAGAAAACTATTAAACCAGAACTCTATATCCGGCAAGAGTAGGACAATATTTAGGATGCAAGCCCTGTAAGCTGAGACAAAAATTTGATCACCTGGTTCAAATCTAACAGCCAGTTTACAATTTGAAACAGGATTGTGAACAATTAAAAAACATCAACAAAGGATGAAACCTAACGGCTTATAAAGGCAATAAACATGAAGCCTAAACTGATTATTACACATTTAAGAGAATCCTGGCTGTCAGATCGAGAACCAGGACATAGCCGTGGACTTTCACTGTAAGAGTCCAATCACATGACATCATTGGCCATTTTAGGCATGAAACAGCTTACTCTAATCTTGCTGCCTGTAGAGTAAACATCTCCATAATAAAGTTCCTGCTCCTTCTTGAAGCTTAACAGAAGAAAACTGGCGACAAGAATGGTATAAAAAGTGCTTAAAAAAAAGACTCCACTTCAGGGAAGAGGTGAACAGTGCAGCTCGCCACATGCTCCACCTATAGAGGAATACTGTAACAAGTACCCTACAAGAGGGTAATATTTTGAGCCAGAGACGTAGACTCAGAAATAAGCATGCAGCCTTAGGAATACCTTGTTTAAAATGTAAAGAAGTAATGTTGTACAAACATTTTCATGGTACATCTTGCCACACAGGCCCTTCCCATTTGAAAAAAACTATGACAGAAATTTTGGCTCCAATGATGAAAGTACAGACAACTGGAACTCCTACACAGAGACATTATTTATTTCAAGCTGACAAAATAGAAGCAGATATACTTGTCCCTGCATCCCTGACTATTACTACCCAGGGAGATGGTTGTGGGTGGGGGATGCTCTTTTCTAAGAAGGGTATTGTTTCTTATGAAGAAATAATAGGAATTCTACAGAACCATTTTTCACAAAAAAACACCAGTGATTTCTGAAGGTTCAGCTTCTATGAATCCAACCAAGCTTTGATGTGGAGGTGCCAGTGTTGGACTGGGGTGGACAAAGTCAGAAGTCACATGACACCAGGTTATAGACTTACAAGTTTATTGGAAATCACAAGTTTTTGGAGCACTGCTCCTTCATCAGGTGACTTCTTGTGATTTCAAATAAAACTGTAAATGAGACCATCAGAGAGATACTGGCGTGTGGTTTAAGATGTGAAGAATTCCAGGAGAGATTACTAACAGAAAAGAGCATAGAAAGCTCTGGATATATCAGTCTCACTGGAACTAGCTACCAAGGCAGTTAAGCTCGAACATGACAGTTCACAAGATGGCAGCTAACTGACTATCACCAACACACACTCGAAACTGCCATCAATGCAGAAAAACAAGTCATGCAGCAGCAAACTGCTTATTATAAAGAAGCTGTAAGCAGAATTTGCAGCACAAAAGGGCACATTGAATGGGTGTTTTTGAGGAAGAAACATGAACGACATACAGCAAAAATACAGAAACCAAGGAGTTGAAAGATCATGTACATGGTACAAAAGGGGATGAGAAGAGCCCAGACTCTCTAAAGAGGAGCTGTTATTAAACACATTGGCCATTGCTGGCGACAGAAATCAATACTGGGACACTCCCTTACTGGATGGCAAATTGGTAAGAATGGGGGTGGACACCAGAACAGCAGTTTCATTGATTCCTGAAAGACTATATCAGAAGCAGCTGAATCACCTCAAAAACTGTAGCAAGAGCATATGCAGGCAAAGTGGTGCCTTTAAGGGATTGCATCAATGCGACTGTTGAGTTATATGGTCAGTCTGAAGATCTATCCTTGCACATTACTAAAGGAAATTTCCCAACTTTATTGGGGAGAACATAGTTGGAGAAAAGCAAACTCAACTGTGACGAAGTAAATAGCTTGTCAGATTCTGAGAATCTGAGGCTGATATATCACAAAATTCTAAAGAAATATGCCACTGTTTTCCATATGGATCTGGAAAGCATGGAAAAGATCTTTGTCAAATTGAAAATCAAGGATGAAAATCAAACAAAATGCTTCAAGGCCAGTTCTGAGGAAGGGTCACCGGACCCGAAATGTTAACTCTATTTTCTCCTCCACAGATGCTACCAGACCTGCTCAGCTTTTCCAGCAACTTTGTCTTTGCTTCAAGGCTAGATCAGTTCCTTCAGCAATCAGACGAAGCTTAAGGCAAAATGAGAGATGCTGGCCAAGACAGGAGTCGTTGATTTCTAAATGAGACTGATTGGGCCACGCTTATCATACCAGTGATGAAGAAGGATGGATCAGTGCACATTTCAGGTGATTTTAAAGTCAGTATTAATCTGGTACTGACTGCTGAGCAGTATCCTTTGCCTTTAATCAATGACCTATTTGCTGGACTCGCCGAATGTCAGGTTTTCAGTAAGAGAAACCTATCTCCAAGTGAATGTAAATCCAGGATCAAAGAAATATTTGATAATTATTACACATTGGACTACGCAGATTCAAGATACTATAACACTTGTTGTTTTTGTTTTCTGTCATTTTTGGATGAAATAGAGCTGAGAATTGAAGGTGACCTTTGGACAGAAAGCAGCAGTTCTCTTTTAAAACAAAAAAACAAAAACCGATTCGTTTATATACCTGGTCTGGAAGCTAATCGCAGGTTGATTCTTGTTTAAACTCTAGATGTTTCGATTCTGGAGAGACATTATGCTCAAGTGCTTACAGAACACAGGAATCAACATCCTCCAGAGCATATTACCTGATTTTGTATATATGATTGTAAACATTGTCTGATGTAACAGGGGAAGAGTGTTGTGTAATTTTGCAAGAATAGTGGACTTTCACTTTAAGCATCTGATCATATAACAATGTTGACATCATTGGCCAATTTGGATGGGTAACAGCTTAGTCTAACATAGATGTTTACTGTACAAACACCTTCAGAATAAAGCTCCTGCTGTAAAAGGTTTTAGCATCTTGGTCTTTCCTGGAACTTAACAAGTCTCAAAACAAAAGGTATGCCATTCAGGACCAAGATGAGGAGGAACTTTTCCAACAGACAGAGGTGGATCTTCGGAAGGTCAGTCATTAACTAAGTTCGAGAAAGACATCGATACATTTGTAAATAATAATGCAAATGATCTGGAAAAGCACAAGAATATGGTTTTGAGATAGATGATCAACTATGATCAACAATGGCACTGCAGATTTGCAGGGCTGAATGGCCTACTCCTGCTCCTAGCTGGTGACTTGATAGAATCACAAAACTGTTAGTGCAGAAGGAGGCCTATACCACACTGTCTCTCTGCACTGGTGCTCCAAATGAGCTTTGTGCCTTTGTGCTTTTCTTCTACTTTTGCCCCATAGCCCCACACTTAATTTTAATTTAATAATTCATACTTAAGTGTGAAACTTAATGACTTCATTCCTGTTTAGTTGCTCTTCAGTGGAACTTAGTTGGGAGAAATGATTGGAAGAATATGCAGGCAAATTAGGTGTCATAGGAATGGAAGAGGGAGGCTCAGAGCACCAACAGCACCAGCTGGGCCAAACAGAACTCTCCGTGCAGAAACAGGCAATGTAATTCTATGCTCTCAATAATATTCATTTCACTTAAGTTTAAATACTCATGCATTGACAAAGGCTAAGCATTTCTGAACTTCTCCAAGGCTAACAAAAAGATCTTCACCAAGTTGTAGTCGGCTCCTCGTCACCTGTCTCTCCTTCTTCAACTTCCATTCCATCCTCTCTATCTTCCGTGTGCTGAAAATTCTCAAAATACATTTAAATTATTAATCATACAAAAACAAAAATAATTAGTGGTATATTGCTCAATATGACTTTTGCACTTTTAGTAAATTCTAATAAACACTCACCTTCAGCCCCAGCGTGCTATCCTGTTCATTAGTGTTAAACACAGTGACATTTTCCAGGTTAAACTGACTTTGCAAATTAAGCCCTGAAATAAAAAAGAACACATTACAGAAATACAGTAAGTTAGATCCCAGCTTCTGAATCTGTGATCATTGCAGCTACTTCTGTGCCATAGCTTTAAAAATGTTTTTCTTGACATGTTGATTGTTGGAGATGAATCTGAAGAAGTTCCTGGCTTGGAGAATTTACAGAGCAGAGTGAATCGCACCATGCCTAGCCTTCATTCTCAGGTCAAAAGAACTTGGTATTGTTTCCTTTTATCACCCATATTTCTGATATCAAAATATCAAGGTTTATGCTGCTGGAGAAGTTGTCGTAATATTAGTAGCACCAACAGCAGGCTAAAAGTACACGAAGCAACAATTCGGTCAAAGCATGAAAACATCGAAACAAATATGATTTAAATACAGGAACATGCTCAAGTACAAACAGGCAATGAACCAGAGATCAGTGAAGGTGAAAATTCGAAGAGGTAAGTCAAAATTCAATGAAATAGAACATTTTTGTTTAAAACAAATCACAAGGTAAAAGAAATAAGCAAAGCTGAGTTCTTTGAAAGTTGTATCACAGGTGGACAGGGTGGTTAATGAGGCATTTAGCATGCTTGCATTCATTGCTCAGTCCACTGAGTATAGGAATTGGGACGTCATGTTGAGGTTGTACAGGACATTGGTGAGGCCACATTTGGAGTATATGTACAGTTCTGGTCGCTATGCTATAGGAAGGATACCATTAAATTGGACAGGGTTTAGAAAAGATTGACCAGGACGTTGCTGGGACTGGAGGGTTTGAGTGATAGGTAGACGCCGAATAGGCTGAAACTTTTTTCACTAGAGAGGAGGAGGTTGAGGGGTGACATATAGAGGTTTGTAAAATCATGAGGAGCATAGATAAAGTGAACAGCAAAGGTCTTTTGCCTAGGGTAGGGGAGTTCAAAACAAAGGGGCATACTTTTAAGGTGAGAGGAGAAAGATTTAAAAGGGACCTGAGGGGCAGCTTTTTCATACAGAGGGTGGTTCATATGTGGAATGCACTGCCAGAGGAAATGGTAGATGCAGGTACATTTACAACATCTGAAATATATTTGGATAGGTACAAAGAATAGGAAAGTTTTAGAGGGATATTGGCCAAAAGCAGGCAAGTGGTACAAGGTTAGTTTGGGAAACTTGGTCGGCACAAATGAGTTGGATCAAAGGGTCTGTTTTCATTCTGCATGACTCTTTGTATGTATGTGCACAGACAGTAAGAAAGGCATCAAGCTATTACTTAAAATTGTGGACTTTTGACAGTTCACTTTCAGAATAAAGCAGCAAACTTATCTGAATGGAGAGAGAGCAAGTTTGAGCTCCGAGAGTAGGGAGGTATGCAGGGCAGAATATAAATAATTGAAAATCATTACTTCGCCATCATTTTTGAAGATAATACATTTAAGGTGCATGCACTATTGATAAATATTTCAAAAGGAATGCAAAACAGTAATAAGAATGGATCCTGCAAGAGTAACATGATTCATAAATTTGAAGAAAAATATATTGATAGAAATCAAAATTTTTTTTTAAAAATCTTATTGCTCTCAGAAATCAATTGGATAAATAAGAGAACGATGGCTATAAATACGTTAAAAATTTTCTCTTTGTTGAGTTTAAAATTTTAACTTGGATCTGTTAGTGGCACTCCCTCACTTCCCAAGGTAGAAGACTCATGGAGTTTGAGCATGAGCAGAACACTGGTTTGACTTCAGTCTGGGTACTGTGTCCTATTCTGGGCATTGAACTTTATGAAGGCTTTTGAAAGGGCACAGGAAAGAATTACGGAAATGGTTCCAGGGATTAGGAACTTTAGTCACGTGGACAAACTGGAGAAATGGGGCTGTTCCCCTTGGAGCAATGATAATTAAACAGCTGATTTGACAGAAGTGTTCAAAACTGCAAAAGGTCTGGACAAAGTAGTCAAAGAGAAACTGCTCCTGTTGGCAGGATTGACAACCTACATCAAACATTTATACTCATTTGTAAATGAAACAATAAGTAAATGAGAAAATGCATGAGTTTTATATGCATGAGTAGCTGCCCCTGGAAAGTATTGCTTGAGGCAGATTCAATCAACACTTTCAAAAGAAAACTGGAATAATACTTAGACAGAAAAATGTGCAGGGCAAAGGGGAAAATACCATGGAATGGGACTGAGTGAGTTGCTCTTCCAGGGAGCCAGAAAGGACAAGAAGGACAAATGGCCTCATCCTGTGCTGTAACCATTCTTTGCTTTCTATGATTGGATACTGATCCATTCAACATCCTGTAGATATTGCAGTATCGACGAAGAAGGACTGCATTCATGAGACCCCAATCTTCAGATGACAGATTAAATTGAAAGCCTGCTTGCCAAATATCCCACAGCACTTGCCCCTGGCCAATACTGCTCCTTCAATTACCCTATAAACATCCTTTGTTATTTATGGTACTTGGTTGTATACAACATGGGGGCCCCATCCACCTGCACAATAAGTAATTGCAATTCAAAAGGAATTAATTTAAGAGCTTAGATTGTCCTCTGGAAATCAAATGGAGAGTATAAATTTACGTCTTTTCTATGTGACAACTCAGTTTTTGGCAACCATTCTGCTTTATAATTAGTAGGACATTATACAGATGGAAAGCTTGCTGCTTAGTCAACTAATAAAGTACACACGGTTCTCTTTAAGGCTATAAAGTGAATTCCTGAGGCTGCAGATGGGTACACAGGCTGCTTGTGGGAAGGCTGATTCAGAAGCACATATATTTTCACTCTTACTTTCATTAAATGATCATAACCATCAGCTATTGAAAGGAATTTGTTGCAATAAAAGACACAATGTGCATCACAAATGGAAGCAAAGGAAATAGATGCTGAGCCAGGAGGAAAGACTAGAATGGGTGACAAGACGTTTAACTGAAATAGTGTTTTTTCAGGAAACTTCTAACGGTGATGGGGGATGAAGGGAAATATTGCAAGAGATGGGTGAGATAGACAGACAGACAGAGACCGGGGACGGGGTGGGACAAAGGACACGGCCAGGCAGCAGGTGGGGTTGGAGAGAAAATGGGGACAGTGAGAGAGTGACGAATGGAGAGCAAAACAAAACTGCTCACACTTCCTGGTTGTGAGAATTCTTTAATATGATTAGCTACTTGGTCTTTTTGATGGCATCACTGTTGAGGGAAGTCCGAGATCCTTTATAGCTGGTTTCAGAATGAAATTAGTAGTGCAAAATGCGAAAACTACTCCATCGAGATTGCATGCTTTCTTTGAGGTCAGCACAAAGTGCATTCTCTTCACCACCAACCAGAAAACCTTGGTCCTGGTCATAGTTTTGTTGAGAGACATACAATGAGGTGCAACTCCAGAACTTCTTTTATGGTACTCCACGAGGTGTACGGATAGATGGCCAACATATAAAATGAATTCTACCTAATAGTCACTACATCAAAGGAGCACAAGTAGCAATGGAAGTTCCTTGAAATTATTCTAATTTCTTACCTGACTTTTCTGATAAAGGAAACAATCTGGCCAAGAATAACTGAATTCTTCCACAGAAAACAGTGTTCTGTGATTTGGAAAGTCTTCGTAGCAGATCTGCAAAATTATTTACACTTAGTGAAAAACATAAAAAGGCATGACAACAGAAAAAACAGTTGGAACTGTAGCATACAATATTATGAAATAGAGCTGAAGTCATGCACTCACAACTCCATCATCTGACTTGTCATTATGTTAGCAAAATGTGTCAAGTGAAAAGACAGCAGTTACAAAGATGGTCTTGAAAGTCCTTCACTTGGTAGAAGTTCAGAATCTCTGTAAAGATGCGCTTGGTTGGTTGGGGGAAGCGGAGGGTGTTGGGAAGATTAATTCTTTGATTCAGACACACAATATAACAAATTTGTTTAAAATTAATCAATCATTCAATAATAGAATTGAGAGAGTTCCTTAATTATTCCAGTTACCAATAACTGCAAACATCATCTGGGAGTAGCAGGAGTCAAGGGACGTGATTAAGTAGGAAGGGTATCAGCAATGTGCATTTAACCCATGCTTTTACTACCTGTCTGTATTTGATGAGTGTGGACCAATTTAATTATACCTGCATTAGAATAGGCTAAGCCATTTTCTAGTTGCCAAGGGTTACAAATATGGTTGGTTGAATTGTTTTGCAGGCATCATTGATTAGAATTACGTTTGGAATAGGGGAGTTCACATTAAAAACAAATAGCACAAATACAACGAACTTAACCCTCCTGACTCTAAAATACATTAATAGTGTAGCATGCTGTAAATAGGACACAATGAATCCATGAAATTGTAATTTGCAATTGTACCATACTGAGGTTGAAGTAATCTGACATTAACTGAAGGAGGCCACATCAATAGTCAGAAGCCATAGGACAGAATATTGGAAAAAGTAATGGGAGAAATAAACATGCAGACAGTGATAAGGGTGCAGAGAAGATTTGCGAGGATGATACCAGAAATCTAAGGGCATATTTATCGACTAAGAATTGGCAAGCTGCATCACTTATCTCTTGAAAACAGGCTGAAGTACAGATGTACAAAAAAAGTTACAAAGCTTTAGATAGTGCAGGTACAGAGAAAATATTACCTCTTCTTACAAACAGCATAACAAGAGGACATGAATATCAGATATTCACCAAGAAATTCAGATGAATAATGTGGCACGTGGAATGATTAAAGCAAACAGCAGCCATGCATTTAGGGTGAAGTTCAACAAGTGTGAGAGAGAGAATAGTACACTCAGAGGAGGGAAAATGGGAGAGGCTTGAATGAAGTATAAACAGGACATTGACTTGTTGGGCTGAGGAGCTGTTTCTGTGCCATATATGCCATCTAAATTCCAATGCTGTGTTTAATGGACTGTGGTTTTCCACAGTTAAAGAAACCTGAAATGAATGATTTGACTTTCATGCTTAGGTTCTGCAGCTATGTTTCACCCAATTGATAAAGCTTCTGTGTACTATACCCTCATATACACCAAGGCAGCCAATTGATTATTGAAAAAGAAATGGTTGAGAGAATTTTCAGGAAGGACTGGTTATAAAAAGACTAAAAATGACCTTTGAGACAATTCTGGTGCACAGACTACAGAATTGTAATGCACCAAATTAAAATCATCTGTGGTTTAAAAGAACTAAGCAGTTTTATCATTATGTTGAGGAACAGACAACTATCTATCAATAATAGAGCAAGATAAATGCAACTATCTCGGACTGAGGGTGTGGTGCATACATGATGCAATAAATAAACAAAATGTGCAACCCTAATGAAAACCCTCCTTGGAAATGGTAGTTAAGTGGGGCCTCATGACAATTGAGTTTGTTACATAATGGTGTCGGAGACTGAGAAAACAGCACAGGAAAAGAGATTTATGTTTTGTAAGGATTATTTTTAAAATTATTTAAAAGCTCGTGCTTTTGCAAGATCCATAGTTAAACTGAAACCACTTTAAATCAAATCCAAGAGCTCATTTCCTTATCATAATAACATATTCATGTTTTTATGAATCTACAATTTTGGTGGAAAATATTTTCTCACAGCTATGTGTCCACAGGAGTAAAGAATATCAAAATTCCAGTTATGTATAATTTTAACTAGGCTTAAAATACCAATAAGTTGTGAAAATATTTGTTGTAATTTTGTGAAATGTGCTACTTCTTAGTTTACGTAAATTTGATTCAGGGTTTATTGTCTGAGATACAGAATTAGTCAGTATCACTTGGTTAAATTCAGAACCCTGGAGAACGTAATGGACTTGTACTGTTTTGAGCGCACTTGCAGCAGGATAAATGATAAACAATAGCTGCTTTTCTCATAAAGGTAGAAATCATTACTTGTGTTAGGCACAAGAAAAGCTGTGTGGACAGCCCACTAATTGTAATGAGCTGTCACTAAACCTTCAATATTATCACTTCCGTATGTTCTCATAAAATAAATAATCTGTTAGCTTTAGCCTGAACACAACCGCCAGACAGCCTTTTAGTGACTCGCATCTCACTTACTGCTTGTTCAAGGTATCATAGTTCAAGAAAAAGTATTAGCTTTGAGGCACATTATCCCATTTACACATGTGTGAGGTACAGACTTGGTTAAAACGATTGCTGTATTTAAAAAATTGCCTTTGTGCACAACGCCTGAAGATAATACCAAGCAGATCTTGTTTATACAAGTATTTAACGCAAAATAGGATAGTCAAGTCTAAACTGGTTGATTGATAGCCACTCACCATTGCACATTCTTAACAAGTAGTTTTTTCCAGCAGAGTAAAATGTTGCCTAAAAGCAAAACACAATTATCATCATGACTGCTTTACACAAATTTATCTTCGACTGTTGAAAGCATGCTATTATCTGATTTTTTGAACCCAAATCCAACTTATATTAGAAACCAAACTTACAGGCAACACATTTTCTGAGCACTATGCCTTTGTTGCCTTTCAACCAAACATGGGGAGATACTTAAAGTAATCCTGCAGTTATGCCTCTTCATTTATCTTCCCTGGGAAAAGCATATGGCCTTCACTTGATGCCTGCACTACAAAAACAACAAAATTGTCTTTGAAATGCTTTTGGACATGGAGGAAGTGAAAGACACATGCTTCAACAAATACTTTCCTTCCACCATAAGATCAGGAACAGTGATGTGCCCTGATGATTGCACATGTTCAGTTCCACCTGCAACTTGCCAGACAGTAACCTTGCTCACCCTTTTTCTGTCCTGCTTCTCCGCCTTCCCAGCTTTGATGTTACCAAGTTCACCTAGAACAAAACTCGCACTCGCTTATATCAGTAACTGGACGACACTTAGAAAAAATTCAGAATTGCATACATTAGTAACCAGTCAACACTTAGATTCAAGATTGGGCTAAAAAATGTGAAATAAGTTTTACATCAAACAAATCTCAAGCAATGATCAACTCCAACAAGATGGATTCTGATCAACTCCACTTGACATTCAATGGCACTGAGATCACAGCATTCCCCAGAATCACCAGTTATCACAAACTTAACTGGACCTAACATCTGAATACTATGAAGTGGGCTGCGGGACTTCGGCGCAGTAGGCATTTGGCTGTTCAAGCTGGCTCCACAATTTACCAGGATCATGGCGGATTGTCTCATCTTTACTTTTCCGTCTGCCCCCATACCACTTGGCTCCAAGACTATAAGAGCAGGACATTGTATACTAAATCACCGTGGGGCTCCCCAGGCCTATCCAGCCGCAACAAGGCAAAAAAAAAAAAATCAGAAGTATATTCAAATACTCTCTACAGGTCTCCATGAGCGCAGCTCCAACGACACTTAAACAGCTTGATATTGACCATGATAATACAACCCAGTTGATTGCTCCTGTACCCACTACCTTTGTACAGTCCTTCCACCACCAATGCAATGCAGCTGCAAAGTGTAGCATCTACCAGATACACTGCAAGAACTGGTTACTATTGCCTTAACAGCCTCTGTCATACCTGTGATCTTGAGGGCAGTGCAGCAGGCACATAGGAACACAATCACTTGCATATTCCCATCCATCCATACATTATCCTAACTACAGTTTTGTTCCTGTCCATTCCCGTGTCAAAATCCGAGGACTTCATACCTAACAAAACTGCAGACATACCTCCACCATACCAACTGAAGCAGGTTAAGAAGCTACCTCATCACCAATTTCTCAATGGCAACTAGGAGGGAATAATAAATGTTGACCTTGCCAGTGACACATACCTCCCAGTAACACATTTTAAAAGCAACTTAATTTCCTTTTCTTTTTACTACAGCAATTTTGCTAATATAATTGAAAACAGTTGTAGAAATTAAAGGCTGACCAAGTACGAAAGAAGCATCTGGTTGAAAACTATAAAAAATATAACTTGTTCATTGGTAATATGAGACAATAACTGAATTCAAAAATTTAAATCAGCATTCGATTTTTCCATAAGACTATAATAAAATATTCTAAGCTCAAAATTAGTCACATAAGCTTTTAGAAATGGTATTTAGGGATAAAACTGCCATTGCTTGGACAAGTGCAGATCAATTAGATTAAACTACCACAAACTTGTTAAAGGCAAACAGCATTCAAACAAACTAATTTGAGATTTTTGATGAGGATATTATGGATGACGTGTTGAGTTGGAGGTGGTAGAGGCGGGCACGATAGCGTCATTTAAGACACATCTAGACAGATACATGAATGGGCAGGGAGCAGAGGGATACAGATCCTTGGAAAATAGGCGACAGGTTTAGATAGAGGATCTGGATCGGCGCAGGCTTGGACGGCTGAAGGACCTGTTCCTGTGCTGTAATTTTCTTTATTCTTTGTACAGGCATCCAACAGGCATTTATTGAAGTGCCACAAAATAGATAAGCCAGCAAAATTGAAGCCCATGGAATAAATGGAAAATCACAATATGGATACAAAGTTGCTGGGTGACAGGTTGTGAATGATTATTTTTCAGACTGGAGCAACACAGGCAATAGAGCTTCCCAGGGGCGATTGCTGTGATGAGTGCAAGGCAAAAAGCTTCAACAATACGCCTGCTTATTTCTTCAGCAATACTCAAGCCCTGTTCTACCAAGTGACTATTTGATGTATATTAATGACTCGGACTTGGACATGTACGCTACAATTTCAAAATTTGCAGTGTCACAAAACTCAGAAGCATTGTGCTCAAAGATAGTAACAGACTTCCAGAAGACACAAGCAGGCAGATTGATGAATAGGCATATGGCAAATTAAATTTAATGCAAAAATGTGTGAAGTTATATATTTTGGAATGAATAAAGAGGCGAGCCACAACAAATTAAAGGGCACAATTCTGAAATGGGTGCAGCAATAGAGTGGCGTGGGATATGTAACCAAAAAAATTGGCAAAGTTGGCAGGGCAGGTTTGGAAAGCAGTGAAAGCACAGAAGCCACGGAGAGCTGTTATGAAACTCTAAATAAAAACCAAAAGAACTGCAGATGCTGTAAATCAAGAACAA